>NW_004444068.1:1513164-1522871 GCF_000243295.1 Trichechus manatus latirostris | reverse complement strand
TAAGAAAGACGTTGATTTTACCATGTGATTTTAAAAGAGTTTACTAAGACCCATATTAGTTGCTATTAGAAACACATATTTGACTTGGAACTACAGTTCTGACCAAAATTATAGACCTTCAATGTCCTGAGAGACTAAATGTGTTAGAATTGAGACAGACCCAAGTGGACTCTGAAGTTGTGTGTAAGGTCCAGCTCTGTGAGACTAATTTTTGGACTTCTGCAATGCAGGATTGGTGTAATTGGCAGGGAGCCACAGAACTCTAGGCAGCAGGAGAAGGGAGAGGTAAAGAGGACAAAAGTACTATGGGTAATTTCTCTAAAGAAAAAGAGTGGTAAAGAAGAGATCCTTGTTATCCAAAGTCTGTATTATCCAGTCTCTGTAGTCGCCACGTTGCACAGAGAAAGTCGTAGGATATGAAAATATTCACCAATGAGCTGACCAGTTATAAAATTAGCCCCTCTCGAATATTTCTTGCTATTACATAATATTAACATCTAGCTGAGCCCATTATGGAGCCTTGGTGGCGCAGTGGTTAAGAGCTTGGCTACTAACCAAAAGGTCGGCGGTTCGAATCCACCAGCTGCTCCTTGGAAATCCTATGGGGGCAGTTCTCCTCTGTTCTGTAGGGTCGCTATGAGTCAAATTTGACTTGAAAGCAATGGGGGCCCATTATGTCAACATCTTTGTTGGTTAGTCTCTGGCCAGTTCATCAACCTTGTAAACACCTGAAAATACAATATACATTCATTCCATAGTGTGGTGCAGATCTTGTAAAAGATGCAGATTTTCGTAAAACGGATACAAGTGATGTTGAAAGAAGTTCGTGAATGACAGGCTTTCTTGACAAATGAAGAAGACCTGGCTAAATTAATCCAGTGAACAACCCAAGGGAAGAAACTGAAGAAAGTTACTGACCAAAATCCCTTTAAAAAATAATAATCTTGAAAGCCAAAGTATTAAAGAGAAGCCTGTGGGAAAAATGACGAAGCCCTATGATATTTTCCCAAAAAGCAATCTTTGACATTATAATGCTATGAAAGTCAAAAGTGAAGGGAAGGATTTTGTATTTTGCTTTACTGTATTTTTGTCAGGAAAATTATGACTAAAAATAATCCACATTTGATCCACTCTGTTCATTATGAGAATTAGCACATAGTTGAAAATACAACTGAAATTTTGTTAAAACAAAATAAATTTTCTTCTCTAATCTTCAGTTTCATTTTTAAGATAAAATCCCAAACATTTTTTCACTATCTGCTGTGAAATTTTGGAGCCTGTTTTAAGTAAAGTTTCAGTGATCTTTTCCACTACAATTAGCCTCAGATATGGACAATCTCCAGTTATCTTGGAAGGTGCCCGAGCACCACTTGTGGGCACTGCATCAGATTGTAGGGGAGGGACCGAGGTAGCTGAGGAGATAACTAGAGGAGTTGTGGAATCTATCCTTGGATCTCCTCCATTGTTCTTCTAAAGACCAGAGCTGTATCTAGAACTCAGGTTTGGTCTGTACTTCCTTGAATGTGATACTGCTCCAGCTGTACTACATGGGGCTCTCTAGATTTATAAGCGTTACAAGTGCATAAGGAAATGAAAATTATCCAGAAAACAATTAGTGTGGAAATTCTTTTATGCAGCCCAAATTAGAGTCAATACAATCAATGTTCATGACATTTCTGTAATGTCTGTAGTTCTTCAGAATTATCAAACCTGAATTTCCTTGTGTTCTTTCATCTGGGGAAATGTAATAGAGTTATGATAGTAACACTGTAGTCAAGGAAACTGCCTTTCTCAAATTCAGATTTTTAGATACCATCAACGTTTAGGAAGTCCCTGTAATCTTTGAATTCTTGCACACAGGTCCAATCAATACATACTCTTGTGTTCAAGGATTTTTAGAATTAAGAGCTAATTCAATATTTTAATGATGTTTGTAAACATACAGTATGAAGAAAAGTAGAAGGTTGTTTTTGTTTTTTGTGTTTTTTTCCCAAGAATTGAAGACTGATCTATTTCACTGGAGAGCAGTTGTTTTGGTCAGGCTTCTAAGCAGCAAGCAATGGAGTCCAGTCTGGCTAGATCAACAAAATGGGTTTAAAAATAGCAGGTAGTTCACATGATCATGAAGAGAATTGGAGAATCAGTCTCAAGGCTCATTTTTCCAGAATAAGGGCCAAACCTCATCCCAGAAATGGCCCAGTGAGAAACTGGTTGCCAGTGATGCTACCACAACTAAGCCCTAAATGCAGGCACTAGAACTTACTGCCATTGGGACTTCTGTGAGCACCTCAGATGCGTTTGTACATTGGGAAATTCCACCTTGCAACAATTCTGCCCCAAAGGCCAGACATCTCTGCTGCCACCTACAGAATGGAAGCTCATCACAGACCTTCTTTCCTCCTGTTGATCTCTTTCCAATCAGTCTCATGCAAGTATATCCAACTGGAAGTGTCTACATCATATGCCCAGATTTCAGCTACAAAGGATGCCGGGAATTCAACGTTATGTGAGGGATGAGGGCTACATAATGTAGAAAATTACTCCAAATATTAAAAGGCTATTCAAAAGATAACGGACAGGCACAGTATGATTAATGTCCATGACAGCAATCTTCAAAGTTCAATTAGCCTGTCTCCTTGCATCCCTTGCTGTAAAAAGCATCCCCAAGGGGTTCTTTACATATACTGTTGTTGAAACAATGTAATGTGTGTTGAATTAAACCACCTCTGTTCATCTGCCCATGTTGGACTGGGTCAAGGATTTTGCTTGGTCAAAGGCAATCATAAGTAAAGGCGAAGCTGGGCACAAAGGAGTTAGCTGCTTCTCCATGGTTTGGAATAAAACTTGTCCAATAGAAGCACTCCATAATGGATCATCATCATCATTGTTATCATATCTTTTACCAAGCACTTATTATATGCCAGCAACTGTGCTATGTTTTACAAGTAATATTTCATTTAATTCTCGCAACAGCCCTGTAAGGTAAGAATAATGATCTCATTTTAAAGGTGAAGATTCTGAGGCCTAAAGAGTTTAAATAAGAACCCAAGACCTACAATATGGGAATGAAAAAGCTCAGGTTTGAACCCAGGCTGACTAGAAAGCCCAAGCTCTTAATCAGTGCTTCATGCCAATCCATCAGAGCCTCTCTTAGGATTCCTGAATGCTCAGTGCACATAGAGATGACGGGTAGAGTGGACATATATTGTTTATCTGCCCAGGAACCCTTTCTTTGGGGAACCATCCCTCCCCATACCTTGTGGTTCTGGGAACACTAATCCCATCCACCTCGCCTCCAACCCCTGGATGGGGGTATGACCAAAGGACTGTCCAATCAGAGAGCTCTTCCAGGGCTTTTCAACTGGAGATAATTGAGAAAGAGACTCTTTGTTCCTCTGGAAGCAGGGTATAAAGCGAATGTTTTCCTGAGAAAGGAGGAGTAAGCCTGAGGTGGATGCTTCAGAACAACAGGCTACTCACCTTCCACGTGGAGATGGGCCTCCAGGATGATGATTGGTAGGGCCAATGCTTTCCTCGATAAAGGGGCCTTTGGATCCACTGAAGCGTTTGGAAAGGACTCAATTGAAATCCCAGAGTTCTGACAAGTAATATGGAAAAGAAGATGTAGAACTAAGTAAAGGACAAGTGTTAATTAAAAAACTACCTTGACCCTACAAAAAACTTGATGTGTGGTTCATTTATGGTAATAAGGACTATGAAGTGAAGGATGAGGTCTACATAATGTAGAAAATTGTCTCAGTTCTGTGCAGCTGAGGTCCAATAACAATACCAAATCAGACCAAAAAACTTTTGGGTATGAGCTTTTGACTGTAAGAGTGATTGGTATCAATTGCAGATAATTTCTGTAGGTATACCCCCATATTTAATGACCTCGTCCAATAGCAAGTTGGGTGTATTTTGTAGCAAACTCATCCGGCTGTCTCACCTGGATTTAGTATTACTCATAATCCTGAGTCATGCCAAGTTGGTAGTTGCCCAGAAGGAAAGCAATGCAATAGGGTCCATAGGGAAGTACTGGGACCCTGAAGATGAAAGGAATGCTGCAAAGACTGGCTGCCAATGAGGAGCCAGGAGTCTGGAGCAAGAAATGCCAGGGGTACCAGAGGGTATCATCCCAGGTCAATCCCATTTGCCCCAGATGAACCTGGAGTCTCTGTGCTTGCCTCACTAACTGATTCTCAGAACTCAGGGTAAGAGTTTGGCATCAGCTCCTGAACTTTAACCCACACCGAGCAATAAAAACTAAAGCCCTCTTAAGCAGTGTGGGCTTCCGTCTTTTGTCATCCTCTCTTTTCTTTTTTAAGTAAAAATTTCCCTGAGTATAAAGGAAATACATGCTCATTGTATAAAATCTGGAAAATTTAAAGAAGAGAAAGAAGAAAGAAAATCAACCTTAACGTTGCCACTCAAAGACAATACTAGTGCCACTTTAATTCCACTTCCTTTCCAATGAGTCTCTTCTAAGATATAAAATTATATCTAGGGGTTTGAAGAGTTTGCTTTAATTGCAAGTCCTTCTAGTTCTCTGCTTTTGGAAAAGTTACCAATAAAGAAGGTCGATGATGTTGAGGATTTTATAGTGTCAACATTACTATAATGAGAAATTGACTTAGAAAGCCCTCCCAACAGGAAAGACAGTGGATCTTTTCCTATCTTAACTCCATTCATGAGTAACTTCCTGTTTGCTCGTTGGTCTTCTAAACTGCTGTTTGGAGAAACCAGTTCTAATCGCTGGCAGAGTTGACAAGTTTACCTGAATTCCAATATCCCTTTATTTGTCCCTCAAGGAAAAGATTTTCATTCATTGCTCATTAAACACCTGGAGTAAAAGAGTTTGTATTTCCAGTTCGAGCCTGGTTTGTTTTGAGTTGCAAGATGGCTTAGAGGTTA
Organism: Trichechus manatus latirostris; assembly: GCF_000243295.1. Taxonomy (NCBI): domain Eukaryota; kingdom Metazoa; phylum Chordata; class Mammalia; order Sirenia; family Trichechidae; genus Trichechus; species Trichechus manatus. The sequence continues at coordinate 1,517,960 of NW_004444068.1, read as the reverse complement.
TTGCTTTTTAAAAAATAAGATAATTACCTAAAATAAATATTATATGTGAACAAAGACATTAAAACTATGAGACTGAGTCATTAAGATTCTTTAGAGTTCTGTGCTTCAGAGAGAACCAACTGCAAAATTTACAAAGATGTATGTATAAACAGTTCTTTATACTATCTATGTGGAATCAAAGTGACTATAGCAACTTGAAAGATTAGATAGGGAATTTAGTGGGCAGTGAGTTTCTGTCAATGGGGAAGGGACAACTCAGAAAAGGAAGGTGAGAATGATTGCACAACTCAAAGAATGTAATCAATGTCACTGAATGGTACACAAACTATTGAATTGGTGTATGTTTTGCTGTATATATTCTCAACAACAACAATAAGTAAATTAAAAAAAAATTTAAATTTCGTTCTGGCTATGAACACAGTCCTGAATCCATGATAGCAATAAAAGTCATTTGAAATATGTACCCTGAGTCCTTTGCCCTCGAATTCTAAAAACATCTGACAGTTCTGCAAATGCTTTTAAAATAATCAGACAAAAACTTCCCTTTTCCTAAAAAACAAGCCGAACTCTGAAAAGATGTCTGCTTCCATTAAGATAATTGCAAAAGAAGATATATGTGGAAAACATCACTTTCAGTAAATTCTAAATAGAGCCAAATGACTGAAATGTGAACATCGACTTGTATTTATTGTGGGTGTTAAATGGTTATTAGTTTTAAAAACCAGCGTGAGACTTATCGTTGTTTGACTTGATGGAGATTTAATAGGATCCCACCTCTTAAACGAGTCCAGAACCTTTTTCTCAGGAACACTGCAGTAGTTGCTTCTTAACTGAGGGATAATTGCTAGACGCTAATGACAGGAGCATCCTGGCCCCTTGGGTAGGACTAATTGTATAAAGGAGAAGTTGTAGCAACAGAAAGGAGCCCTGGACAGTGGTTCAGCACTTGGCTGCTAACCAAAAGGTTGGTGGTTCGAGCTTCCGTAGAAATTTACAACCTTGGAAACCTTATGGGACAGTTCTACTCTGTCCTATAGGGTCACTATGAGTCGGAATCGACTTGACAGCGATGGGTTGATTGGTTGGTAGCAACAGAAGCACTGTCTCTGTGCCTGGAGCTGGCAATTGTCTTTGTTTTCTCAGTTGGTAATATTTCCATTGGCAGTATCTGAGATTTTGTTTGTTTATTTCGGTTCCCTTTTACCTTTGTGCTATAGTTAGTATTATTCATATGTATTCTGAGGGTATTCTAAGGAAAATAGAAGGTATATAAATACATGTATGATATACACATTTTTTAGAGGAGTCCTGGTTGGGCAGTGGTTAAAGCACTGGCCTGTGAACCTAAAGGTCAGTGGTTTGAACCCACCAGTTGCTCCCCCAGCCTCTCCATGGGAGAAAGATGTGGCAGTCCGCTTCTATAAAGATTTACAGCCTTGGAAACCCTATGGGACAGTTCTACTCTATGCTATAGGGTCGCTGTAAGTCGGAATCAACTCAATGGTGACAGTTTTTTTTTTTTTAATACACATATTATTTGCTACCTATTTCATTTATGCATATGTAGATATGGATGCATGTATGAATGTGTGTATGCTTCTGTGTGTGCACACGTGTCTCTCCTGGACAGTGCTGGAGACACACTAATACATTTTCAGTCTTTGGATGTCCCTTTTCTAAACTCCAAGCTGATCATCCTCTTCTGTCCACAAGTTTTTCTCCTAGTGCATTAGCTTTTTTTGTTTATCATTCACTAAGGCTTGATTAGATTTTTAGGTCCAGATAATCCGGAAACCTTTGCTTCTTCCGTTCCTCTCTCCTTCCTTCTTTCCTTCCTTCCTTTCTTTCTTCTACAGATAATCGGGAGCCTGCTTATATTAATTTCCCAGGGCTGTTGTAACAAAGTACCACTAACTGGGTAGCTAAAACAACAGAAATTTATTGTCTCACATTTCTGGGGGCTAGAAGTCCACATTCAGGATGTCATCACGATTCTCTCCAAAGGCTGCATGGGAAGATCCTTTATTGTCTCTTGCAGCTCTGGTAGCCCCAGGTGTCCTTGGCTTGTAGCAGTATAACCCTAATCTCTACCCCTGTCTTCACATGGTCCATCTGCCTTCTGTCTGTCTGTCCCCAGTCATATTGAATTAGAGCCCACCCTACTGCAGTACGACCTCATGTTAACTAACTACATATGCAAAAGACCTTATTTCAAAAGAAAGCCACATTCACAGGTATTGGGGGTTAGGACTTAAACATATCTTTTGGGGGGACATAGTTCAACCCATAACATTATTCTATGCCAAGTGCTACACCTGTCCCTAGAGACATAGTGTTGTCTAGAACAGACCTGGTCTCTGCCCTCACAGCTGAGAATGCCTTTTAAGTTTGTTTCTTCAAATAATCAACCTCATTCATTTTGTGTCAGTTCAGATCCTCTAAGAAGCAGACACAAATACAGAATTAGACATGCAAGAGACATATTGGGGGAAATGCCTGTGGAGAATAAAGAGAAGAGAAACCATGAGTAGGTGGGGAGACTCAGACTGCAATGCACACTTGACATCTGTGAAAGGAGAAAAGAAAACGAGGAGGATTGGGTTGGAAGGGCTTCAGATCATAGCGCAGCCCTGAGAAAAATCTTGGCCAAGCCCATGAGGAACACCAGCAAAGGTTGTCTGTTAGAGGAGTCCCGTGTTGGGCAGGAATGGCCTGGCTCTAGTACCCCTGCCTTGCTCAGTCGTTGGCTGGGAGCAGCCTGGGTTGAGTATGGCCTTGGCGTGTATGCTACAGTAGATGCAAAAGGGGTGGCAGCTGGAGGCTTCCAGCTAATGCCACTCTTTGTAGAAGGTTCTCTCTTAAAAGGAGATCTGTGTGGTGCGCTCCTGTGTTGCAATATAGGTGGACTTTAGAGTTTTATCTTCATAGGCAACTTTACTTTCCAGTTTTGGTATAGGTGGGAGTGGAGTGGGAGTGGGAGAGACATTTCACTGCTGCCTCCATGTAAAGACGACGGATAGCAAGAATTTAGCTTTGTGACACTCGCCTCAGTGCATACCTGTGTACTTCCCGGTTTTTGAGTGAGGTCGCTATGTTGGGTTGGCAAAGTGCTGGGAGTCCAACTCTACTGAAATTGTATTGGGGCTATTTGTAATGATACATTTCTCAGGAGCCCTGGTGGTGCAGTAATTAAGCATCCGGGTGCTAACCAAAAGGTCAGCAGTTTGAATCCACCAGCTGCTCCTTGGAAACCCTATGGAGGCAGTTCTACTCTGTCCTATTCGGTCCCTATGAGTCGGAATTGACTCGATGGCAAAATCCGTTTTCACTCTTGTCCCACAACAGACACCTACTGTCAGTCAGCTACAGAGTTAGACACACAGCTGGGCACACTGCATCACCTACCTCTGCTAGATGATCATCATGGTCCTTCCTGGGCTTACACATCTAGGGACATGTTTGGATTGCCATTCTCCCTCTCTCAAAACAAAATAATAAATGTTCTGGAAAGAGATGGTGGTGATGGTTATACAACATTGTGAGCATTTAATGTCACTGAATCATACATTTAGAAATGGTTAAAATGATAAATTTTGTGTTATGTAGACTCTTCCACAATAAAAAATTAATTAAAACAAAACAAAACAATAACTATCATTAACACTAACAAAAGACTTCTAGCAAAGGGAAGGAAAGGCCAAACAAAAAAAAAAAAAAAAAGGATTAAAAACAGAAAAACTACAAAACCACATGATTCTCTTCAGAATAATTATGACTCAACTGCACTCGATGGCACTTTTTTCCTGGTTGCTATTACTATGGGGTCACTGTGAATCGGAATTGACTCGATGGCAATGGAGTGTTTTGTTTTGTTTTTAATTGCATGAAAGATGAGCCTAGAGGGTTTGCAAACTTAGCAACCCAAAGTATTTTAACTAGCAGCATTCCAGGCAGATTAAAAGCAGGCTTAATTATATTTTCAGAGGAGATTTTTAAACATTGATGGCTTCTACCTGAATATATATTTTGGAAATTTTTACAATATTAAACATCGGACCAATGTTTTAAAGAAAACAAAAATATCTCTGTATTTACTTTGATCAAATGTCTTATGTACAACTAGTAACATTAGTCCTATTGCTTAAATCATTAATAGAATCTTGCCCATCAGACCAGACACTGACTTTGGATTGAGTAATTTGTACTTGAATAAAAACATTCATTCATGTTACCTATTGTGCAGGATGTCTGAATCTTACAGTCATAAACCTAAGTGTCACAGAAGTGGAACCGTTTTATTCCTCTGTAGCTTCAATGAAGCCATCTCTCAAGCCCCAGATGGCAGAAAGCCTAGTCTTGCCAATTAACTCTAAACTCAATCACATCCAGATTTTTTTTCAATTCGCTTTGAGTAATTGCTTGGACAATTCAGTGTTCCTCCCTTCCCTTCTCTACGCAGTGATCTCATGTATTCATTCATCAAATATTTATTGAGCTCCTTCTATGTACTAGGAACTGTGCTAGGCATTGGGAATATTGGGTAAATAAGGCAAAGTCCTCACTCTTGTGGAGAATATGTGCCAGTGGGGAAGACAGACAATAAAGAAGCAGATAACCAAGTACGTGAAAAATATAGTGGTAATAATTCTACAGAGAATTCTTTGTAGAGAATTATAACAGAGTGTTGTGATAGAGAGATCTGGGAGGCCAAGGAATCCTCGTTGTGGTGGTATTTAAGCAGAGAATTGAATGACAAGAAAGAACCAGCTTTGAGAAAGGAAAAAGGGCACTTCAGG
>NW_004444068.1:1511930-1512790 GCF_000243295.1 Trichechus manatus latirostris | reverse complement strand
TAACAGAAGCCCTGGTGGCGCAATTGTTAAAGCACTCAGCTGCTAATCAAAAGTTCAGCTGTTTGAACCCATCAGCTGCTTCGCAGGAGAAAGATGTGGCAGTCTGCTTCCATAAAGATTACGGCCTTGGAAACTCTGTGGGGTAGTTCTAGTCTGTCCCATAGGGCCGCTATGAGTTGGAATTGACTTGATGGCAACAGGTTTGTTTTGTGTTTTTTTTTAGTAGAATCTAGAAATATTAGGAAAGTCTGAATAAAGCTTGATATAGCACAATTTGAAGCAAGAGACAAGACGACACTTTTTCTTTGACATAAGTACTGCTTTCTTGCTGGACCACATGTGCCAGCTGTCACTGTCCTCCTCTGAGCACCTGTAGAAGACAATATCCATCACAAAGTTGTTAGGGACCTTCTTTGTGTCAATGTGATTTTTTGTTTAAAGTATCACAGACAAAATAAACTAACATACTCCATATATCCTTTATTTTTTATTCCTTGAGATTTTGTCATCTTTCCATCCATCTACCCACCCATCCATCCATCCATTTAGCAGATTTAATTGAGCATCCAAGGATGAGCTCCTTCTTATTCTTTCCTCTCTAGCGCAAGTTTAGCACTTTATGATGCGTTAATATGCGTCATCCATTCTGATCTTCACACTGGTGGCAAGAACTAGACAGGGTAGTTATTCCTATTTTGCTACTGAGGAACCGAAGGCCCAGAGTATTGACATATATGGGTGCTCTGTTTCTTCTATTAAATACTTATCTACCTAGTTTCTTATAAAGTTAAACATACACTTACCTTATGAGCTGGCAATCCTACCCCTAGGTATTTGCCCAAGAGAAGTAAAACTGTATG
>NW_004444068.1:1506556-1508025 GCF_000243295.1 Trichechus manatus latirostris | reverse complement strand
AAGTTTTCTGCCAAAAAATCTTCAACAATTCTCTCTGTATTTTCTGTTATCCCTCCCTGTTCTGGTATTCCAATCACTCGAAGGTTATTCCTCTTGATAGAATCCCACATAATTCTTAGGGTTTCTTCATTTTTTTAAAATCCTTTTATCTCATTTTTCCTCAGATAAGTTGGTGTCAGTGCTTTATCTTCAATCTCACTAATTCTGACCTCCATTGCCTCAATTCTGCTTCTATAACTTTCTACTGAGTTGTCTAATTCTGAAATTTTATTGTTAGTCTGCTGGATTTCTGATTGCTGTCTTTCTATGGATTCTTATAGCCTGTTAAATTTGTCATTATGCTCTTCTCTGATCTTTTTAAGTTCCTCTATTGTGTGTTCTGCGTTTTGTTTAATTTCCTTCCTGATCTCTTGAAGACTTCTGTATATTAATCTTTTGTATTCTGCCTCTGGTAATTCCAAGAAATTTTCTTCCTCCAGAAAATTTCTAGATTCTTTATTTTGGGAGCTTGCTGAAGCCATCATGGTCAGCCTCTTCATGTGATTTGATATTGACTGTTGTCTCTGAGCCATCAATAAGTTATTATATTTATTTATTTTATGTTTGCTTACTGTATCCTAGCTTCTTGTTTTGTTTTGTTTTGATATGCCCAAATAGGCTGCTCATGTGAGCTAGCCGGATCACTAGAGTCCTTGAAGTTCCAGTGTCCCGCCACCAGGTGCCACACCTGTCACTAAGTATGTGAGTCCAGGAGTCCACCCATTTCTCCTGTATGGATTCAGCTCAGGTGTCCGGGTAGTCAGCTACCAAGTGTGTGGTACAGGCTCTCACCTACAGTTCTAGACAGGTATGGGTGATTGGTGTAGGCACAGGCAACTAGCTGCAGCAGGGGGACACATGCTGAGCAAGGCAGGGGGCTGACGGCCACCCTCGAGTGTCCAGGAGGAAAGCGTGTCCCTGTTCCATAGAGCATGTAGATGGGTGGGTTTTGCAGCTGGACTATGAGCACCTAATGCTGTTGGCTGTAAGGACTGGGGGGCACCTCTTATTCTTGGGCCCCTGTCACAGGTGGCTAGGTGGCATGGGTGGAGCCACCAGTCCTCAGGCCCCTGATGTGGGTAGGTGAAGACCCTGCTTAATGGGCAGAGCAGTGTCAAATATCACGAACCTGCTGCTTCACAGCTGAAACAGTTGACGTTAGACTTCAGGTATATACCCTGTCGTACTGTGGTAATGAGGGCCTATGCTGTTGAAATGGGCCCACACAAGTCTATGCAGGGGGAAAGGCACTCAAAGTCCATAGATCCCTTATGCCTGTGCCTAGGCAAAGGAACTGTGCCTACCCTGAATTCCTGGCTTAGGGGAGCCGGAAGATTATTTTCCCCTCCTGTTTCTTAATTTGTTCACTCTCCAAGCCAGGGAGAATGGCTCAGGGCCCGTGATGGGTCCTACTTCCAGCCCAGGGGACT
>NW_004444068.1:1503922-1504983 GCF_000243295.1 Trichechus manatus latirostris | reverse complement strand
ATCCCAGTTCAGCTGAGGATGGAATCAGCTGAGGCCTCTGTTGTATCTGTATTGCAGTTCAACCTTTCCCTCTGCCCAGTCCTGCTTCCCTCACTTTTTTATAGATGTGTTACGAACTGCACCCCTTAATGAACCACTTGCATGCAAGTCTCCATCTTACAGTTTCCAGGAAGCTTGACCAAAGTGGATGAAATGTGTTATTCACCGAGCCTGTGGCTCCTACCTCAACAGTGCTCTCTAGACTGGATCTGTCTGTGGAGCCATTTGAGACAACATGGTAGCTGGTTGCTCCAAAATATGCTGTTCCTGCTGCAAAAGCTTATACTGTCCTCATTGAGACCTGGAAGGTCCTGAAATATGCCACTTCTCATCACAGCCGCTGTCACTGAAGCTGGAACTCCTTCTTTGCTTGCTGAAATACCTTCAGCCTGGTGGCCGGGACAGCTGTTTCGCTCCAGTGCTACTTGGCAGATCCCTTCCCAGGCCACAGTGATAAGTCAAGACACAAAGAAGGATACTTCTTCCCTTCAGGATTCTCTCAGGAGCTCCACCCTAGCTTTACAGCTTTTTCTATGTACTCTCCACCCTGGCAAGCCTCTCAGGTCACGGCAGCTGCCAGGGCTTCAGCAACTAGTACCCATGTTCCTCTTCAGCACCTCAGCCATTAGATCAGTCTTCTTCCTGCACGGTGAGTTCCATGCTTTCTTGCTCTTTCTTCCCATCTCTATTGTTAGGGCCTTATGATAGATACTTCTGAAGCACAAAATGGGTCCGCTTCCTTCCCTCTCTTCCTCTGTAAATTTTCCCAGCTCTCCACTCCTCTCTCTTCTCCCCAGGAACCACCAAGCTCTACATATATTGACTATGTTAGTGGAGGGACAACATCTACTTATGGGGACAAGATCTAGACAACTTGTTATATGCAACATATACAGTAGAGAGGTTAAGAAGTCAGATAAACATGGCTTCCTTATTTACTAGCTGTATGACCTTGAGCAAGTCGCTTAATCTTGGTTCCCTCATCTGTAAAATGTGAATACTTTATCATGTTGTTAAAATAA
>NW_004444068.1:1501239-1502582 GCF_000243295.1 Trichechus manatus latirostris | reverse complement strand
GAAAGAGCACAGCTGTCGCCGGACAAAAAATGTGGCATTGAGTGTCTCAGAAAGCTAGGTTCCTGTCTAAAATCTTTACTCAAGAAAATGATTTTAACTAACTTCTGAAGAAATGGAGCCCTGGTGGTGCAGATGGTTAAGAGCTATAGTTGCTAACCAAAAGGTCAGCAGTTCGAATCTACCAGCTGCTCCTTGGAAACCCTATGGAGCAGTTCTACTCTGTCCTAAATGGTTGCAATGTGTCTGAATTGACTTGATGGCAACTTTTTTTTTTTTCTGAATAAATAGTAAATTAGTCGTAAAACTTTCAGGTGCTAGTGAATCTAAAGGGTTCAGTAAAAGTTGTAAAGTTATCTTGACAGAAACTGATCTCTAGGCCTGACCCAGAATTCTAGTGAGAAAAAAAAAATCTCAAAATGCAGCTATTTCCACTTCACTTTTATTTTAAAAAGAGCTTTATGGTACACTTTTTGATGGAAGACAAGTGGTCAGATAGAAGGAAAGGGGTTAGGCCAAAAGATAAATCTTTTATATCAAACAACGATAAGCCTCTTATCTTTAAGAGATGGGAAACCAGCATTTAATAGACTATTTGGGGAAAAGACGCAATGACGTTACTGGGAATCTGGCCAAAGTAGGCACTATTTGTGGATGTTTCTGACTCTGTCCAGAATATTGCTGGAATTCAATGTCTTTATAATGCCATAAAGATAGAATTTTTCTCCAATATGAAGAATGCCATGGTCCATTAGCAGAAATTGAGCTATATTTTATTGAAAATGTAATTAGAAATGGTATCCCAAAGAAAAACAAATGAGTTGTTAAATAGTCATTGTCAAGAAATAATGAGCAATATTATTAGGTGAATGGAAAAAGGCCTACTGCAAAGCATTTGTGAAAACAGAAACAACAGTCCAACTCCCGAATCATTACCTAGGAATGAGGGAAGGGTTCTCATCCCACGCAGTGATAAGTTTCTGTACTTAATGATTCTCTGCTAGGAAAAACAAAATCATGTAAGTAAAATAGTCATTTTCATAAGTTTGAAGAACTAAGGTCACCTAATTCTGTGTCACTAAGAAAGAATGTTCCTAGGAAACTCGCTTGAAAAATTTTTGGAAGAAATCGATTCTCAGAATTATGCCAGGGAGTTGAACATTCAGAATTTATTAAATACTAAACGTCACCAACTAAAAGCCAAAAGAAAAAAAAAGAATGTTTTCCGTATCTAGCTGCTCGTCTTCTTTCTCAAGTGTTCTAACACCTTGATTTTTCGTTGACTGTGTCCTACCTGGCCATTTTGGGGAGGTTCCTGCTCTTCCTGTTGTTTACTCGTTGTTGTT
>NW_004444068.1:1499264-1500171 GCF_000243295.1 Trichechus manatus latirostris | reverse complement strand
TAGTAAGGACACTGGGGAGTTTTTGTTCGTTTGTTTTGTTTTTAAATAGGTAGTAATAGGGAGCCACTGGTAGCATTAAAACGTCCTTAAATCTCTTTTGCCTTCTTCTTCCCCTTCAGCTAGGCCCTATCTCTCACTTCTCCCTTTCAGGCATACTTCTCGAAAGTCATGCCTAGACAGTTTGTATTCGGTTCAGAATCTTCTCGATCCACTGAAACTTGGCTCCCCTCCCACCATTCTGTTCTGAACTGCCTTATTGAGCTGTAGTGGGTTTTGGGGTTTTTTTTGGTTTATCAAGCACACCAATGATGTTCTTGTTGCCACTTTACAGTCCATATCGCACTTGACACACTGACCATTCCCCCTTCTCTGTCTTTTCTTGGCTTCTAGAACGTAGCACTTTCCTGAATTTCGTCCAATACCTGAGGCTGCTCTTCTTATCTCCTCAACAGGCTCCTCTGCCCATCCTTAACTATCAGTATGCCTCAGAAATCTGACCACATTCCTCTTCTTCTTCTCTTCTCCCTCCACGTGTCTCCCTTCAGGATCTCTCCACTCCTCTTCAGTTCAATGTCACTTAACACTTGCATGCTCAGGGTACTCAGGTCCCCATCTGCAGTCTCGACCCGTCTTTGTGCTTCTGAATCACATTTCCAGTTACTTTGTGGACACCTCCCCTTGGATGTCCCATGGGCACCTTAATGACAATGTGTCCAGCTGAACTCATTGGCTTCTCTCCTATCCTGTGTCTCTGTCTTATTAAAGGGTACCACAATCTGCCCATTGGCTAAGTCAGAAATCTGAGTGTTATCCTAACCTTTTTCCTCTCCGTCACCTCCCGCATCCAACCACCAAGACTTGTTGCGTCTATGTGTGTTTGTTCCTTGAACCCTTCCACCTCTCTTCT
>NW_004444068.1:1496560-1497419 GCF_000243295.1 Trichechus manatus latirostris | reverse complement strand
CACTAGGTTATGAAATAGATTATGAAAAATCTATAGAAATATGGAAACATGTCTATAATGCAATCAAGTATAAAAACCAATAACTAAATAAACACCAGAATACAAAACTGCATGTACATCCCGATTAGGATGCTGTAAAATATGTAGGAGGCAGCCTGGTACTGTGCAGTGGTTTTTCAGGTTTTCTATTTTTAGTTAAAGGCTCTTTCTTCAAATGAAATCTTAAAAGCCCCACATATAAAGCAGAACAAAGCAGAGAGATAGGGCTAGCGACAAGAGCCTGCCCACTCTTCCATTCCCCTCTGCTCTCCTCTCTTCAGTCCCACCACCACCACTCCCAAGCTGACAGGCAGCCACTGTGGCATCTTCACAAAGGATTATTTGAAAATCCCCAGAATAAAATTCTCGTTAAACATTGCAGGTCAAAAATATGCATTTTCCTTTGATCCCTTCCAAAACCTCATGAAAATGGCATCAAAGAAGCCAAAAAGGCCCAAGTCCATGATGACATAGGGGGTGGGAGAAGAGTCAATGTCAACTCATTTTTGGAACTTGGACAGTGGATAATGAGAGGTGACTGATGCAACAGAGCTAAGAAAGCTGAAACCCCAGTATCTGCAGATGAGGAGCTGTTAAGAAGCCCCTAGAATTGGAGGCACCAGACCCTTCTCAAGAGGAGCACTGGTTGCACAGTGGTTAGCACTTGGCTGCTAACTGAAAGGTCGGCAGTTCAAATCCACCAGACACTCCGCAGGAGAAAGATGTGGCAGTCTGCTTCCATAAAGATTTATAGCCTTGGAGACCCTATGGGGCAGCTCTACTCCATCCTATAGGGTCGCTGTGAGTTGGAATCAACTCA
>NW_004444068.1:1492030-1492964 GCF_000243295.1 Trichechus manatus latirostris | reverse complement strand
AAGATACTATTCAAATTCAATAAGGTATTTCACGGATGAACTAAAACTTGCACTTGGCAAACAAAAATATTACACCTTGTAGTTTGCACTGTTTTGTTGTTTTAAATTTAAGGACAAATTAAAAACGCCAAGTGGTCACATAGAATGAGAGAATTAAATTGAATGAGAGAGAAAGAAGCAACTCAAGTTCTGTTACAATCACCATACTGTCATCATTTATTTCAAATCTATTATTTAAATGCAGGACTGGATGGTTCCACAGGTGCAGGAGGTAAACAATCTTCCCAAAGCAAGCTTGAATGACTCTGAACCATGAGAAACTTATTCTCAAACAATCACGTGTAGATAAGCCCATTTCTGTTACGGATTCTCTGAATTAACTTTCATGTAGAATACAATGCTTCTTAAAGGATAAGCAATAAAATGTGCTGATTTATTATATAAATTATATATTTTTATATGTGTGCTAATTTATAATTTTTATATATTATAAACTTTATTAGTAACCATAGAATTTTTTTGGAACTTAGATAAACATATGTTTTTTTTTCCCCTGGGGAAGAGTATTTTACATTGTATCTGACATTATGTAGAATTGCCAGTGTGTGACTATAATACCAAGCAGACCAACTTTTCTTCTGTTTTATTATTGTTTTCAAATTCTCTACAGACAATGCACCCCCTTACTGCCTGCACTGCTCCTATCGCTGCTCTTGGTATAGCAATGCCACAGGAAATGAGGAGAAATAATACAGAAACTGTAACTTAAAGCCGTATGGGTTTAATTGTAAGGTCTCCCCTTTCCCCTCTCCATTCCAGGCCCAGTGGATACAGCCCTACATGGGAGCCTCATGAAGCCCCAGTGGACACTCCAGGTCTGGCAACGGGGCAAGGAGTCTGCCCGATGATGCTTTTCATAGGTTCTGAAATGACA
>NW_004444068.1:1489363-1491151 GCF_000243295.1 Trichechus manatus latirostris | reverse complement strand
TTGCTTTCGAGTCAATTCCAACTTACCGCAACCCTATAGGACAGAGTAGAACTGCCCCGTAGGGTTCCCAAGGAGTGGTTGGTGGATTTGCGCTGTAGACCTTTTGGTCAGCAGCCAAGCTCTTAACCACTGCACCATGCCCCATCACCAGTGGGGTACAAGACATAACGGAGCCCCTGCATGCACACTCGCTTGACAGGGCCCAGGAGGCTGCAGGCAGGAATCGGATGTTCCTGGTTTGTGCCTGCACACTTGCTCGCCCTGTGTGCTGAGGCTCACATGCGGATGCCACTGCTGTTCCCTAGTGGCTGCCCAAGTGTGGAAAGTTCATACCCAATGAAGCCAACCTTGACCACTGAGAGGTGGAGGATGGGAGAGAACCCATGGATAAATTCTTCCCTTTCCTCTCCCTCGAAGACTCTTCTGAGAAGAAATGTTTCTGTGTAGCCTCTCTGGAAACTTCCCGTGTGACCAAGAAAAAACAGTTGTGCTTTCTGGTGAGGCTGAGGCCAGCCAGTAACATACCACCTTCTATTTGCTTCTCCTCCTTCCTGCCTTGTTGCCCTGTCCCCCTTTACTCTTACTCCCCTGGGCTTACCCTTCCGGTAGAGCTCTAGGATGTAAATTTTGCCTCAGGCTATAATTTCTAGGCTCAGACAAAGAATGTTTACTGCAGCAAAATTTTCACAATGCTTGGACATTGTTTCATGATCGGAAAAAGTAATTAAACCATTAATACAAAGAAAAAGAACAAAATTAGAGTAAAAAAGAAATTTCAAAGCTAGAAAGCAGAATTTAAACAAACATGGCCTCACAGGACCAAGAATAACCTATGACTTAGAAGATTTCAATTCTATTCTTTCTTTGCTGCTCACTTGCAAACTGTCCTGTAAACTTTGTGTTTTAAATGATACCAATTATTAGTGTAGAAGAGAGGAAAAAAAAAGCAATATTCAGAAGACTAGCAGTTTTAAGGACAAACAGGTTTACAGCAGAAAGAGTGTTGTGGCAGAATCCTTTCAGAAAGAGTCCTCGCACTGACCGTCCACCCTTCAAGGGAGGGACTTAGTATCACAGACTCCAGGTTCTGTACCAGCTAAAATTTCTGCCTTCCCAGGGGTGGCGATTTGCTCTTTCTACAGCTGTGGGAGTGAAGTTTGGTTTCTCCACAGTATGGTCACCTGGTGCACACACCTTACTTCCTTGCCACAAGCCAGTCATCATAAACCCATATAACAAAGAAAACCCTGTTGCCACACGGATTCACATCCACGTGTACAGGGGTTAGGATTTACAGCACATATTTTGGGGGGATGCATTTTAATCCATAACACAGGGTCTTTGTTTTCCTTTTTAAAAAACTATATTGTATTTTCAGTGAGTTTACACAGCAGATTATGTTCCCATTCAACAATTTCTAATCAAATTGTTCAGTGACATTGGTGACATTCTTCATGAACTTTCTCATTATTTCTGTTCTGGTTGTTCCATTTCCAGCAATCTAGTTTCCCTGTCCCCCTACCTTCTCGTTATTGTTTTTAAGTAATTGTTGACCATTTGGTCTCAGATGATTTTTCAAAGGAGCACAGTACTCAGAGTAGATAGTGTTTATTTTGTGAGCCAATCTGTTATTTAGCTAAAAGGTGACTTCGGGGGATGGTTTCAGTTCCAGGGTTAAAGGGTACCTCAGGGCAATAGTCTTGGGAAGTCCTCCAGTCTCAACCGGTCCAGTTTTTAAGTCTGTTTTTTTTTGTTGTTGTTGTTGTTGTTTTTGTTTTTTGTTTTTTT
>NW_004444068.1:1483113-1487596 GCF_000243295.1 Trichechus manatus latirostris | reverse complement strand
CCCTATGCGGCATTCTACTCTGTCCTATAGGGTCATTATGAGTTGGAATCGACTCCACGGCAATGAGTTTGGTTTAACAGGGTTATTATTATCCCCATTTTGTAGATGAAGAAACTGAGGCACATAGGGGTTAATGACTTGTCCAAGGTCCTTTGTAAATGGCAGAACTGGGCTTTAAATTTGCAGGTGAGTCTAAGAAAAGCCCCCAGTGCTGCAGCCCGGGCTTCAGCCTAAATGTCACCTCCCTTCCCCCTCCATCCCTTTCCCGTATGCTATGCACAAATGTCCCTCAGGGATCCAGTACCAGAGTCCTGCCCTTTACCTGGATTCTTTCTCCCTGGTTGGTAATCCCCTAGCCATCAGATTGTGGAGGGACCGGGGTAGCGCTGCTCAGGGACCAGATGGCCCTATTGTTATCTGTTCCTCACAGGCTAGGTTCTGGCACTACCCTGAGCTATCCCTCCCATCCCTGCCTAGTTGATAATTTACCTCAAGGTAGCGCCAGGCCAGGCAATGATTTGCCAAGGATAGTTGTGACGGGCAGAAAACAGCTTGCAACTCTGCCTGGATCCGTGCCCCAACAGTGACTTCCTCTGCTTTGAGCCATAGCAGGTCATTGTCACCTTCTCTCTACCCACGCTTCCTCAAGATTTTTATAGTAAGTTTTCAGATTCATACACTTCCCTCTTGCTTCTGAGGCAACGTCCAGGTTGGATTTTGTGGTGGGAGCCAGCAGGCTTTGCTAGTTTACTATCTAGTTCGAAGAGAATGTCCCTGTTTTATATGCTTCAGAATACTTATCACTATCTGAAATGATTACCATTGTTTGTTTGCTTACTTGTTTATCCTCTTACTACCTCACTGTAAGACTGTAAATGCCATGTGTGCAAGGACCTTGACTGTCTTGTTGTTGCCTATGTCCCCAGCCCCAGTTCAGTGCCTAGCACATATTGGTTAAGAGTGATATAAGAAATACATATAAGAAATAGCCTTGTTTTCTACAGAAACACAGTTCATTGTGTTCCTTAGTTTCCTTTATATAAGGATCAAGAATTTTAAAAAAAAGTACAGCTTTTGTTAATGTACTAATTGATTTTATGGGTAATGCTCCTCGTCTACTTATGTCTCATGGGAAGAACTATGTGTGCAAAAGAGATGGCTGCTTGAGGAAGCAGAATGTAGATGACACTTATTTGATCCTTTATACCAGTGGTATTGATTTTTAAGAGCAATTTAAATTTTTCTTACATCAAATTCATTTCCAACCCCTAGAGTATGGCCCCTGGGCACCCTTTTAGCTCAGTACTGAAGTCACTCCTGAGGTTCACCCTTCAGCCAAAGATTAGACAGGCCCTCAAAACAAAACGAGACTAAAGGGGCACACCAGCCCAGGGGCAAGGACGAGAAGGCAAGAGAGGACAGGAAAGCTGGTAATGGGGAACCCAAGGTTGAGAAGGGAGAGTGTTGACATGTCGTGGAGTTGGCAACCAATGTCACAAAACAATATGTGTACTAATTGTTTAATGAGAAGCTAGTTTGTTCTGTAAACCTTCATCTATAGTACAATAAAAAGAATGATTAAAAAAAAGTACTGTAGAGTAGGGTAGAAAGTGTAAAAGAAATGAATTAAAAACATAAACCTGGAAGCAACACGATTGTTATGACTTAAATTGTGTACCCCCAGAAAAAATTTACACTGAGGTTCTAACCCCAGTTACCTGTAAACGTGACCTTGTTTGGAAATAGAGTTTTTGAGATGTTATCAGGTAACAAGAGGTCATACCAGAGTCCAGTTTCCGGTTGCGGTCGAATCGGCTCTAACTCATGACAAGTCCATGTGTGTCAGAGTAGAACTGTGCACCGTGGGGTTTTCAATGGCTGGTTTTTCAGAAATAGGTCACCAGGCTTTTCTTCTGAGATGCCTCTGGGTAGACTTGGTGGTGCATTAACTGTTCGTACCACCCAGGGATTCCTCATACTGGAGTAAAGAGAATTGTAATCTAATCTGAGGGGTGTCCTATAAAAGAGAGAGACAGAGAGAGACAGATAAAGGGGAAACCGGTCATGTGATGACAGAATTATGCTGTAGCTGCAAGCCAAGGAATGCTTGGGGCTACCAGAAGCCAGAAGGGACAAGAAAGGATCTGCCCCTAGAATCTTCAGAGAGAACTTGGCCCTGTCGACACCCTAAATTCAGACTTCTAGCATCCAGGTCTATGAGACAATAAATTTCTGAGTCTTATGAGCCACTCAATTTGTAGTACTTTGTTATGGCAGCCCTGGGAAATTAGTGCAATAATAATAAACACCCTACTCATAAACAAGACCTTTCTTGAAAATTTTAGGACTCTAAGAAATAAGAACAATAGTTACATTCAAATGAAGCTTTTTGCCCAAACATGTCAAAACTCTTTTAAAAAAATCCCTGTGGTCGCTGTTATTGAAAGACAAATGCTACTTCATTCCTATTTTGTGTATATATTTAACGAGTCACTAGAAGATTGATTTTGTCAGTGAAAAACTAAAACAATTGGTGAAAAATCCAGTCATTTAACTCTTTGACTTGCTTTAATGGTCTTGATCCATCGATCACTGAGGATGAAACAATGTAGAAACAATCTTTAATTTATTATTATTTACTGAGTGCCTATCATAAGGAGTCCCTGGGTGGTGCAAACAGTTAAGCACTTGGCTACTAACTGAAAGGTTGGTGGTTCAAATCCATCCAGATGCACCTTGGAAGAAAGGCCTGGTGATCTTCCGAAAGGTCACAGCCATTGAAAACCTTATGGAGTGCAGTTCTACTCTAAACCACATGAGATCACCATGAGTCAGAATCGACTCAAAGGCAACTGGTATGGTTTGGTTTTTATCATGTGTTAAGCCCTGAGAGAATTCTAAGAATTACAAACCTAGTCCTTGTTCTCATGGCATTTATAGCCTATTTGAGAAGGTAGTAAATGTATATATTTTAAAAAACTAATGAGAGAAGGCATTAAAATACAAGATCTAAAAGATCAGTGAGGGTAGTGAGGGAGGGGGCAGTGTTTTCTCCCCAATATCCATTAACCCTCAACTCGTTTTGAAAAAAAAGCATGTTATTGATGTGGATTGTCCCCACCTCCCAGCTCTAAGGATGATCCTTAATTGGTCCTAGTCAAAGTAATCCCAACCTCTGTGCAGAAGTGATTGGGTTCAGGTAGTTCCCACGGCCACAGAGAACCCAGTCAGCAGGAAGCTCAGGACTTCCATGGGATTTCTGGCGCATAGGTGTTCTCTCTCTTTCTGAATGAACGTGGTATAAGGACATGAGATCTGGAACTACTTCTGAACACCTTACCAAGTTTGGGGATGTCCCCACCATAAGCATATTAGTAGGGGCAGAGATGCCTCCTAATGTAGAAACTCCCAGGGCCAAAGAGTCACAGTCCCAGACTGCTTCATAGCTAATGCACAGACGTCTCCTAGACTGGGCCATCAGGCTGATCCCTGCAGGACAGTTAATCCCAAGGTAGCAACGTGAAGAACTCCGGGCGGTGGAGAATTCATTTTGGTTGGAGCAATTGTGGTGGCACCAGCAACATCCAGTGCCTGGGCCAGCAGTTCCAGGAGTAGCCACGTAGTATCCTGTGTCCAGGAGCAGAATGTAATACTAGTAGCAACAACAGTGCCCTTATTGGACTCAGTCTATGGCCTGTTAACCTAGCCCTGGAGCTACCTAATATCCTTTCTACAAATTTGTTATTTCCTAAATCAGCCAGAATCAATTTTTAATAGTTAAAACCAAGAATCTTTGTTAGAACTATTAGCCAAAACATCCCCTCTTACTGTCTAAGTGCATCTCAGCTGGACTTTTTATTACTTGAAGCCAGAAGCACCCTAACAGACACAGAAGTACTGGCAATAGGTGTTATCAGTGCTCTGAGCAATAACGATTGTTAGAGCAGGGTGTGGGCATAATTAACGTTAGCCCAATGCTTCCACTGCTGGCAAGCAGGTTGTGGCAGGGCATAGTCACGTGGCCACCACAATACATGGAGAACTGCAGGCCTGAACTTAGCTCTGAGGCGCCCTGGCTCCTCCTAAAACTTAGGGTGAGCATCATGCTCTCTCCACCTCCCTCTTTGTTGTGGGTAGGACAGGTAGAAAGAATGTCAGGCTAGCTTACCCTTTCTAGTTATTGTTTGCTCTCCTCACCCCAACTCAATCCTACTTTGATATTGTCAGCTGAAGGTTCACAAGCCCATCATTATGCCGGTCCAGCAGGGTCAGCTGTCCATGGTCTAGACTCTCAAGGGACAGATCTGTTTCCGAGATATCCAGGAAGGGCCCTGCCAGTTAGCCCCTGTCCAAGCTAGCTTACTTGTAGAATATCCTCAGGGCGTATGGGACAGCCATTCAGTGCTGAGACCTTGTTCATAGGGTCATCAAGGCATGACGTTATGAGGCAATGCCCCCACACATGGAAAGACTACATTTAGAA
>NW_004444068.1:1479624-1481774 GCF_000243295.1 Trichechus manatus latirostris | reverse complement strand
GAGCAGAGGAAAAACAAACAAAGCCAACTCTTGCCTTTTAGACGGCATTTCACAGGTCTTAATCCCATAGCCCATTTTAAACCCCTAAAAGGTCATTTCCCTTCTCTCACAAGCCTTTAACTCATTTGAGATTAGAGTTTAGCCAAAGACAAAGTTCCTGTGAATTGGTAACCTGGCTTTGAGAAAAGATTTACACAGTAAGTAATGTGTTAGATAAACAGACACCATTTATTTACCAAGAAGCTTCATAGTTATGATTATTATATTGATTGTTTCTTCATAGCACATTGCAGCTGCTTTGACGCTCCTCTTTCCAGGAAGACGGTCAGTTTCAACATAATTAAAAGTTGGGAATTCTTTCCTTGAATTTGGGTATCTCAGACTATTAGATTGTTCTGTTTCTGTAAATCCAGTATGGCATGTTTATAGATAGAAATGACCATGTCTATCAGCAATTTAAAGAAAAAAAGATTTCTAATTTATTATATATTAAATATTATCCATTAACCCTTCAAAAGGAAAATTTTGACAAATGACAGTGAGTGAAATAAGTAAATAATGCCCAGTGAAAAAGCACAACAGTATGCAAATAATTTTTATCTTATAAAATCCATCCCATAAGAGAGCATAATTGATTTTATTGATTTACAGTAGAGTCAACATTCTTGTAATGTATAATTTAGTAGCTAGCCTGGACATTAAATTTTAAACTCAGAATCAGCATCTATCTTTTATTTAGATGTGATAAGCTTCTGAGGTTACTTCAACAGTAGACTCCTAATATGGTTCTTCCACTTGGAGCAATTCACCTTCAGAATATTAAATTATGCCCTGTTTTACAAATCTACAAACAAAAGTATTGCCTATTATAATGGAAATAATGTACAACTAACATTTTTTCTCACTTTGCCTTAAAGTAAGGATTACGTTGCTCTAACAGCTTATATACAGTCATGCGTCGCTTAAAGTCCACACAACGTGTTCTGTGAAAGAGGACATTATGTGATTTGGATATTGTGCGAACACCATATAATACACAGGCAACCCTCAGATTACGAACAAATCCTGTTCCTAAATCTGTCTTTACGTTGAATTTGTATGTCAGTTGGAACAGTTACGTACCGTTTGTATCTAACGTCAGTTAGTCAAATGTTTGTCTTAGTATATAGTACAGTATATAGTGTACCTTTCTATGCATAAAAAACATGAAAGAAACACTTCCAGATACACTAGAACATCTTGAACATATTAATACAGTAATAATAATAATGTTTTGATGCATATCACAAAGTAGCACCCATTTGTTATTATGAGTCATTGTATGTACCTCGAATTTTTAATATAATAGGCTTTATGGGGGTTGATTCGTAATATGTAAATCGGATGTTTGTGACCTGGGGACTGTCTTATAACCTTATGGGACCACAGACGTATACACGGTCAGACGTTGCCTGAATGGACGTTATGTGGCACATGACTGTATTTTTTCCCTCAGCTTTATTAACTACAGCCAAGTCCTTAATTTTCATAGATAGAATTGGAAATACTGTTCTTTTAATCTTCTGGGTTGAATTCTGGGTCATGCAAAGATTAAGTGAAGTGACTCCGAACCTAAAATCCTATAATTATGGAATGTTTGTTTAGGTTGGTGCTCGATCTTCCTTTTCCCTTTGCTTCTAAGTCGAGAAGAGAGCTTTCCCAGCTGCAAATCCAGAAAGCCTTGGCTTGTTCGTTCATCTGCTAATGCAAACAGATTTGAAGAGGCCGTCTATTTAGCTATGGTTTGTTTTGTTTCATCTGAGATTAGGCTTGGGTTTACAACAGAAATCTAGGAATTTAGAGTGGACAGAATTCTTTAAGACGCCGTTTCTTAGTTGTAGCTTCTTCCTATGGCCTCTTCTGAGTGGTTTATAGTTAGAAAAAAAAATGTAAATACTTTAAGCTCTGACAAATTTGAGGATGCACTTTTGGAGGGAATAGAAATATCCAAAAATTGATCAAATAACTTAGGGACTTCTAAATGGCAGCATATGTTCTTTAACTGGTGTTTAAAGAAGCTTATAATAATTCCACTAATGATCTACTGAATGTGTTTTTAACCACTGACCATCACCTAAGGGAAGACCATGTGACTCATTACTATAATGGCC
>NW_004444068.1:1477602-1479131 GCF_000243295.1 Trichechus manatus latirostris | reverse complement strand
CTTTCCTGCCGGCTGCTCTCTCTGCTTGGAGAGCCCACCTGGAGCAGGATGGTGAACTGGAAGTAGTAGGGAAGGATGGGCCAGGCAGACAGGCAGACTTGCATTCGTGTTTCAGCACCTACAGCTGCTGGCTGGGTGACTGTGAACATGAAATTTACCCTCTCTGGGTCTGTTTCCTCAGATGTTAAATGGAATCAATACCTGCTATTTTGAGGGCATGCGGAGACTAGTAACTAACGTGCAAAATGCCTTGCACAGAGTAGATGCTCTAGAAATGTTGGTTTCCTTCCTCTTTCCTTATGTCTGACTGGTAAGTCACTCATCCTTCAAATGGATTCAGCACTTCTCTTAACATGACAATGGAAAAATTGGACTATGTTTGGGATTATCCTCAGGTGGTCTTTGGAACACAGGGGATTATACAACCTCCAAAAGACACAGAACAAAATGTATTCAAACATCCAGAATTCCATCAGAAGCTGGAGGAGCAGACCACTGAGATCTTCAAAGAACAGGCTCCCTGAGTCAGGAAGATCTCTTATTCTCTTTTGTGTAATTCCATTATGAGTTCTGCAAAGTCAACTGAGTAATAAAAAGCTTATGCCTTTATCATTCACCTCTCAACCCAATAACATCTTCCAGGACTTATCTTCCCAGTCAATTTGTCCTTTGGTCTAATATTCCGGCCCCTGTCTACCTGGTTGGAAAAACTGCTACATCCATAGAGTCCGACCAGTCAACATTCACCCCAACTCAGTTGCCACACTGGCTGTCCCTAGACAGACATTCCTTCTTAGCCACCTCTCTGAGGTCTCAGACCTTTAGAGTGACCCTCATAGCTTTGCATAACTTTCTGTCGTACTTCTGTGAAGAGGGATGGCTAAGTCAATACTTTGGATCTGCTCTGCTGCCAGAATTTGATAATCTGTCAACAGTTCTTGCCCAATGCATCCAATCATTCCTATTAAAATGGTTTTAGCTTTGTTTGTAGTATTGTGCTAACTGATTTACTAACCTACCTCCGAGATCTAAACTTCGAAGTGTTAACTTTAGCGACACTTTACTATACTTTTTCACAACCTAGAGCACTTACTATTCCATGCTTCATGGTTAGTTTAATTACATACATCTTTTGCAACTATCCTCTAAGAGTTCTCCTGTATTAGCTACCTGGGAAGATTGTCACTGATAATCATCCAAACCTTGTGTCTCACCAATCATTGCTTCTAACTATAGCCAGAACACAGCTTGCTCTAAACAGTCTTGAATAAGATCCTATGGTTCTATAAAGTTTCTGATATTCACATCCGAATGTAATCATTCGTAGATTTTTTTTTCCTCATAAAATAAATCTCTCACTGCTACAATAGGAAGTGTTTATAAGTTGTTTTTTTTTTTAAGAGTTTTTTTTTACAGTTTTTTTAAATTGTTGTAATTAAATGAAGTTTACATTTCAAGTTAGTCTCCCATACAGAATTTTTTTTTTTAAGATACATTGTTATGAGACCCCAACTGCTCACCCCATTCTG
>NW_004444068.1:1472349-1473490 GCF_000243295.1 Trichechus manatus latirostris | reverse complement strand
GTCTTTGTTGAGTTTCTTTCTGGATGTTCTGTTCTTCACTGAAAGTGGCGTGTTGAAGTCTCCTACTACTATTGTGGAGCTGTCTATCTCTCTCTTCAGAGCTGTTAGAGTTTGTGTTATGTATTTTGGAGCCCTTTTGTTGGGTGTGTAAATATTTATTATAGTTATGTACTCCTGCTGTTGACCCTTTAATCATTATATAGTGCGCTTCCTTATCCTCTGTTGTGGATTTTACTTTAAAGACAATTTTGTCAGAGATTAATATTGCCACTTCTGCCCTTTTTTGAGTGTTGTTTGCTTGATATATTTTTTCCATCCTTTGAGTTTAAGCCTGTTTTTCTCTTTAAGTCTAAGGTGCATCTCTTGTAGGCAGCATATAGATGGATCATGCTTTTTTATCCAATCTGCCACTTTCTGTCTTTTTATTGGTGCATTAAGTCCATTTACATTCAGTGTAATTATTGATAGGTATGAGTTTAGTGCTGTCATCTTGATATCTCTTTTTGTTTGTTGTTCACGGTTTCTTTGTTCTCCTCAATTTTCTGTGCTGAGTCATTTTTCTTTATGTATTTTTTTTTATCTTTTTCTTTGTTGTAGATTTTGTGTTTGCTGGGTCTTTATGTTTTTCTACTTTTTTATCTTGATTTGTAGGATTGTTAGAGTCGTTTGTGGTTACCTTAATATTTACCCCTATTTTTCTAAGTTTATACCAGTCTTTTGTTACTTTATGTTGCCTTAACTTCCCCTCTATATAGAAAATCAATGTCTCTATTTTTTAAGTCCCTCTTTTTTTGTTTTAATATTATCCTTGTTTACATATTGATATCTGTTTCCATATTTTCAATGTTTTAGCTTTGATGTATTTTCGATTTCCGTGTCTGAGTCAATATCTGGTTGCTCTGTCCTGTGTTCTAGTCTTGCGTTGTTAGCTGGTGTAATTGATTATCTAACCGTAGGACTCCCTTTAGTACTTCTTGTAATTTTGGTTTGGTTTTTGCAAATTCCCTGAACTTCTGTTTATCTGGAAATGCCCTAATTTCACCATCATATTTGAGAGACAGTTTTGCTGGATATATAACTCTTGGCTGACAGTTATTTTCCTTCAAGGCTTTAAATATGTCATCCCATTGCCTTCTCGCCT
>NW_004444068.1:1451137-1470848 GCF_000243295.1 Trichechus manatus latirostris | reverse complement strand
GCTGTTGAGATGGGTCCCCACAAGTCTATACAGGGGTGTAAGGCACTCAGAGTCTGCAGACCCCTGATATCTGTGCCCAGCAAAGGAGCTGTGCTGACCCTGTTTTCCTGGCCTAGGGGAGCCAGCAGCTTATTTGTTCCCTCTCCAAGGCCAGGAGAATGGGTCAGGGTGCCTTTTGGGATCTACTTCCGGCCCAGCGGACTCCCGGTGCAGAGCATGTAGGGAGGAGGTAAAAGGGAGAGAGGTTTTCCTGAAATGAGCGAAAGGGTGCATGCAAGTACTTATCCTAGCCTCTTGGGAGCTGCTCTTCACTGGTTTGGAGTGTCCAAGCAGAATCTCTGCTGCCGGGTCTCTCTCAATGTGGAAAGTGCTTCCCAAGCACGCGCACCGCACAGCTGTTTGCCTGCTTCACTGCGGACTGGCGTGGCTGTGGTGCTGCAGTTTCGCCACTGCGGCTCTAGCCCTCCTCACCTCTTCCAAACGGTCTCCCTCCTGTATCACTCAGACAGATTTCTTAACCTTGCCTTGTTCAGGGCTCCCAGATATTCACATAGAATCAGATCACTTGTTTTTCCAGGTCTTGGTTGTAAGAGGGATATAGGAAGCATCTAACTACTCCGCCATGTTGACCATGCCCCTCTGTTTATAAGTTATTAAACCATTCTCCTAACAAGTTTTTCACATTAAATAAAGCAGCCCTTTCCAATCAGTTTTCTGCTATGTATAATGTCATCATTTGGTGGTATAGGTCAGGGTTGGTGAACTTTTTGTGTAAAGGGCCAGATAGTAAATATTGTACACTTTGCAGAACATACAATTTCTGTCTCAGCTACTCAATTCTACCATTGTAACAGGAAAGCAGTCATAGACAATATATAAACAAACAAACCTGGCTGTGAACCAATATAATTTTATTTTATGGACAGTGAAATTTGAATTTTATATAATTTTCACATACCATAAAATATTCTTCTTTTTTTTTTTCAATCATTTAAAAACATGAAAACCATTCTTAGCTTGAGGGCTGTACAAAAATATAGGCAGAGGGCTGCATTAGCCTCACAGGCGAGTTTACTGACCCATAATATAAGTTATGGGCTCCTGGTGGTGCAGTGGTTAAGAGCTCAGCCGCTAACCAAAAGGTTGGCAGTTCAAATCCACCAGCTGTTGCTTGGAAACCCTATGGGGCATTGTTCTACTCTGTCCTATAGGGTTGCTACAAGTTGGAATTGACTGGATGGCAACAAGTTGTTTTTTTTTTTTTTTTTAATGTTATGGCCAGGAACAGATCAGGTTATGTGGGGGACTAAATCCTTTACAATGTAGGGTGCCCTAGAGCCATAGTTGCTAACCAAAAGGTCAACAGTTTGAATCCACCAGCTGCTCCTTGGAAACCCTATGGGGGCAGTTCTACTCTGTCCTATAGGGTTGCTATGAGCTGGAATCCACTCGATGCCAACGGGTTTGGTTTTGGGTTTCTTTAAGAAAAGGAATTACAGATATAGAATCAGGTAAAAGGCTTTGGAAAGGACCCATACAGATGAGAGGGCCTGAAAATTGAGCATGTTGGGCTTGCTGGTGAAATCTCCCTCTGGTCACACTTAAAAGATTCTGCTGCAGGGGTTCCCAGACCTCGCTGATGGTTGGAGTTGCCAAGTGAGCTTTTCTAACTACAGGTCCCAAACCCCACCAGACTGCCTGAATTAGAATCTCTGGGGACAGAGCCTGGGAGTCAGCTGTCTTGTAAAGCTCCCAAGATAATTCTACCGTGCAGGTTTGGAAACCACTATTTTACTAATCATTTAATAATAGTGAGTAAATCCATTAGAACTGGTACCACAAACACGTTTCCTGCCTTAATTGTGTTGCCTGCCCAGAAATAGTTTTAAATATTGTTATTAACCGATAGCCCAAATGTTAAGTTTTAGCAAGATTGCTCTGTTGTTAAATGGTCTCAACAGAGCACACATACATACTTTTATGATAACCATTTACTCTTTCTTTCTAGTGAGAGTTAATCTCTCCATTATAAACTGACTTTTCACCATTTGAACTCAGTGTAATATTTTTATATATTAGGCATTATTTGGCATATATTTCAGATAATCTATAAAGTAAATCTATGACTGTGGAGGAATATCTGATACTATGTTACAGCGTTTTTAGCTTAACAAATTCAGTTTTCGCCCAACCAAACAAGATTGAGTCTTGCTGAAATAGTTTCCATTTTGTATATTTACTTCTTGATTTGACTTTCACCTATTAAAAATGAGCTATTTTTTTAAACTAGCTATTTCATTTACCCACAACATGACTCAAAAAATTGAGAGTTGGTAAAATTAATAAAAGATATATTAAATAAAATAAACTTTAAAAATTAAAAAAATAATAAAGTAAGTAACTTAAAAAAAAAAAAAAAAGAGAGAGAGTTGGGAGAGTCAGGTTTATAACCTAGGCATAAAGGTAGTAGCTGAGTCACTTGTTTTTGCATAATTTTCATCAAGTTTATAGAAGCCTGTTTTTGTATCCCTGGGAGTATTTTGCATCCTTTGTATTCTTTAAATATGATATTACTGGCCGCATGATGCTGAGAGAGCTCTGTCAAAATTGGGTCATTTTGCAGAGTAGGTAAATATACTACTGTACTGTTCTATTTTGGGCAAGATACAAAACAATGCTGTTTTTGGTAAACAAATGCCATATCCTTGCCAATAAAAAGCTCTTGTGCCAACTTTTCCATATTACCTTTACTAATGGGGACTTGAGGATTTAATGTCCTGGAAAACATGCAAAAACAAATACCTCTAATTATGTTCACTTGTTGAAAAACAAAACTACTTTCCTCACTCACAAAATGCATACTTCCAATGTGTTGCTTTTATGAGTTGGGATCAACTTGATGGCAATGGGTTTTTTTGGTTTGGGGCAGTATTGGCATGAATGGAAACTGAAGCTCCCTTTTTCCCCCTGTTAAGAGCTTCCATTTTTAGAAGCTAAGACTATATTATATTAAACCAGTTTCCCCCACCAAGGACGACCACATCCAGTCATTGATTCATTTGCCAAATTCGTTAATCCATGCATTAAACAAATATTACATGAGTGCCTATAACAGCAGTGGGTTTGGTTTTTGTTTTATAATGTGTCAGGCACTGCACTGGGTGCTGAGGAACCAACTTTGCAGTCATAGAACTTAGGTTCTAACGGGCAGAGAGAAACAAGAAAACGGTAATTTCACATGGTAATAAATGATGTGAAGAAAATAAAGCAGGATGAAGCCATGGTGAATATGTGTGTATGTGGGGCTGGGGTGGGGACTACTTTAGGTAGTAAGAGGTGGTAGTGACATCTGAGCTGAGACCCAAGTGGTGAAAAGGAGTCTGCCATGGACAGATCTGAGGGAAGAGGTATCTAGAGTGTGCTGTCTAGCACACGGGGGGTTGAAGCACTTGAAATACGGCTAGTGCCACTTGTTGAAGTGATAGTATTTCAGATATAGTGGGCTAAATAAAGCGTTTTTATTAAAATTCATTCTGTTTTTTTAAAAACCTTTTTAATGTGGCTACTAGAAAATTAAAAAGTACATATGTGGTTTGCGTTATATCTCTATTAGACAGCGCTGATCTAGAGAGAAAGTTTTCATTCAATTCCAACTTGTTTCCAGAACGCACGCAAGATCCGTGTAGATTGAGTGTGTTAGGAGTGCTTAAGAGTTTGAGCTAATATTAAAAACCACCAGTTACTGTGGAGCCAGTTCTGCCTCATGGCAACCCCATGTTTGTCAGAGTAGGACTGTGCTCCACAGCGTTTTCAATGGCTGACTTTTTTTGGAAGGAGACTGCCAGTCCACCTCAGGGTAGACTCCAACCACTAACCTTTTGGTTAACAGCCAAGCATGTTAACCGTTGGCACCACCCAAGTAATACACTAGCTAAAATGTATCGAAGGTCCCTGGGTGGCCCAAATGGTTTCGGCTCACCTGCTAACCTAAAGGCTGGTGGTTAGACCTGGTGATCTGCTTCCATTAAGATTACAGCCAAGAAAAGCTTATGAACAGTTCTACTCTGTAACTTACAGGGTCGTCATGAGTTGAAAGAGACTCCAGGGCAACTAACAATAAAATGTATTGAACCCGTACCATGTGCCAGGCACTGAGCTAAATGCTTTACATCCATTCATTGAATCCTCACACAATTATGAAGTAAGAATTATTTCCAACTTCATTTTACAGATGAGGAAATGGAGAAGTCCAGCGGGACCAAGTAGCCTGTGTAAGGTCACAATCCAAACTAAGTCCAGGTCCGATGATGCAAGGAGCAGGAGCTATGGGAGGAGGACGCAGAAGGCAGGAGCTTAGAGGACCAACGCGTCTTCAGTGGTGTCTCCCGAGGCCCGGGAAGTTGTCTCCTGCCGCCGCTGGAGAGCGCGAATTCACGTTTCCTGGGCGCCGACCTCCCTCTCAAGCCCATGAAAGACCCGCATCCCTTTGGCTGCACGGAATGTATTCCTGAGCCCCGCGTTGCTGGCTCTACAAGAATCTAATATGGTTTTGAAAGAGGTCTTTCTGGGGACATTTACAGCTTGGGGGTCAGCTTGCAGTGACAGGGTGCTTCTGAGTTTGGCGTGTGTCTTGGATTTGGCGTGGTGTGTGTGTGTGTGTGTGTGTGTGTGCGCGCGTGTATGTGTGTCTCCAGAGCTCTTTAGGTACCGTTGTCTGAGCGGCAGAACCTCCACCCCATTTGAAGGTTCGGCGTTTTTCCCCCGTTGTAAGGAATTTTCAGGCTGCTCCTCCACAAGGTTGACTAAGTCACTGTCTGGGGAGGGTAGGGACAGCTGCCAGACTCAAAGACTAGGCTGGACCCTAAGATGCCCCAAACGCAGCCCGCGGTTTTCTGGACGGTACTTGTTTCCTTTTTAAGGCTATCTTTGGAGGGGGTGTGAAGTCATCAGCGCTCGTTGGGGTAGCCAAGTGGCACTGTGGCTTGACAGATGTCTCTACCAGAACCATTTGTGGCTGGACAGCAAGGCCAGAGAGAAAAAGGGTTTGTTTTTTTTTTTACTTTTTTTTTTTTTTAATAAAGGAACCCTGGTCTTCATCTGACAAGCCCCGTTTTGTTATGGCTGGGAAGAAAGAGAAAGCCTCATCTTCACCACTCTTGAGTCTAACTCACAAGACAGAAGTGACGCATCCTTCCAGGACAGCCCCTCCCCCAGCAAGGCAGGGCAAATGATTCTGTGAAACAGCAGGGTGAGGAGAAGAAGGTAGCGGGTTGCCACCTGATTTTAAGAACCACCCCCTCCCCCAGCTTTTCCTTTTTAACTCTTCAACTTCACTTTAACCAGGTTTCACCTGTATAATAACATTGAGGTGAGGCACCATGATTTATACCACCAGACCTGGATCCGCTTATGTGTTTATGTGGTAAGTCAACATCTATAAATCTATAAGCTCTACATTTGGCAATACGTAGATAACACCACAGGTCAAAAAAAGGGACTTCTGGCAGGATCTGACACCGGCCATCTTTTATATCTGTCCGTTTCTCTAAGAGAATCGTCAAACAGAAAACACCAAATGAAAAACAAAAGGGGGAAGAAAATCAAACTAAGACAATAACAACAGAAGACTAGGCCACCCACTGTTTTCTTGACTTAGATGTCAGATATGATCTTCTTATCGTTGGTGTGTTACATGCATCTATCTGTAGAAATGCTTATTTCCTTAAACTCATTTTTTTGGTACTTCATGATATTTCTGTGTAACTATAATAAGAATATGGAAGAACTCTAAACTTATTTATAGATCACCATCAGAGCAGATTTATAGTGAGGTAAGGAAGAACTAATACAGTGAACCATTGAATTAAGAGCTGAAGTAAAAACCCACACAGGTCATCTTGAGTTAATAATGAGAATTATTAATTATTAATGTTAATATTATTAATTATTATTAGAGAATTACATTTTGTACTGATAAATGTTCACTTGCCTTCTCCTTATTTCTTAGTTTTCTGCATATTTTTTACAGTTGTGTAAGATCAGGTAGGAAGGATGGAAATTATGTGAGCAGACCACTCTTCATTAATCCTGTGATTTTATAAATTACTTACAAATTGCAAAGGTAATCAGATTCCTTAAATCTCCACCTCCTTCCAGGAATTCTTTCATTTCTTAAGAAAAAATTCTTAGAGGTCACAAACTAGTAGTGGATTTCTGAGACAGAAGAGGAGAAAGAAATTATTTGCAGTTGATCCAAAGGACATGTCTATATGTAGAATCACCTTTCAAGCTGCAAATTTTGAGTGGGTGGTATATCATTCAAGGTTATTTAGTTGCAAGAAATGGAAATCTCTGGCTAACTTAAAAGGGCAAAAAAAAAAAAAGAATGTTTTGAGAGACTATGGGATAGCTTACAGAATTGCATGGAGATCTGTGCAGGCAAGTCAAGAGTATCTGGAGAAGCTCTGGCGTACAGGCCCACCTGGGGCCATGTGCCCATCCTTGGCCAGGGAGAGGAGTCTTACCATGGTTCACACAGTGGGAGACGTCCTTTCTCAAAGTAAATTCAGGGTACTGCTAGCCAAAGTTTTTGTTGTTGTTGTTAGGTGCTATTGAGTCGATTTCAACTCATAGCAATCCCACGTGAAAAAGTAGAAATGCTCCATAGGGTTTTTTTAGGCTGTTATCTTTACAGGAGTAGATTGCCAGGTCTTTCTCCCACAGAGCTGCTGGGTAGGTTCAAACCCCTAATCTTTCGGTTAGCAGTGGAGTGCTTAACTGTTGTGTCACCAGGGCTCCTTGGGGGATTCATTATAGGGATAAGCACCTTTGTCCATGGAAAGAGGAAACCAAGCAGCTGCTGCAGTCCTGACGTACTTCTGGCCACTCTCACCCAGGGTGGAGGATCTCAGTTAATATATTACATCAAAAGATTCATAGGATTCATATCCAATGTCAGAATTCTATATGCTCTTTATATTTAATGGATTTTTGGTTATTAAGAGCTAAATCTCTATGACCAAACTGATGAGCTATGAATATTATATAAATTACATTGATACATGGGAATGTCATTTATTGTTATGGGCATGGTTATTTTGGATTTCTTTCACTTGACGTATATTCTAAGTATCCATGTAGTGTCTCCCTTTACCCATTTTAAGCAAACATTAAGAAAAAAATTTCCTAGGTAATTCTCTTCCTAATGTTCCTTTTTTGCTCTGAAATATAACCAAGCTCTCTGAAGAAGCTGCCAGATCCAGAACCTGTTTTGTCTTGCCAAGGAAAATTAAAGGTAAAGCCAGAGGCCCAACAGACAATTTGCCAATGCTTGGTTTAGGGAGAAAAGAGCTACGGCTTCCCATTTTCAGCACCATCCTCTTCTGCTTACCTGGTATGTCAGTTCAGGTTCAGTTGCAAACAGCAGAATCCACTCAAGTTGGTTGGGATTGAAGGAGATTTATTAATGGGCATTGGTTGGCTTTTAAACTCACTGGAAGGATTGGAGGGGTAGGCTGGAGGCTGAGCTTCCTGGAACAAGAATTACAAAGCCTCTGCTGTGAGCAGGAAAGATGCCACTGCAGCTACTAGAAGCCGCAGAGTCAGGAAGCTGCTGGCCAAGTCCCCAAGCTAGTCTAAGGTAGATGGTCTGTGCTCACACTTTGAGAAAACTGACTTCAGGGATAAACAGGGAAAAGAAGTTAGCAAAGGAGATTGTGCAAGAATAGCCAGAGAGGTAGGAGGGAACTCAAGGAGAGTCAGAGGCCAAGGAGAAGGGAATGGAAAAGAGGATCTAAAAAATGTCCATCAGGTTGAGCAACAAGGGGTTTGTTGGAAATCTATGAGAGCCCTTATGGTGATGTTAATGAAACCATATTGCAGTGAGGGAGTGAGAAGGAGTGAAAAAACAAAGACTGTGTAGAACACTCTTTCAAGAAGCCTGGTTTTTAAGGAGAAGGGGGAGATGGTCATTAGAGTGTCACAGTGGGGAGATGCCTTTCTCTTTTTGGAAGATGAGACAGACTGGTAGTACCTGCTTAAATGCTCATAGGAAAGATCCTATTAAGTAGAAGTGGTTTAACATACAGGAGAACAATGAGTAATAGATAGAGTGTGGTTCAGAAGAGGTGGGAAAGAAGGAGAGAACACAAGGAGAGGAACTGGCCTCACAGAAGGAGAGAAACCTGCATTGTAATAAGAAAAATGGAGGAAAGGACAGGGGTAGATGAAGATTTGTTTGTGGTGGCAAGAAATTGAGGGAGATGCTCTTCTGATCGCTTCCATTTTGTCTAGGCAGTTGGAGGCAAAGTCATCATCTGAGAAGAGGGCAAGCATGGTAGGGTCAGAGATTTGAAATACCTGTTATGGAGAACAGGAGAGAAAGTGGTTCAGGCAACACCAGTGGGCCACTGGGCAGCATGGAGTCCCATTACAGAAATCTGTACCTAAAAATGAGGTATTGCAAATATCTAACATGTAGATTCTAAAATAAGGAACTGGCTGAGTCAAGGTGGGATAGGGGGCTATGTAAATCCTATTATATGTGGCTAGGAGGTTGGCAAACCATAGATCAGCTAGGATACTTCTGATTGCAAGCAATAAATACAACTCATACTGGATTGAAAAATAAAGGGAATTTATTGGCTTACATAAGGAAAAGTCCAGAGGTGTACAGAAATCAGGCAAAGATTGATCAAGGCTTCTTTGTGATTTACTCTTTTCTGCCTTGGTCCATGTGCTGGCTTTACTTTCAAGGTAATACTCTGCCAGCAGCAACTAGGGCTGAAGCTCCCAGGCAAAAACTGGAACCATAAAGGAGGGGCAAGGAGGGGGAGAAATACCTGCCTTCTCCCCAATTCCTTCCATCCAATCTGTTACCATTTCTCTCCCTTGGCAGAAGCCAATAAGAAGTCAGAAGGTACAGGAGCCTGGAATCTACTCCTCTACTATAGAGTAGATAAGAGGAAGGATGGGGGAAATGGATCTGAAGGCAAACAAGATGTTTGGCACAGTCCCAAGAGACACTGGGCAGATAAAATGGATAGCCCTTCCATTTTTTTTGGTCCCTCTTAGGAGTGGCCCTGGAGAAGATCCTCTCAGCACACAGAACCCAAGGAACTCTCCCACTACCAGTTTGTGGAAGACTTGTCTCTCCTGGACCACAGGAGGTGTTGGCTGCCATGTATTTGTGACCATACTATGCTACTAGAAATAATGGCTATTCTGAGTGGGAGTTTGCATCTCAGTGATCCAGTTCTTCTCTGCCATTGTACAGTGAGTTAAAGGGTGGCTGAATTTCTTATTTAGCTACATCTGACCCAAGAGAAATTCACAGCAGATTGAGATCCTGGGTGCTGGGACCTGGCTGTAGTTATGTCAAGACTTAGGTTTGTCTTTTGGAAGCGGGGCAAGAACACTTAAGATCGGATAAGGAAAACATATATAAAAAGGAGGGTGTGTGCTGCCCAAAGAGGGCTGGGCTCTGGTTGTTATTAACTACTAGCGTGTTTTTCCTCCCCTTCTCCTGTAACCAGGTGCTCTGGAACTTCCATGGGGACCTCACATTGCTAGGACACTTGGCTTGGGCACCTGCTTCACACAGCACCCATGGGCCAGACCCTGTCTCTCATTTCTGTCCTCACACTCCCCAGGATTTGGGATTACAGTGGTTTGCCCGTGTGCCAGACAGCCAAGGGACTGGATGTAGTGGACAGCTATTGCTTTTGTCAGCCCATCATCCTTTCCTTTGAGGAACTAACCTCTTTCCACGTGGTTCTGGAAAAGGCTGCAAATCACAGGCGCCCATACCTGATGCCAGAAGGATTCATGTGACCTAAGCTAGGACAATCAGACACTGTCTCCCAGGAATTTGATTGAGAATCGACACAATAGGGCCGGAAAACAGCTGAAAGTTGGCTCATTCTGGAGAGCTGCTTGAAGTAAGAGTTCTTGACTGGCATCTCCGCACCACCCTGCTCCTCGTCCCTCCTGACGCACAGGTAGTCAGCTTGTGCGTTCTGAGAGCTCCCCAGGATTCTCCCATAAATCTCTCATTGCTTAATTTAGAGGCAATTTTCTGTTCCCAATAACTAAAACACCCTGAAACGAGATTCAACATGACTTAAAAGACTTAGCAGTCACCACAGGGCTTAAGAACAAAAGCTGGATCTCCCTTGTGAGGGTTATTTGGGACAAAGGTACTACAGATTCACACACATAACCAGGGTTCTAGAGTAAGCTGTATTACACAGAAGCCCATGGACCACACACGCCCCCAAAATGGAAGATGCAAGGAAAAGCTTTATAACTTGGGTTATATTATTATATTCCTAGGAGGTACGATTGCAAAGTAACTCATGAATTTTACTTTTAACTAATTTTATAAAATATTTTACTAAGGGTGCCTCTGCAGGACAAATTTTAAACTTTTCCCTTTTGTGTGCTGATTTTTATAAAAAGGATAATGGTTTTTCTTTTCATATTTATTAGCGTTAAGCATATGTTACTATTAATTTAGGGATAATCTGCTTCCGGATAGCTATTTTCTGAACATGCTCAGAGGCATATAAAAGCAGTCCTAAACACTATGCTTACAAATAGTTTATTCTTATTTCATACATTCGTTTTTCATCAAAAAATGCACAGTTATATTTATACAGAACTTCATATCAATATGGTAGGGAACAAATGTCAGAAATCTAAAATAACAGTAAACTACACAACAGAAATGAGTCACAATTTCTTCAGCTACATGCACAGAACTGACCAAAGTAATATCTATTTCTACAGACTTTGCTCAATTTATCAGATAATGTGGAATTATGATTAAGTAATGGTTTTCTGTCAGAATACACAATTGATTTGAAACCGCATCATAGTCCATGTATAAGACGTTCACACATCCTGAGAAAGCCTCTCTAGCTTGCTAAATACAGCTGTTCAGGATGTAGGTGATGACTGGAGTCAGGGTAGCCTAAGAATTAATTTAGCAAGCAGTAGGAAAAAATCATTCGTTTTCTTTCTTCATGCCCACATCATCCTTTACTCCCTTCTTCCTCCATTATCATCATTAAATGAGCTAAAATTAAAAAAAACAATACTGACACAAAGAGGTCTGTTTGATCACCGTGAACACCGTCCTCTGCCTCTGACCTGAGGGGAAAAAATGAATACGGCCCTTCAGTTAATGCCCTTTACTGCAAAAGGGGTCCTGCTGGTGCACATTCTTGGAAATCTCAGTAATCTTATCTATATCCTTAGTTTAGAAATGGATGAACCTTATAAGGCAGATGGTTTGACAAGGCCTATACAGACATGGAATCCATTTAGAAATCCACCTTTCTCTTCAAGGCTGAATTTGTGGCAAGTGAAGTCCTCAAGGGTAGTGGAAATAGGCCAGGAAAAGGGTGAAATGAAGAGAGTTCAGGGCTACCACGTAACTGATGCAGCTAACAGAGTAGCTCAGCATCCTTCCCCAGTCCTGAAACACAGAAAGCCTTTTCCTGGTCTGTGTAGAGATGGCATGGTGCTTTATTCTTCTTTCCACTCCAAAGAAGCAAGGGGCAGAGTGCCCAGGGCTGTACACTGTACTGGCCACGCTACTCACTGTAGCTATACCCTCCTCAAAAATGTGCCTTACCTCTTTAATGTCTTGATACTCAGGTGATCAGTTAGAATAATTTTGCTCATACCCTCCAGAAAAGAAAACCAACCTGGCAGAAAAGTAGAACTTCTGTGCTAAGCTTTACCAGCAAAGTGAATTTAAGGAGAGTGAATTGATTCCAACCAGAATAAAAAAGGCTTTTAAGTTTAGCCTTTGTTACACACCTAGAATACATCTAGCCTGTTATATTATTTAAAAAAATTTTTTTTTCTCTTCTTTAAACTATACATTATTTACATTTTTAAAGACCCAGTAGGTCTTTATCATCATTTGGGTAAGAGCTCAAGGTGATTAAACTTCCAGGACAAAGATGAGGCTTTCCAAAAGGTGCTGGTTCTCATCTGTGTGCTAAGACCGATTTTTAACAAATTGCTGTTATAAACTTTTAAAATACTTCTTTAAAAAAATTTTCCCATTAATTTTCTTTTTTTTTTTTTTTGCATCTAGCATGTTAAAAACAGATTGTTTTCTAACTAGAGATGGAGCCAAAAGAAGGAACGTGCCCCTGTACTTCCTTCATCTAAAAACACGGATTTATTTACACTGTGCCCTTTCACAACGCGGGGGTGAGCTTCGGGGAGCAGGGCCATCTCTCCAGCACAGTTAAATAACCACCTGAAGACCCCCTAGACTGATCTGGGTGCTTACTGCATGTTCTGGGTGGAGGTTAAGGCTTGAGAAAGGTAGCCTGCCACTCTTACACATTCGAGAATCATTTTGCGTGTTCAAGAGATTTGAGTTTCCTTGAGAAATGCCATGTTTGGAATAGCTTCCAGAGATTGTTCTGGAACAAAAAGCATTAAAGCAGATGCATTACATTTAGAAGCACAATACATGGGCGGGGGGGGGGGAGGATATTTGCAAAAGCTCAAAGAAAAGGCTGTTTTTCCGTTGAGCTAAACAGTAAGTAGGGTGAGCGTTTTGCGTATAGATGTGCTTTCAAAAGTCCCACCCTGCCACAACTCACAGCCAAGTGAACGTTCTTGGCCCCTGACCTATAAATAAACACTCTAATTCTGCAACTTACTCACAGATTCTGAAGAAGCTGTTCTAAAACAAAAGCCTACAAATTGGTTAGAAGTCTGCAAACTAGAGATGCAATCTATTTGTCCTTTCTCAACCCAAAAACTCTTTGTATTAGTTCTTTGGAATAGTGACTAAGGAGAACTGACATCCAACTTCACAATGAAAACAAAAATTATTCACAATATTGAAGAGGGAATGACATCTTTAATAGGAAGGCATGTGGTCTCTCACAAAAGACTACAGCAGTGCTCAATGAATGTTCCTTTTTCAGTTTGTCTGGGCGTGTTTGCTTTTTGTCAGGCAATAGATTTCAGAAAATATTGGCAATCCTTCAAGAAAAGGATTCAAAAGGTGATTTACTGTTGGCTGGTGCTATCCTCTACTGCCTTTTTGCCTGATGCCCTAGTTTTATGGAAACGAACTAAGGACATGAAACCAGGGAAGAAGAGTACTACTCAAAATATACCTGGCGCTGTCGCTCGGTCAGAAAGGCAACTGGATGCGCTTAGGCTGCCAAGCAGAATTCCTCGTCTGCCTATCGCAGCGCTAACACTCTGAGTTCACGTGCCTTTCTAGGGACAAAATTGAAAACTCAGGCACAACTGTCCATGGTTGCCCTTGCCGCCCCGTTATGGCTGCCTGAATCCAGTCCTCTTTCTTCACCTGCTCCCGTACCTTCTTCCTATCCTTTTCACATTTGATACTTTTCTTTATGAGTTACTCCAGATTTCATAGGTTACAACGCAAGGATTTTAAAAGAGAAAAAAAGGCTAAAGAACATCAATCATTGGATATTTAAGCACTTAAACTCGATTTTTAAAAAAAATTACACTATCAGTAGAAATTCAAACACTTAATGACATCACAATTCAGGCACTTTGAATGAACCACACTTCATAATGGTATCGATACTATTAACCTTCCAAAAGTTATTGTTATTTGTGTCTTTATTAGTAGTGATAGTAAAATTTTAAACTCGATGTACTCATGACCACTACCCCTTCACCTGGACTGTACATTAAATTTGCAGGTTATTTTTAACCGTAACATTTGCATAGGCCCAGGAGCAGACAAAAAGAAAAAGAAAGAGGGAAGGAAGGACAGAGGGAGGGAGGGAGAAAGAAGGAGAGAAGAGGGGAGAAAGCAAAATTGGTAACTTTCTTGCCCAGAGGCAAGTTTGAATGTTAACTGTAGTAAGACTCTATGCATTGCTCTTATGCTAATAAACCAAAACTGCTGCCATGGGGTTTGACTCACGGTGCCCCTATAGGACAGAGGAGAACTGCCCTATAGGGTTTCCAAGCAGCAGCTGGTGGATTTGAACTGCTGACCTTTTGGTTAGCACTCAAGCTCTTACCCACTACACCACCAGGGCTGCCTTATGCTAATAGGAAGAAGACAAGAATCAACCTCGGTGGTTTAGGACCTTTTGCTCATGGCCAAGGTCAGAGTCTGGTCTTTGGTCAGAGGGCCTTTCTGGTGCTCCTCGGTTCCACCAGCAGACAAAACGGGAATGACTGTAATAATATGGACGAATCCTTGCCCATTGTCCTACACAGGTAGGTGCTCAGTAATCACCAAAGGGATTACACGAATGAATGAAAATCAACTCAAAGGACACTGACAGCGTGAAGCCAGCAGTGTCATTTCAAAAGACGAAGGACATCTAGGATGATAAAAACCATTTAAGTAGCTGATTACACTTTGAGATTTTCATAATTTCAAGGATAGCCATACCTTACTTCACTCTATTTCAGAATTATGAAGTACGTGAAGGTAATTAAAGGAAGAAGAAAACGTCCAGTTAATGTCTGCGGGCTTGTCCAGGCAGCACAGCTGTGCAAACCAGTGAACACAACTGAGCCATTCGAACAGCCGTTTGAAAACTTAACTGTGTCACCTTGGACAAGTGGTGAAACCTTGAAATCAGAACTCCTACTGTACCTGTCTCCTCCTACAGCTTTGTGCAGATGAACTAATTCATGTCACGAAGAGACAGAAAGATAAAAAGCCCTGTTTATTACTGTTGTTAGACCTCAGATTCAGCACCAAATCAGAAACAAAATTTTTAAAATCACCTCCATCCCGATTTCGCATTCTTAGATTCTCGTGAAGCAGCATGCTGAATCAGGCTAAATGGTTTCTGACTGCCAGCACTTATAAGCAGGATTTATGAATGGAAATGTGAAGGCCACTGTGACCAGCTCGGAAGCCCCATACTTTCTCCTGGGCTATTTATAGAAAGCATATGGCCAGTGGACAAGATGGGGTTTATTTTTACAAGCCGGTTATGACATGGCCGAAGAACTTGCTTCCTCTCTCTGGGAAGGTCATTTTATTCACCTGAGGGTTTGGCTTCAGGAATGGCGGGGAAGAAAGGAACCCCCTTTAGCCCATTAAGTTAGCTGAGTCAACGCCAGCGACCAACGCACAGGGTGACGGGCACTGA
The DNA here is from genome assembly GCF_000243295.1 of Trichechus manatus latirostris. NCBI lineage: Eukaryota > Metazoa > Chordata > Mammalia > Sirenia > Trichechidae > Trichechus > Trichechus manatus. The sequence continues at coordinate 1,455,711 of NW_004444068.1, read as the reverse complement.
AGTCAAACACACCCTCGTTTCCCAGGCACGACTATATGATGTAGCTCCTTGAAACATCTAGATCATGACTGCTGCTAAAATAGGTTTACAGTATAATGGAGTAAATTCTTAGTTATGATTTGTCCTACATTTCAAAGAGCTGAACACAATAAAGTAAAACTCAATTGTAATGGATGCATCAAAATATTGTGAAAAAATATTTTTAAAGATATTTTATTCTGATTGCAATATTACTCCTGAAACAGCTAATATACCTGGATCAAAACCAAAAACCAAGCCCACTGCCATTGAGTCAATTCTGACTCACAGTGACCCTATAGATCCAAGCAAATGTGGTGACTCAGTAAATATTTGCTCATCCTAAAATGTCATCATTTACCCTGATAGAAATCCAGTATAATTTAGCAAATAATATACACAGTTTAACAAACCATCCTGGTCTTACACAGTGCATATGGTACTGGTTGGCACACGTAAAGTGAAGCCAAACCGTTTTTAACTAGAACGTCCTCCTGTCAATGTTACACTCAGTATACACAATCTCAGGTTGAATGGGAAAGGAAAAGTGGAGGAAGGAAAAGGGAAAACAAAATTGAGTCCTCATTCTCTCTGGGACGTAGTGGGTGCTGAAATCTTCCCAGGGAAAAGCGTGTCATCTTACTGGGCTCACGCATCATAATCACTGGAAAATGATACGGGTATAATTTTGTCCTTAAGTGGCCTCTGCTTAAGGACAAAGGCATATGGCAAGGTGAGGATTCTCTTTGCAGATCCAGAAGTTCTCCAACAAAAATTAAAAATGACAAATACAGGTTTTTTCCCTTGTTCTCAACTCATCAATCTCTTTTAGAAGTTTGCCTTCTGAAAGTTCTTTCCAAAAGAGGAGGTCCCATTTTACAAGGAAGCTATCAAATACACCTCAACCTGCTTCTCTAGCTTCCAAATCAGCATTGTTTGGGGCTAAAGCAGCAGCATTAATAACATGTAAGTAAGTTTGCATGTGGAAATATCCTGATTTCCATGACTGTCCTTGAATATGCAGTACTGAATCACGTTACAGCTGACAAATAACATCTGTTGTGGGCACAAATTATCAGCCCCTGTAATCTCACAGGAATTTCCCTGCACTTCACAAAGGATGAGACTCTGACGCCCATCAGCAACTGTGCAAAAGTGTGCTTACAATTCCATTAAGAGGTTCTAAGTTAAATACATTTAAAAAAAAAAAAACCCAAAACTAGTTGCCATCAAATTGTTTCTGACTCGTGGCAACCCCATGTGTGTCACAGTAGAACTGTGCTCCATAGGGTTTTCAATGGCTGATTTTTCAGATGCAGATCACCAGGCCTTTCTTCCAAGGTGCCTCAAACCATTGACCTTTTGGTTGCACCACCCAGGGATTCCAAACTAAATACAGACATACGTGAATTTAATTTCTGTGTGCAAGTTAACATACAAGGATACTGGTTCCTCCGTGAATTGTACCGAGCCTTTCTAGTGACAAATACAGTAGTGACTGAAAGCAAAAACAAAAGGGCAATCTTTTTAGGAGGGCCTGCATACCAGCCCTGCAGTAAGTGTTCATTCACCTGATAGCTTGATCAAAGTTAGGCCATTAAATCAATTGGTTCTCACCAAAAAGATTTAGCAGGAAGTGTGGTAAGTACTTACACCTCAGTGGTTTGTGTTAATCTAGAGTTGCCATCTCAATTACAGATCAGCATTTGCAAGAAGATGTCTAAATAATGCTGACCACTCTGGTCATTAGAAAGGGTCTCAGGTGCATGGAAACTAATTTCTCAACGAATGAGGGTGACCACCAATAAATGCCCTCGTCTGGACCCTAACGACACTTCAGTGTGTGACCGGGCAAGTGTAATTATTTAATTCAAATTTTTCAGTTAGGACTCAAATAATATGCTCCTGATTTTTATAACTGTTTCATTTACTCTTGAACATTCTATTTCTAATTTTAAGCAAAGACGGAGGGCATCAGTTTAGAACAGCATCCTCTCACCCTCCCCGGTGGCTGCCCTGGGCACCACAGCCACCTTGGAGGGTTGGCTCCTTCTCCTTGCAGAGACACCCAAAGCTCTGCACGTCCCAGCAAGCTACTTCCGGTTCTACCACAAACTTACAACCAGCTTCCTCTCCTCCTGGCGGAATGTGAAACTTTGATTTGCAGTAAGAAAAGCTTCCACCTACTGCTCTTCCCATGCAAGAAACTCTGCGTGGACCCGTCTCTTGGGCATTGCTTCAAAAGGCACATTTATTTCAGTGGTACTTTAAATAAATAGAGAAGGGAAGAATAAGATTAAAACAGAACAACAACAAAACAGGGTGCGTTCTGGGGAATACATTAAAGTAAATAGAAATCTGGGATCTATACAAACCACTCGAGCTCCTCACCAATAGTTTAACCAGAGTCCCTTAGGTAGAATAATTCAAAGTTGTAGCATGACCCACACAGGCCTTCAGAAAACTGTTTAAAAAAAAGTGGTTGAGAACTCTCAAACAGCTTTGCCCTGATGTCCAGTTCAAGTGTACATAATGCAGAAGGCCTGCAAAATTCAAAACTATGTGACAAAGAAAATTCAGTGCATATCACAGGCTTTGTATAAATTATGAAAAATCATTGTATATATTACTATTTAAATAACATCTGAGAAACATTTTGAAATATTTTTTGTTCACATTCCATGCATTTTCTAGCAGGCTAAGCCCTAGGTTTGTCTTTGTGCCCTGTCTCCTACAAAGCTCCACTCTTTTGACAAATCCAAGCATTCCTCAGACTGAAATGGAAGTACTGGAAGATTTTGTCGATTGACCTTTACTGCATACCTGACTCACAAGGGCTACTTGTTATTACCGCGGGCACAGAAGACAATTGGAAAAGCCAACTGTTTGGGGTTTTATTTGGGATTTTATTCGCTGCCTTTGAAAATCCCTGAATGTCACAGGCTCTCCAAATCACCACCTGAGATTTTTCCAGGGGCAAGAACCAGTGGCCCTCTCCCTTCTGCTTGACCCCCTCGGTCCCTCTCCCAAAGCCCGAAGCACCCTGGAACCCTTTGTAGTAGGTGGACTTCCTCCCTGTGGTTTTGCAGCACCCTCCTCGAACAAAGAAGGAAACACAAGAAAACTTTGAAACAAACCAACACGAGCAACAGAAACTCCAAACAAACAGGTGGGCGAACCAGCTGTCTTCTCCAAGGCGAAGGCTCACTTCTTACAGCAGAATTCGGAGACGTTTAGGAACTTCCTGATGACCAGCCCCAGGCAGATCACCAGCAGCAGCATGTAGCCCACCGTGCCCAAGAAGGTGGGCGCGGCGGGTGGCGCCTTGAGGAACTGGCGCAGGCCCTCCTCTACATAGTACACCTGGTCGTAAATGCTGAGGAAGGTAAAGATGTGGAAGAGCTGGTGGCTGTGGCCGATGATGTCAAAGAGGCCCGGCTGGATGCGCTCGGGGATCTTGCTCACGTTGAAGAAGGCGGCCACGACCAGCCAGAAGTAGCGGCGGTAGAAGTGCACAAAGAGCGTGGGGTTCTCCCCGCGCAGGTCGAAGAGCCAGCTCTCGAGCATGATGGGGCAGGCCATGCTGAGCGGCATGACGAAGACGAAGGTGCGCAGCGCGAACGGGTAGGAGCACCAGTCGGTGCGGCTCTTGCAGCAGGCCACGGTGCAGGCCACCGCCAGCACGAAGGCTACGGGCAGCACAAGCGCACGGTAGGCGGCGATGAGGCGCGAGCAGTCCACGTGCCAGCCCAGGCGCTGCTGCACGTACGGGGTCATGACTCTGGCGTCCAGCAAGCTCAAGCCCGGCAGCAGGTAGTAGTAGTAGGCCACAGTGCTGCCGAAGCCGTAGTAGCTGATGGACGCGTAGTCCAGGTAGAAGAAGGCGGCGCGCAGGCGCAGAGACAGGCAGCTGAACACGTGCGCCGTGCAGCTCATGGCGAAGGTCAACAGCACTCCCGACGCGTAGCACCACAGCGGCAGCAGCCACGGGTGATGGAAGGGTACGTCGCGGCCGCTCAGGAAGAACAAGCGGCAGAACTTGCTAAGGAAAAGCAGCAGCGGGATAAAGTGCGTCCAGAAGTTGAGCGTCTCGTTGGTCGGCTTCAGCACCGAGGCCAGGCACTCCTGCGCCGTGCAAGGCAGCCGCCGGTAGCCGGACAGGATGAAGCACTCCACGAAATCGTCAGGCACCTCGTCCCAGCGCAGCAGCGGCTTGGCCGACGCTGGGGGGTCTGCGGCGGAGGCGGCGCGGTGGGTGCATGGGGTGGTCCCCGAAGCCGCCACGGCCGTAGCGGGCGGGCCCTTTGTGCCCGCGCCCCGGGGCTGCAGGCGCCGCGGCATGGTGCCCGGGGCTCGGCTAGGGCGCGCACAGGCGACCTCTGGCGCCGGCTCCCGCCGGCCGCCGTCGGAGGCTTTGTGCCCGCGCCGGGGGCGTCCCTGCAGGTTCAAAAGAAGACTTGCGCCTCTGAGCAGCCGCTCCTGAAAAAATATAATAAATAAATAAGCAGCGGGGAGCGGCCGCCGCGGCGACCGGCAGAGGCGCGCGGGGCGGCGGC
>NW_004444068.1:1424934-1451037 GCF_000243295.1 Trichechus manatus latirostris | reverse complement strand
AAGCGGCGGTGACTGGGCATCGCGCGGTGCGGGCGCCTCCGCCGCCGCCCCCGGCGCGGGAGGCGGGGATGCGCGAGCGGAGGCGCTGGAGGGAGGGCCGGACGCACCGAGGGAGGGCAAGGGCCTTCCCGGCTAGGGTTTCGCGGCCGCCTAGGGGGATAGAGTTGTCCCGGGTCTCGAGTTCCGTACCATCCCCCTCCTCGGGCCGCAGCGGGAGCCGGCCCGTTAATGATTGATGCGAGGGCCGAAGGCTGCGCCAGCGATTCGCCCGCGCGCGTCGAGGGCGAGGGTCGGCGCCCGGGTTCGAAACTCCACAGCGACGCCGGCGTTCGAGAAGACACAGGGGAACCACATTCACTGGGGGCGGGGAGCAGCGGGATGGGGGCGGGGCGGGCGCCCGGCGCGCCTAGGCCGGGCAAAGCCGAGAGATGCGCTCAAGGTAATCTCCCGGGGGCGAGGAGGCGGGGGAAGCTACTCCGGAAATCGGGGGGTTTAGGGACCTTGTCCGGATTGGGGACGTGACATTGTCAGATACCCGGGGTTGCTCCCCTTCTCTCTCTCCCTCTCTCATCTTGTGTGTATTTGTGTGTGTGTGCTTGTTTCCCTCTCAGCAGCTCGTCAAACCTTAGTTTGTGTACTGTAGTCCAGCGGATTTATTCAGGTGCGTCACCATCTTTCCTTATCATTCGCCCTTGTCCTGTCCGAAAGAGCCGTCCTTACCTGTCCTCCTGCAGCGCTCAAGCGCCCTTGGGGCCAGCAACTCGCCACCCATCCTGCTGTTCTTGTGTCTTTAACTTGGAATCTTATTTGAAGCCCAGAGTCCGACAACTCAAGGAGGGCTGCTCAGACTCCACAATTTAATGAAAAATTTCAGGTGGTGAACAGGCGATTCCGAAAATCTCTAACAGCTGAGATGATCCGAGGAATTTGGTAAGAAGTGGGGTTGCCAACCAGAGCTGTGCACGAGTCAAGGGCTGATCCTAGTGGTGGGCGTTAATACTGAGGGAGGACTCCAGGAAGAGGGTGCATCCTGGCATAACCTGAGAAGAGCGTGAAGACCAGTTCGTAGGGACAGGGAGCGGGTAGCTTGGTAAAGTTTATGTATAATGAACCAGAAGTACCTGGCAGGCTAAATTGGTGTGGCTAGAGGTCAGGAGAAAGGAGTGCGATGCACTGCTGTGTGAAAATATGCCCTTGAACCTCGTGGAACAGGGTCTAAAAAAACTACGCTCTGAAATGTTCACCATTGCAAAGAAGTTTTTCACCGGGGAGCCCTGGGGGTATGACTGAGGCTAATTTCCATCACTGACCTCCAAAATAGTGCCAGGATTATTATGTGCTGTCCAGTCAATTCCAACTCGTAGTGACCCTGTAGGACAGAGTAGTACTGCCCTGTAGGGTTTCCAAGGAGCGGCTGGTGGATTTGAACTGCCAACCTTTTGATTAGCAGCCTGAGCTCTTAAGCACTTCGCCACCAGGGCTCCAGTACCATGATAACATGAGCTAATGTTTAAGGGGCCAGGCACTGTTCCAAGTGCTTTTTAGGTTTGGGGAATTATTATAGGATCAAAACACTTTCGGGTATTATTATTTTTCCCATTTTTATAGAGGAGGAAATGGAGGCACCATAACCATAAATGCGATGCCCAAGTGATGGAAGCGGAGTTTGAACCTCGTGACGCTGCGTCTAGATTTCATGCACTTAAACCAAAACACCCATCTACCTGCTTTCCTCAAGCTAAACTGGTCAGGAAGGACAGTCTGATTTAGGGAAAGACTTCCATTTTCATCTTAAAAATGAAAGATTATCTCTATTACTGCAGCAACTCCTGAAATAGGTAAAGGAAGATTTACTTAGTAGAGGCTCAAGATGAAAGTGGATAAGAATTTTTTATAAGTAGGATAACATTCAGTATTGTAAATGTCCAAAATTATTTAAGGGTTCCAGAAACAGTCTCTTCAGCAGTTTCAACCTTCTATCTGAAATGTGTTTTCCACTAGAAACTGACTTAGCAAATTCTTGCACAATTAGGCCAAAAGCACCCTTCAGCCTTGTGCCTTTCTGAACTATCGCAAATTCCAGATTAGTGGATTTTCCATAATGAGGTTTTGTTGCAGTTACTTGACAAATATTTTAGCCGGTTTTTTGGTTTGTATTTCTACTGTCTATGGCCTCGTTGTTTTAAAGCGAAGTCTACCTTGCTTTCACATCTGGACTAAGGATACATGGTAATTTGTAACAGGGATTAAGACTCAGGCATTTGTAAATCAAGCCTAGGAATGATAAACCTGAATCTCGGGCAGACCAGGAAATAATTTTTCATATTCTCTTTAATGCTCCACAGACAATCTGAATAGTAGCCCCTAGAAAGTGTTGAGCCTATAGTAATTCCCATGTTTACCAGCCTCTTAATTGCATAATCTGCTCACTTGCATAATTGGGGAAAATAAAATAGAAAGTTCCCTTCAAACAAAATAATGGAATTGACTGTAAATAAATGTGCAAAAACTCTAGTTAGCTGAAATTATATTTACCTTTACTACTAAGTGGTGAGATTGACTGTAATAAAATAGTGTTTTTTTTTTTAAAAGAAAACAGTATTTTGTAAAGTCAAAATACCTGTCATAACATTCTTATAATTCAGTATGTCTCTTTGATTTCTGCCTTTCTCATTCATTCCCTTCCCCCTGCCGTGAGACATAAAAGCAACAGATGCCATGGAGTGGTGGTCACAAAAGTTCTGTGGTGCCAAGCCCAGACAGCTGTCCCTGCTTGCACCTTGAAAAGGCCAAGTCAAAAAGACTTAAGGAAACCAGGAAACTGATCTAAGTTATAAAATAAAACAATATGACTTTCCCTAATTACTACCAATCTACAGGGTTCATTCTTAAATTTTTATTGAGATATAAAAAATGTGTTCCCCTACTCCTGCACAGGCTGGATTTTGTAGTTTGTTTTCAGCTTCAGTAAAACTGAAGTAAGTACCTCTTGTCAGTGAGAACCAGGCTCATATCCACAGGGCTTGGCTAAGTAGAAGCAGTGGGCTGGCTGCCATTGCCCGGAAGGTGCACTGGGAGATAAGGCATCTCTAAGGTAACCAGGACCGACGACAAAGTTCTTCGCAGAGAAGGATCACCTGGTATTACACTGGAAAGCCAGGGCCAGCGCTGAGAGGCAGAAACCAGCTAGTTCTATCCAAATGGAAGCCCGCCCATCCAAGACCACACATGTGGCTTTTTCCAATCTGATTTGCTTTGGTGATGTTCTCGTAGACCAACTATAGGTTTAACTGTGTTTCTCACTACAGTAGTAAAATGAAGTATATATTAAAGCCGCACAGCAAATTAATTTTTTCAAATCTATTTTTTTTTTATTGTACTTCTGATGAAGGTTTACAGAGCAGATTAGTTTCTCATTAAACAATTAATACACATGTTGTTTTGTGACATTGGTTGCCAGCCCCATGACATGTCAACACTCTCCCATTCTCGACGTTGGGTTCCCGATTACCAACTTTCCTCTCCCCTCCTGCCTTCTAGTCCTTGCCCCTGGGCTGGTGTGCCCATTTAGTCTCGTTTTGTTATATGGGCCTGTTTAATCTTTGGCTGAAGGGTGAACCTCAGGAGTGACTTCAGTACTGAGTTAAAAGGATGTCTGGGGGCCATACTCTCGGGGTTTTTCCAGCTTCTGTCGGACCAGTAAGTCTGGTCTTTTTTTGTGAATTAGAATTTTGTTCTACATTTTTCTTTAGCTCTGTCCAGGACCCTCTATTGTGATCCCTGTCAGAGCAGTCGGTGGTGGTAGCCGGGCACCATCTAGCTGCCACAGCAAATTTTGTATTTTCTAATAGGGACAACTGGCTGGCTGTAAAACCTGCAGAAGAATATGCCATGATATTTGCTAATAGTACATCTGTTTTGGGAAGAAATAATTTTTTTCCTAGTCTCTGTTTTATTTTTTTTTTTTTGCCAAAAAACAAATACGAAAGCAAAAAATCACCCAATCAACCAAACAAAAACACACTATGGGCCTAGTGCTTCACTGCACCCAAGACTCTGTATAAAGAAGTCTGTAAAGTCCAGTATCCTCAGAGTACACAGTCTAAGCAGAGTGCTTCCCTTTTTGTCAAATTGAAAATAGCCGTCATGTTATCAGCCAGACTCTCCCAGGTCAGATATGGTCACTGCCAAAGAGCAGGGTTGGAGCTTCCTAATGGTGGAAAAGCCTCACAGCAGCGGCGTCAGCTGTAACTGTGGCAATCTCTGGGGCAAAATTGTGCCATTCAAAAGCCAGGAGAGGGCTAGAAGCTGGAGAGGGAGCCGTGGGAGATGTGAATGCTTATCTGACACTCTTCCTGCCTGTTCCTTACTCCGTGACAGGGTTCTCTTTTGAAGACTTACAGAGGATGATTCTGCCTGGCTCTACCCAAGAGGTGACAGCTCCACACTCCCTTCCCTCCCAGCAAGGCCATCTATTCTCTACCAGTGGTCTCCAAAGTGGGGTGCACAAGAAGAATAACATAGTTATTAGGGTGAAGAATACAATATTACAACTTCTGTTTAACTAGAGCTCGTCTTTTTAAATGTCTATACGTTGTGTAGCTTTTACAATATACTTAATATGTAGTATACGGAGGTCGTTTGTAAATATATGTGGGGGGTGTGGGAGGGATGAAAACACTGCTAAGGTCGTGTGATCAAAACTGTGGGTTGACTTCTGCTGTATAGACCATTGCTCTTATTTGTCCATCCTGCTTCCATCCCCTTTCCCAGGTACAGGGTGGACTTCCCCTTTCTGCCTCTGAGGTCTTTGGGAAGGGTGTTGGGGTGTCACCATCTATCAGCTCTGACCAGACCTGCCCTAGCACCTGGGCCTTCAGCCCCTCCCGCGACTTCCCTGAGCTTGGTTGGTGGTCTCCACTCTGGGGTTCTGCCTCCCGGTTCTGCCTTTCCTGTTTCCTGGCTGGAGCATCTGTGGTCTTTCTACAAAGGCCTCATATTTACAAGTTACAATCACCCTCATTCAGAGTTACCCTTTGGAGAGGAGACTGTTTTGTTACAGGCTGTTTGTTTTTGGTAGGGCCTTTTGGGTAACTTCCATTTATTTAAATTTAGAAACAGCTATACAAACATATAAGGTAGACTCCTGAGTTCCTGCTTCCCATTTTTTATTGAAAAATGTCCTTGAAACATAGTGCTTTGCACATAGTAGGCACTCAGCACATATTTGTGGTTGGAGTTTTTCTCCATATGCTACGCCTTTAGGAGGTTAGAACTTAGAATCCTAAGACTCTTAGGAGTATCAGTTAATCCTTAAAGTAAGTCAGTACAACTCTCTACCCATTCATAGTAATTGTTTTCATTTATTATTCATCTCTTGTATTCAGGTAGTGTGTGATAGGTGCTTTACATATGTTACCTCTAATTCTCAGAACATTCTTAGCCAGGTAAATACACTATCCCCATTTTCAGACAAGAAAATAGAGGCTCAGAGGTGTTACGCAGTTGGGTGGCAGAGCCAGGAGTCAAATCTTAATAATTCCAAAGCCCTTACTCTTTACTTTATAGGGTGCTGCCTCCTGAGAAGCCGACGTGCATACAACCTTGAGCGTCTCTAGTTAAGGGACTTACTACCTCAGACAACCCCCCTTCTGTTTTAAGTTCTGTTGTTGGAAAACCTAGTAAATAATAAAATGAGCACAACTAATGACAAAAACGCATTGCTGCATCGTTGGCCCAAAGCTCAGCCATAAATGTTACTGAATATAGTCACCAATTGGATCTGGTCAGAAAGCCCCCAAATGATGCCAAATAAGGAGCGTGTGCACTAGAACGCGAGGGCTGGGTGTTGCTTAGGCATGGCTGGAAGGTACATTTAATATAAAGAGCATCTTCCTCTAAACGAATAACTTGTTACCACGGAGCTTGCCATACCCTAGATCTCTGCAGGCAGCCAAATAGAAGATTGTGTGATTTCCTGGATGATCCTTGCACTTAGCACAATGTTATTGATTACAGTGATTGATTAATGCAGAAAGGAAAATATTCTCCTATTTTAAGGGGAAAGGCATCTCAGTTACTGGGTTCCATTTGGGCCTTGCTTACCGTTGTTCTATTTGGTTTTTTATTGTAATGATTTTCTATCTCTCTGAAGTTTGATATGTGTTTGTTGATAATATATATCAACATAATTCTCTAAGTGCCAATCACTAACCTAAGTGAAGGTGTCGTATGCCATGTATATCGATGTTTTAAGAGTGTGTTTCAGTGACCTCATGTTCATTTTGTGTCCCATTCATGTGAAAACCACAAGAATTTGGAGTTAACAACAAGAGTCTCATCAGTACACTTAATTCATTTCTGCACGATGAACAGGGGGCATTTTTTGCTAGAAAAATACTTATTCTTGTGGTCACTCATTGACCTGTTTCATTTGAGCCTTGTGTTCTGAGAATTCTATGCTCAAAATGCGTTAGTTTTGTTTTATTCTTGATTCCTGCCCTGTTCCTCCAACTGCCCCATCTCACCCCTCTTCTCATCCCACTTAACCCGTTGGTGACCCAATTATTTTCTGCTTTAAATTTTTTGTTGATACCATATGTTTTCATTAATGGAAGCATGCTGAATAATTCAGTGTTGTTGACTTTTTGATAGGCAGTATGGATTTTTTTTTCTTGCCCCCTCCCACAAGCCTACCCTTAGTGTCCCTTGGTACATAAGATGTACCATTAATTCTACCCCAGAGTCCCCAGTGGGGTCTACTGGTATGTATGTGTAACAAATAAAAATTTTCAAAATTTCTATGTTTCCTACCAAAAATTCAGACACCTTGTACAATCCCTATAAAAACAGTAATTTGTGGCACACACCTGTTTTTTCAGTTTCAAACAGCATAAAGACCCCTGCCTTGCAGCAGCATGCACTGTCAATGGCATGGCAGCTTCCCAATAAACCACACAGGCTGAAAAAGTTCGTGGTCCCTATATGCACCGCTAGGCACTAAAGGGTTAATTCACTAGAGGTGCTTCCCACTATCGAGTTGGCATTATTGAATACGGCAACAGTGAAACAAGCAATAATAAGCACCAGCGATGTATACAGCTGGCACTAGGAACTCAGGGCATGGAGGAGCAGAGGAGCAGGCTGGAACACAACAAAGATAAGTCCTCTGTTCTCAGGTGTAGGGGAGATAAATGGGTCCACAATGTCTTAATGAAACAATTTTGTGGTTACATATTTGATGCAGCCCTTTTGAAACCATGCGTACTTCAATGCTGCCTCAAACACCATTAAGCTTTCAATAGTTTTACTTCTAAGTGATGTGCTGGACACCACCTGCACCCTATCCCTGACCCCACCACATGGAGGTCAGGGCTAGGGTGAGAGTTAAGCACCATCTGGTGAGCAAACCATGTAAGACCAAGAGCCATGAGGACGCCACAGTGGTTGGTCTTAGGAAGAACCATGTATCCTGGAGAAATCTGTCTGTTCCTCGCCTGCCTCTCACGTTCTCTGATTTCTCCTTTACAGTGACAATGCCCATAATACTTATAAATAGCAAATAGATTTGGGCACTGGGAAATGGACCGTATTTTGTTTTCTACTTTAAATTGAATGGATGGCCACTTCCACGTTTTTGACGCTTCCTGACTATACTAATCTTATTTGGTCTATGTTGGGCAGGAAGAAATGTGGGAATGGAGCCTCTCTTTAGGCTATAATCCTACCCCATATTCCAGCTGCAGACTGCATCAGAAATAGTTAACATATCTAACAGGTCCTTCAGCAGTGTACATACATTATATCTACTGTCATCAAACTCCTTTATAATGACCACTTGGCAGGACAACACTAAACCCATTGCCTGTTGCCATTGAGTCGATTCCAACTCATAGCGACCCTACATGACAGGGTAGAACTGCCCCATAGAGTTTCCAAGGAGCACTTAGTGAATTCGAACTGCCGACCGTTTGGTTAGCAGCTGCTAGTAGATGTAAATACAACAGAACAGAACACTTTGTTTTCTCAAATTATTAAAAAATCCAAATGTTGAGTAATTGCACATGGGGTTATAAAAGCAATATATTTGTAAAAACATTTTAACAATTCAGAGTTAAAGTAGAAAAAGTTTCTCATAAAGGGATTAAGGATGAAAGAAGGGGTGAGGAAAATATTTTACTTGTAATAATATTAGTAACTTTACACTTATTCTGCAGCTATTTTGACTGTGCAGAATGTCTTGCCTCAGGAGAGGCAAATATGGGTACAAATACTGTCAGGGAAGGAATGAAAAGGGAGGAGGAGGAGATAACTGTTAAGTGTGCGACAAGCATGGAAATAGCCAGCCTTAAGTTTCCAAATTGGAATGTTACTGTCACTAGGGCCAACGTAGTTTTAAAATTCTACCTCAGCTTCGTGGTTAATGGCGGAAGACAATTCCCTGCTAGGTCTAGTGAAGGTCCGGTGAAGTAGCTGCTCCTGAATTCTTTCCCAGCTATGGGGTTGGTGGTGGTTAGTTCTCGTAAGAAAATGATTTTTGTGCTTGATGAAGGGCCTTCCAAAGCTAAAACCCTTGGAGTGACTGAGATTCCTAGCTAGGGTCTGAACACAATTGTTTCTTATCCAAAGCAACTTCATCTTAAGATTTCTAAGTGTAAGTCTCTGTCATATAATGCAGCTTGTCATTTTTGCCTCCCTACTCTGCTAGAGGAAGTGCTTGCGGTTAGAAATGGCCAATGTTAAAGAAAAAAAAAATCAAGATCTATATGTGTTAAACAGAAGCGTGAAACATGTCAATGGAGTATTATGCAACAATAAAGAACAATGATGAATCTGCGAAGCATCTCATAACATGGATGAAACTGGAGGACATTATGCTGAGTGAAATAAGTCAATCACAAATGGACAAATATTGTATGAGACCACTACTGTAAAAACTCATGAAAAGGTTTACACACAAAAAGAAACAATCTTTGATGGTTACAAGGGATGGGAGGGGTGGGGGTGGGGGAATACTAAGTAGACAGGAGACAAGTGATTACTTTGGTGAAGGGCAAGACAGTACACAATACTGGAGAAGCGAGCACAGCTTATACAAGGAAAGGTCATGGAAACTCCATAGACACATCCAAACTCCCTGAGGGACCGAATTGCTGGGCAGAGGGCTGTGGGGACCATGGTCTTGGAGAACATCTAGCTCAATTGGCATAACATAGTTTATAAAGAAAATGGTCTACATTCTACCTTGGTAAGTAGAGTCTGGGGTCTTAGAAGCCTATGAGCAGCCATCTAAGATACTCCACTGGTCTCACCCCTGCAGGAGCAAGGGAGAATTAAGAAAAGATACAAGGGAAAGAGTAGTCCAAAGGACTAATGGACCAGAACTACCACAGCCTCCACCAGACTGAGTCCAGTACAACTAGATGATGCCCGGCTACCACCACCAACTGCTCTGACAGGGATCACAATAGAGGGTCCTGGACAAAGCTAGAGAAAAATATAGAGCAAAATTCTAACTCACAAAAAAAGACCAGACTTACTGGTCTGACAGAGGCTGGAGAAACCCCGAGAGTATGGCCCCCAGACACGCTTTTAGCTCAGTAATGAAGTCACTCCCGAGGTTCACCCTTCAGCCAAAGATTAGACAGCCCCATAAAGCAAAACAAGACTAATGGGGCACAACAGCCCAGGGACAAGGACTAGAAGGCAGGAGGGGACAGGAAAGCTGGTAAGAGGGAACCCAAAGTCGAGAAGGGACAGTGTTGACATGTTGTGGGGTTGTTAACAAATGTCATAAAACAATATGTGTACTGTTTAATGAGAAACTACTTGTTCTGTAACCTTCATCTAAAGTATAATTTAAAAAAAAGTGTGAAACATGCGACTCTAACTACTATGCCAGTTTTCAGAAAATGCCCCTTTCGCCCTCCCTTAAAAATGCTTTTCTAGCCTGTGCCTAGTCCTTATGAAGCCTTGTATGTTTTTATAACCTTGTTCAGGCTAAACTCCCCTTAAAACTCATAATTAGAATAAACTAATGTTACAAAGTTATGGTTTTTATGTATCACCTAGAGTCATCCTTGCAAAAGATGTCACCACCTGCCAGGATGGTCAAACAAGGTATTGCCACCTACAGCTTTGTGTGTGTTAACCAATCAAAATAGTTTCAGCTATAATCTTACAATCAAACACTCTGAGGGACAGAGTAGCAGGGCTAGGGGTCTGGGGACCATGCTTTCAGGGGACATCTAGGTCAATTGGCATAACAAAGCTTTTTAAGAAAGTGTTCTGCATCCTACTTTGGTGAGTGGCGTCTGGGGTCTTAAAAGCTTGCAAGCGGCTGTCTGAGATACACTGATTGGTCCCAACTACCTGGAGTAAAGCAGAATGAAGAATACCAAAGACACAAGGAAACTATTAGCCCAAGAGACAGAAAGGGCCATGTAAACCAGAGACTTCATCAACCTGAGACCAGACGAACTAGCTGGTGCCCGGCTACCACCAATGATCACCCTGACAGGGAGCACAACAGAGAGTCCTGGATGGAGCAGGAGAAAGGTGGGGTGCGGAACTCAAATTCTAGTAAGAAGACCAGACTTAATGGTGTGACTGAGTCTGGAGGAACCCTGGAAAGCATGGCCCCTGGTTTCTCTATCAGCCCAGAACTAAAACAATTTCCAAGGCCAACTCTTTGGACAGGGATTGGACTGGACTGTGAGACATAAAGTGATACTCGTGAGGAGTGTGCCTCTTAGGTCGAGTAGATACAAGAGACTAAACAGGCAGCTTCTGTGCAGAGGTGAGATGGAAAGGCAGATAGGGTTAGGAGCTGGTTGAATGGACATGAGGAATCGGGTGGAAAGGAGGAGTGTGCTGTCACAGTATGGGGAGAGCAATCAGACTTACATAACAAAGTATGTATAAATTTTTGTATGGGAAAAAATAAAAAATAAAAAAAATAGTTTGAGCTGTAATCTGCTGCTAGTAGTTTTTTTCTTTATAAGTCTTTCTATTACTGTAGCCCCTTCAGAACCCGTTGTTGGATTTCTCCCACCACTGTGTCTCCCTGTTTTGCAGACACTTTCTTTGCCATAATAAAACTCTTTGTTTTTAAACCTAAACAGATGTGTGGTGTTTCCTCTACAACATTTGGTGTCAGAAGTGGGATCCATAGGAGATTCCCTCTGACAGCCCCCCAAAAAACCGAGAAAACGGGCTTTGGATCCAGCTAATTCAAATGGACTCTCCTTTTTCTACAGACCTTTGGGGACTGTCTGGATACATCTTGCATCAAACCTCTGGATCCTTGTGTCCGAGGTCTCCAAGTTTTATTAGGGGTGTACTTTCATTCTTATTAGCTTGTTTTCATTATCATTAATTTACTTTCATTCTTAATTTGGCCTGGATTTGTTTTCCCTTTTCTCACTGTTTAAAATTCTGTAGGAAGTAATTCTATTTCTTGAGTCTCGGGGTAGTCACAGAAGGTAATTCTACTTTCAGACAGCTCAGGGTGATTTAGATTATTGTAACCATGAGAAGCCCAAAAGTAGTGCTTCATTTAGTTATTTGTGAGATTTGTGCTCCCTCTACCTGGATGCCATTAGAGGAAACTGTCCTTAAGGTTTTCCACCTGCAAGTTTGGGTAAAAGTTTTCATTCAAAACCTCGGGTTAAAATTTGAGATTTTAGTGACAACAGCATCTCAAATCCTTTTGGATTTTGGTCCCAAGACAATAACCAAGAATAGTTCTCCAATTTGGTTTGTGTGCATGTTTGACAGGAAAATAGGTAACAACAAATCCAAAAGCAGAGAATGCCCTACAGGGACTTCTGCTCTGTTTATAAACAAACATTACGGTCCTGCTAGTCGAAGGGCAACCAAGAGTTGGACATTTGCCCTTCTGTACTCTTTGAGTGTGTCTTCTAGTCTTTAAAGTCTCTAAAACAGGTTAAAATTTGCAGACGTAACTATTCTACTTTTAAGAGAGGAAAACAGAGTAAAAGACAAATGCTCCACATGGAGAACAAGATAAAACAACTTTTGACGTGTCTAAACTAATTTTTTTTCTGTGCAGGAAATTAAAAAATAAAAATCACATTTTTGACTGGTACCAAGAGGCATCTGAAACGAGACAGTAAAACTGCTTCCCTAAAAGATTAAAACCTCAAGCACCTGTCATGTCTCTGTCTCCTTTGCTTTTGGCTCGCTATGTATACATCCTGATGAGTTTCCAGCAGCTGAATTTTCAGAAGTCAAACTTTCAAGACTAGAATTTGAGATTTTCAACACTAGGATTTGGGGTTTCAGCAAGTGAAGTATTTAGAGCTGTAGAGCTAGGGTCTAAATTTTTCAAACTAGAGTCTATGTGAACAGAGCTAAGCCACTAATCATTTTCATTTTTAAACTTCACAAAAGTTTTTCTTTTCACTTCTGCTTCTATAGCCGATAACAGCTGGAAAATTACCTTCAATTTTCTCAGTGCACAAAGATCTTTTCATAAATAAGCCTGGATTTCCCCGTTACTGGGATGCTGGTTTGGGGTTCATATTCAAATACTATAAGCTAAATATGTTTAAAGTAATTTAGAATCTCAGTAATCACTTTAAAGAAACCGGGTTCCCCATATGTTCATCTTATGTGAAGTTAAATATAAACTTTTATGTGGTTTTTTCTATTTCTCTTTTTCAAGTTTCCTGTCTTGTTTTGCTAATTTTGTCTCCTACACAGTTAAAATCTAGCTTTTTAAAGAAGAAAGGAGTTGTAGCTCTTTTTAAATCTAAACCTTTAAATAAGATATTCTGAATGCTTATGTAGATTAAGAAAAATTAGAAACTAGTATTTGTTTTCAAGATTTTTCATAAAAAGATATTAGAGAAAATAGTAACCCCCAAATGTTTCAAACAGTTTCTTTTGTAGTTATAGCATTGCCTAAAGTTCTTCTTCAACTTCTTAATAATATATGTGGTTTGTGTGGGTTTTTTTTTTTTTTGTTTAAGTTCTATGTATAAATTTTGTCTTGTCTTAGAAAGCCATAAATTAAACTTTCGATAACATAAAGTAATCCATTTAAAAAGTGCAGTACAAAGATAAATTGTTTATTTAGCACAGCAAGGCCTTTAAATTTTTACTTCTTCACAGGATCCTATAACATGTTAAAAAAAATTCTCACTTCCAGATGGTATTATTCGAATTATCATTATTTATCATTATTTTTATTTATCATTATTTATCATTATTCTAATGATAAATAACTGCGTATACAGTTTAAATGACTTAGATAATAAGAGTCTTAAATTCAAATCCTAGCCTAACAGAAGTTTTTATGTCAACATTAAAAGCAAAACCTTTCTAAATAATTTAAGCTAGATATTATATAAAGTGTGTTTTATTTAAAGAAAGAGAATAATTTTTATTAATAAAAAGATAAAAGACTAGACTGTTTACTGAGAAAATAAGATAAATAAAGGTTTAAATAAAAAATATAGACTATTTAAACAAACTAACTTCAATAATAATTATGTTTTATAATGTGTTTAAGTTTGAACGAATTTCTAAGGTTCTTGGGTAACTTACTCGTCTTCACATTAGGTTAATAGACATCCATTATGCTTAAAGTTTATAAACTCTTACTTTTATGTCACAGAAAAAAATAATATATGTGTATATTTAAGTCTAGTAATAAATATATTCACTTTTGTCACTTAAAAGGGTGTACTATAAAGAATAGGTAAGAGAGACAAGAAATTTAAAAGGTTTATTAAAAGAAATTTATTTAATATAGTCAAAATTCTCATTTACTGCAATTGTAAATGTAATAAATTAATTTACAAAAAATTTTAAGAGCCTTAATGTCAAATAACCAAAAGTTGAGTGTCTCACTGTTAAGCAAATATCATTTCTCAGTAACCTATGATAAACCCCTAACAACTTTGAAATGTCATAGGAAAAAGGTTTAATAAGTTTAATTTAATAAGTTTTCATTTCTTAATCATTGAAATTTCATAAAAAGCCACGAAAGATTTGTTTCTATTTTATAGAGAGTAAGTACTAAAATTTTAAATTAATATGTTATATGTAATGTGTCACATAATTTTAATTATTAATTTGGTCCTATAATTTAACTGGGGAGTTAACATCATTACCCATAAAATTTTAATTATTATTCAAACGTGTATTCAAACACACACAGTGTGTTTTAAGACTATTGTAAGTTATATCTGAACCTCTTTAAAAACAAAGATAATCATTATGTCTAAAGATATTTTCTTCTGTTTGAATTTTTTTTTGTTTTATATTGCTGCTATAATTCTTTTAAGAAACATTGTCATAAGCTAACCATGAACATTTTAAGCTGTCATCAACAGATAGATGTACCAAAATACTTCAATGAAACTGGACTGTATTGGACTTAGACGAAGGATTATAATATTTTAAATATGAAAGTCATCAGACTAAATCAAGATTTTAAAAATTAATGAAAATTTCAGACCCCTATTGATCCAGGACTATATGAAGCCAAATTAACTACACAGGATTTGAGTAAATGAAAAGATTACTGTAAAGTTTGTATACTAATGTTACTAATATTCAATGTTCTATTATGTTAACTACAGAATCTCCTATAAATTAGAAGAAAATGTATTACTGAAATAATGAATTAATGAATGATAAAATAACTATGATGAGAGAAATGGTTCTTCAAAATTAAATGGCCCTCGACGTCCTGACTACTGCATACAAAGCGCCTATGTCTTGTCATTACTAAAACTGACTGCTGATGCTGAGTCTTAACAATTCTGTTCTTTCCTGAACAGATTTTATAATCAGTTTTACTTTTAAAGTTTATTGCCTCTACTTTACTTTAGAATCTTTCTCATCATTTCCGTTATTATAAAATGTTATCACAACCATACTTAATTTTACTTTAACGATGTACTCTTCACAGGTCAAAGAAGCATTTGACACTCAAAAGCCAAGCGTATCTAAATTACCTTCTATTTAGAGCCTATGCTTATTGAAAAAAGACAAATCTTTTTAGACTTGCCAGCCTACCAAAAGACTAAATACTAGAATTAAAGCGTCTGACTGATCCTCCAGCCAAACGAGAGATTTAGACTAAAATTCAAACATTTCTCTCCTGGACAAGAAGTAGACGGCGCGTGAGGAGACTGCTTACATTTCCTAAGATTTCCAGGCCAGGCCTGTATACTCTCCTTAGGAAAACAGCTGCAATCTTTGAACTGTATTTTCTCATTTGCATTGTTGTATTCCTAATCAATATTCTATATCACACCCTTTATGTCATATAGTAACCTTTAGACTAGTTACTCTTAGTTTAATTCTTATTGTCTTTAAAGTAATCTAGCTCTACTGACTTAATCTCGCAGAATGATAGGGAATTTAAGCACAGAAATACTTGGAGTCAGTTTTTTTAGTTATTCCAGTCATACTTTTCATTATAAGTGTACTCTAGTTTTAAAGTATCATTCCCAGTTTTAAGTATCTTTCCTTGCAAAACCTATACCCCTTGCCTTTAATGCTACGCATGTATTAATCCTGCAAGTCCTATATTGCCCTTTATATACCTCAATGGCTATCCTATTTTTAGTAGATATGTTATAGTATTAGTTTTAGTACCTTGTTATTAATGCAAACTACTGAAGTCATTATTCTCTGCCTAATACTCGTTGCATTTGAAATAGCCAGCTTTTACTTTACATACTTAATAGCCTTTTGGTTCATTAGAGTTCATTATTTGGAAGCTTGAGTAATGCAAACCATTGAGGTTGTTGCACTCTGCATAGTACTTATTACACTTGAGATAGTTCTAGTTTATCAATTTAGAATCATTCCTCAGTAATTCCCAAGCCTTTTAGTCTTATTAAAGTTACCTATATTGACATTATTGATTTTCGTTTCATTATTACAATAGTTTTAATATCAGTTATTCAACTACCCTATTGTACAATTTTATTTTAATAGTAATAATTCTTTTTACTTTTGAGATCACCATGTTTGATCAACTAGGAGTAGTAAGAATTATAATTGATAATTTACAGTTTATTTCATACTTACAATCATTCTCTCATTGGCTTATTGCATTATTATGATGTTATCTCTTATTTTTAATATTTCATTTTAATGTTTTTGCTATTTTCTATTTGAAATAACTTTGATTTATATATGATACTTAGTAGCATTTACTTAAACAGTTTTATAGAAGTTATTACATTTTGCTTAATGTTTATCATATTAGAAATAATTTTGTTTTATCAACTAAGATTTACTCCTTAGTAAGGCTTTCCTTTCATACAAGTAGATAAAGTTTTCTTTTACTATGAATTTATTATACTCTTAGTTTATGTTTTTAATGGCTTTATTTCATACTCTCAACAGGAGCTACTTAAATGTCTTACTAATAGAATATAATCATTTATATTGTTTAAGTCCATCACACCTGTCTACCAACACAAGTAGACGTGAAGACCAATATTGCTACTATTTGTATAGTTTCCATAATCACATAGAAAGACAATACTTTTGTAAAAGTAGTTCAATCAGTAGTTGATGGCACCAATTCAATTCAATATGAAATCTGCCATCCCTCTCCAACCATAGCAAATAATTTTCAAACCCATTAGATTCTCCAGTACAAAACAAGCTAACTCTTCCTCTAACAATTTTAAATAGTATCCAAAAAGAATTAGCTTTTAACTATGCTCTGTAACTCTAACTAAAAACTGATAGTTTTATTGCTTATTGTTATTCAGAAGAATTTGGCCTCACACCTTAGTTGAGAGTCTCCAGTCTGTCAGGTTGTTCCTTTAAATCCAGCCTTGCTCTATTCCCATCCCCATAATAACAAACTCACTGAAGCAGAGTATTTAAACAATAGCATGGTGCAGAAACATAGTGAGATAATGCCCAGCTACCCTTTACCTAGAGTCTTAAGAGCTTGCAAATAACAAACTGATTTTAATGATTAACAAAAGTGCCTGTAGTGGTGCCTAGCTATCCATCCAATGACTTCTGAGCCTCGTTGTTCATCTTAATAATGTCCAGGGTCTCAAATGACTTACAAGGTAAGCTGCCACTCTTTTTAATCCTTGCAGAAGATGGGTTACTCCTTTGTGGACAACATGAGACCAGCTCACCCTGAAAATGAGGCCCTACAAAGAGTAAAGTAACAATCCTGACCCAAGGACAAATTCCATGCAGAAGAAATGTATTCTTAAGTATGAGCATTGAATTCCCAGAGGAATTCTTGATGAAAAGGGAGGAGTGATGAAGAGCATTCCAAAGCTAAGACCCTTGGTGTGACTGGGATTTCTATCTAGGGTCTGAGCCCAATCCTTTCTTACCCTAAGCAACTCCATCTTAGATTTCTAAGTGTAAGTCTCCGTCATAATGCAGCTTGTCATTTTTGCCTTCCTAGTCCGCTCTACCTTGAATATACCATCGACTGCCAAAAGAACGAACAAACCTGCCTTGGAAGAAGTACAACCAGAATGCTCCTTAGAATCAAGGATGGCAAGACTTCATCTCACATACTTTGGACATTTTGTCAGGAGGGATCAGTCCCTGAAGAAGGACATCATGCTTGGTAAAGTAGAGGGTCAGTGAAAAAAAGAAAGACCTTCAACGAGATTGATTGACACAGTGGCTGCAACATTGGGCTCAAGCATAACAACGATTGTGAGGATGGTGCAGGACTGGACAGTGTTTCGTTCTGTAGTACGTAGGATTGCTATGAGTTGGAACTGACTTGACAGCACCTAACAACAACAACAAGAAGTATACTAGAGGAAGCGCTTGTGGTTAGAAATGGCCGATGTTAAAAAAAAAAAAAAAAAGATAGTTCAAGACCTATACATGTTAGACAGAAATGTGAAACATGTGACGCTAACGACTATGCCAGTTCTCAGAAAATGCCTCCTTCGCCCTCCCTCAAAAAATGTTTTTCTAGCCTGTGCCTAGGTCCTTATGAAGCCTTGTATTTTTTTATAATCTTATTCAGCCTAAACCCAAGGGGGCCCTAACCGCCTTTAAAACTTTTAATTAGAATAAATTAATGTTACAAAGTTACGGTTTTTCTGTATCACCTAAAGCCATCCTTGCAAAAGATGTCAACACCTGCCAGGATGGTCAACTGAGGCATCGCTACCTACAGGTTTGTATATATTAACCAATCAAAACTGTTTTATCTGTGATCTGCTGCTTGCGATTTTTTTTCTCCATACGTCTTTGTATTACGGTAGCCGCTCTGGAACACATTGTTGGATTTCTCCCAGCATTGTGCCTTCCTGTTTTGCAGAACTCTTTCTTTGTTTTTATACCTAAACAGATGAGTAGTGTTTCCACTTCAACATTCTAAATTACTGATCTTTTAAGACTGAAGTTGCTAATCACTGTTCTTCCTCATTTTCTCCTCACTCATCTCCACTTACACTAGCCTTCTGGCCTTTCCTCTAAGTGCCAAGTGTGTGCCACTCTGGAGAGGCTTTATGTGGCTGTGCACAGGCAATCCCCCACACAACAGCCCAGCTTAAGGAACTGCGGGGAGGGGGATCTGAAAGGCAGCCCATGCTCAGCCAGCCACACACTGAGCCAAAGCACAGGGGTGGCTTTTCCTGATTCACTGGTGGCCTAGCAGTCACCCCAGAACCCTTGCACTTGCTAGGTTGCACTCTGCCTTCTATCTCAAATACTTCCCTCCCAGACATTGTCCTCCCTTCATTCAGGTCTCTGCTTAACATTATCACCTCTCAAAAACCTTTGTTGCCTACCTTATCTAAAATGGTAGCCCTTGTCACTCTCTGCCCTCTCATTCTGTGTTATGATTGAATTATGTCTCCCCAAAATATATGTTGTAAATCCTAACCTTTCTGCCTGTGGTTATAATCCTATTTGGGAATGGGTTGACTTGTTATGTTAATGAGGCAGGATTAATGTAGGGTGTATCTTGAGTCAGTCTTTTTCGAGATATAAAAGAGATTAAACAAGCGAGCAGAGCAGAGATGGGGAAAGAGAGATGCCAAGCCACATGAAGATTGCCCAGGAGCAGAAGCTAAAAGAGGCAAAGACCTTCCTCCGAGCTGACAGAGACAAAGCCTTCCCCTAGAGCCAGTGCCATGAATTCAGACTTCTAGCCTCCAAAACTGTGAGAAAATAAATTTCTGTTTCTTAAAGCTGCCCACTTCTGGTGTTTCTGTTATAGCAGCACTAGATAACTAAGACACCCTCCTTTATTTTCTTCATGTTTTTACTATCCAACATTAGAGTATATAATGTGTGGTGTGAAGTATATTGAGTCATTTCTTTCTCCATACTGAAATGAGGGCAGGGGCTTTGCTGTGCTCTATGCCCAGCCCCTCTGTCATGGATTGAATTGTGTCCCCCCAAAATATCTGTCAAGTTGGCTAGGCCATGATTCCCAGTATCGTGTGGTTGTTCACCATTTTGTGATCTGACGTGATTTTCCTATGTGTTGTAAATCCTACTTGTATGATGTTAATGAGGCAGGATTAGAGGCAGTTATGTTAATGAGGCAGGACTTAATCTACAAGATTAGGTTGTGTCTTAAGTCAGTATCTTTTGAGATATAAAAGAGAGAAGCAAGTAGAGAGACAGGTGGACCTCGTACCACCAAGAAAGCAACACCAGGAGCTGAGTGTTTCATTTGGACCTGAGGTTCCTGCGCTGAGAAGCTCCTAGAACAGAGGAAGATTGATGACAAGGACCTTCCTGCAGAGAGAGAGAGTCTTTCCCTGGAGCTGGCGTCCTGAATTCGGACTTCTAGCCTCCTGGACTATAAGAGAATAAACTTCCGTTTGTTAGAGCCATCCACTTACAGTATTTCTGTTATAGCCACACTAGATGACTAGGACACCCTGTCAGAGTGCCTGGCACATACAACAAACAATAACAACCCATTGCCGTTGAGTCGATTCCAACTCATAGTGACCCTGTAGGACATAGTACAATAGTCCCATAGGGTTTCTAAGGAGTGGCTGGTGGATTCAAACTGCTGACTTTTTGGTTAGCAGCCTGAGCTCTTGACCACTACGCCACCAGGGCCTCACCTGGCACTTAGTGGGCACTTATAATCAACATTTGCAGAGTGACCGTAAGACCTTCCCACAAAGCTTTCTAAGGCCAGAGTTAGAGTCAACTCAGAATACTTGTGTTGACCCTGCTCGGGCAGAATCTTCTCCAATTAACTGACCTCCAGAGCCCAGAAATGTGCAACCAAAAGTAGAGAACACAAAGCTGTTGGCTGTGAACCTCAGGGACCAGGACAGTAGTTTCTGCACTTCAGCATCAATCACTTGGGGATCTTCAAACAAAACAAAACAATGAAAAAGATGTGTGCCCCACCTCCTATCCCACCCTGCAGAGCCTCTGGAATAAGGCCTGTGGACTTGGTGGACAAGCAACTTATCTAGAAAGAAACACCATATGGCATTGGCTGTTGTGATAGGAAAGAGTTACAAAGCATTGATTTGAATTTTAAAGGTCAATTCTAACAAAGTAGTTTGTATCAAAGAGAATTCCTCAAATCTCTTCTATTAATAGCACCATTTAGCACCCCTGCAGCTCAGCAGAGTCTGTTTAATATTCTGTCTCACCATGTCTTCACCGTAGCTGAAATACAGAGAAGCAAATGTCAGTGCCAATGCAGCACTTGAGACTGTATAAAAAATTCACACCCTCTTTGCCTGTGGCCTGATCTTTTAGAACATAACAGATCCTCCTCCTGAAAGCCTAGTTTAAAAATGCGTAGAGTTTCACACGTCTTAAGAGCTTTTCAGTCCGCTGCACACCAACAATTGACCCACTGGTGAGAGCGCAGATGAGCGTGCAGTTGCAGAAAGAAACTCTGGGTTGCGCTGAGGCCCATCCTCATTCCCGGCACAAACACTTGGGTGTCCTGACGTACGGGGCGTGCACGCAGGCCCCAGGCTGGCATCCTTTGGGAAGAACAGCAGAGGGAGCAGCCAGACCGGTGCTGCAGTCAGGGTTTTTTGAGGGTCTTTTCCATGTGCCACTCCCTGTGCCCTCCCCTGGGACTTGGCAACGCCTGCAGGTGCCAGGTGATCTGCCAGCTTCCCACGAAGGTGGAGGCGAAAGGCAGAGTCCCGCTCTGGGCTGGTTGCAGAGATGCGGGGAGGAGAGGCGCTCTGGAAAACGTGTGTACCTGAGAGGCAGAGGAACATTGGTGTTAAGCGTCAATAATTGAAGGGGTAGGAGCTGAACTTTTAAGTGCCATCCAGCTTGATTGAGCTTGGATTTTATCTCACCTGATATGTTCAATATGAAACTTAGGAAACACAGTTTTATATTTTCCTTATTAAAAAACAAACAAACAACCCCATTGCCATCAAGTCGGTTCGGACTCAGGGCGACACCATGTGTTACAGAGTAGAACTGCTCCATAGAGTTTTCTTGGCTGAAATCTTTACGGAAGCAGATTGCCAGGCCTTTCCTCTGTGGTGTTGCTGGGTGGGTTTGAAGCACCAACCTTTAGGTTCGGAGTGGAGCACAAAGCATCTATGCTACCTAGGCACCTCTCCTGTCATTAGGGGGATGGTTTTGTATCTGTGTATGACGACACAGGAAGGATGCACCTCATGGTCGTTCCTGGGAAAAGAATAATTTGTACCTTTTTAGGGGGGTTTAATTCCAATTTTAATGCTTCCTCTCATTTACATTTTGTATGTTTTCTTTGATAACAGACAGAGCCTATGATGATATTATTTAGCCCTGGGTGCAAAAAGTATATCTGGATGTATTTCATCCTTCTAGCTCTTTCTCTCAATTCCCAGTTTCCCTAAACCTGCCCCAGGAAGACCTCCTCACTGCTAATCCTACACCAGTGTGAAGGCCTGTAGCACTGCCACCAGGACATCCCCCACATCATATGGAAAGGTACTTACATTACAGGGCTTAAAATTGCCAGCTGAGAACTCTCTATTAGGAAGGATTCTCTTTCCAAATATGTAAGGAGTCCTGTGCTTGTTCCTCATGTGACAGCTGGGGAGAATTTGACTGTGGTGACCACCCTCAGACCTTTCTCCTCTTCTGCCCCCTGAATGGACAACTGCCTGGAGTCCTGTGTGGGGACTTACAAGGCCTGTCAGTGGTCCAGGGTGAAATCGGGAAAGCGGACCTTTTTGGGGGCCCTTTTGGTCATTCCCCAAGCCCCTTCTATTCCTTCCTACTGGGCAGCTTTTTAAGTCCAGCTCCTTCATTGTACAGACGAGGAAACTAAAGCCCCGAAAAGTAAAGATCTTGTTCAAGGTCACACAGCTGGGACTAAAATCCCTTGCGGTGTTTCTGACCCCCCAGTCCTGTACCTTCTCTGAGACTACATAGGGCACACGCCGTGAGGTGATAGAAAGAGCCTGGGCTTGAAGTCTGACTTTGCCACATACCAGCTGTGTGAACTTGGGCAAGTTTTTCAACCTCTCTGAGCTATAGTTTCCTGGTCTGTAAGAGAAACTTTAATACTTGTCCTGCAAGGTTGTTATGAAGATCGCTGTCTAAAAAGTGCCAGATGTGGAGTAGTTATCAATAAGAGGTCGTCATTACTGTTACTTCTATGCTCCCCTTGCTCTCAGACAAGGAGCAACCAACCTAGCTATGATATTGCAAAATACCCTCTTAGGACGTTACAACTTTCAAGAGTATTTATCTTTTAGTAGAGACACTTGACAATGAAAAGCCGTGGAGATTGAAAGGGATAAACTCTTAGCAATGGGGTGCACATCTGGGCATAATTGAGTTAACTGCAGCGGGAAGGGAGAGCTCCACCTGAAGGTGTTGGGAGGAAGCCCCTGGGGTGAGAACACAAAAGACATCAACAGACACCAGTGGTGGTGGTCTAGGCAAGCAGTCAGCCTCAGTGGGAAGGGTGGCCACCTTCGGGAAATGACGTCTAGGTAGGCTGAAGGGGAGCAGAGCACAGAAACCAGAAATGCTAAAGTTGGATGCGTGCTTGTCGGCCTGAGTAGCTGACATCAGGGTGACTTGAGCTGGTGGGGACTCAGACCCTGGTCTCCTGTTCAGGACCTGCCAGAGGATGACGGTGGGGTGTCTTGGTTATCTAGTGCTGCTGTAACAGAAATTCCACAAGTGGAAATTTATTCTCTCACAGCCTAGGAGGCTGGAAGTCCAAATTAAGGGCACCTGCTCTAGGGGAAGTCTTTCTCTCTCAGTCGGCTCTGGAGGAAGGTCCATGTCATCAATCTTCCCCTGGTCGAGGAGCTTCTCGGGCAGAGGGACCCCGGGTCCAAAGGACGCTCTCTGCTCCTGGTGCTGCTTGGTTGGTGGTATGAGGTCCCCCTCTCTCTCGCTGCTGGTTTCTCTCTTTTATATCTCAAAAGAGATTGGCTCAAGACACAATCCAATCTTGTAGATTGAGCCCTGCTTCATTAACATAACTGCTGCCTATCCCACCTCATTAACATCATAGAGATAGGATTTACAACACATAGGAAAATCACATCAGATGACGAAATGGTGGACAATCACACAATACTGGAAATCACGGCCTAGCCAAATTGATACACATATTTTTGGGGGACACAATTCAATCCATGACATGGGGACAGACTGGCAATTCCTAGCATGCAGATGACTGCTTATGCTCTTTCCTTTTAAATCTGGCAAGAAGAGCTTTTATATGTCAAAATGTCAGTTGCTATTTATATTCTTATCTGCATAAAAGTGTTGTGTTTTTTTTTTTTAAATACAGAATTTCTAGAGGAAAAACTAATTAAATTCTAAGCCATTGGCAATATTCTAGATTCTCTTCCAACCTTCGTTAATTTACCTACAGATGTTTCATATAATTATAATCCATGTGTGAATTCCATTTTATGTTCCATTTTTAATACTTTTATATGGTGGAGCCCTGGTGGTGCAGTGGTTAAGAGCTCGGCTGCTAACCAAAAGGTTGGCAGTTCTACCAGCTGCTCCTTGGAAACTCGATAGGGCAGTTCTACCCTGTCTTCTAGGGTCTCTATGAGTCAGAATCAACTTGATGCTAACAGGTTTGGTTTTTGTTTGGTTTTATATAGTGCAAATGGTTTGCTTTCAGCTACTAATTGAAAAGTTGGTGGTTCAAACCCACCCAGCAGCACTGCAGAAGAAATGCCTGGTGATCTGCTTCACAAAGATTACAGCCAAGAAAACCCTACTGAGTACAGTTCTGCTCTGTAACACATGGGGTCTCCATGAGTCAGAATCAACTCGATGGCAACAAGTTTGTTTTGGGGGGTTTTTTTGTTTGTTTATAAAGTTTCATCCAGATTACATTATAGTTCTTCCCTGGAAGTATCTGGGATGCTAAGAACTTAACATGATTACCAATTGCACTGTTAGGAAAATATCTTTGAACAATTTCTTTTCTTTGAGATTGTTTCCTTGCTGTAAACTCCCAAAAATGGAATTAGGAGATCAAAATATGTCACAACTATCTTCTTGAAAAAACAGATGTTTCTCCTCACTACTCTGTCAACCCAAAGCCCACATAGGTCTCCCAACTCGTATACTACAGAGATCTGCCGAACGTACCCCCATCTTTGCCCTGGACCTGGGATGCACACACTATACGCGCACCAAGGTTTTAGCAAGGCCAGCCTGGAGGCAGAGCAAGCTGACTCATGCCGGCCTCCTCCCTAGGCTAACCTCAGCCTCAGGGAGAGGCAGAGAGGAAATGCTGCCTCTCTTTGCTTAGGGAAATCGTGCCCATGCAATGGAGGGGAGTAGGATACAGAATTGAACTGGAAAAGGAATTTTCTATGTGTCATATTAGAATTTATTGTTATCAAGTGCTTCCATGATAAAAGATCCTATTTGTTCAACTAAAAGTGAAGATAACCAAATCTTCCGCCAATTGCTTTCCATTTTGGTGTTCCAAAGGTAAGCGAGGAGTCCACCATGATTTCTGCATTCCTGTCCTCACTCAGCATTGTCCTCAGTCTGCTGGTCTGTAAGCTCCATGAAGGCAAGGCCCTGCCCCATTGCGTAACCAGGCTATCCCCAACACTGGTATAGTGCCTGGCATGCAATAAATATTTGTTAAATTCGCAAATCAATGAAAGTAGTCCTAGAAATAGGAAACTTCTGATAAAGAGACAATCTAGTTTTTTTGTCTCTAGAGGACTTTCTACCTAAGCTACATAAAACCAGTAAAAAACACTTTCCGTTAAGTCACCTCCAATTCATGGCAATCCCAGGTGTGTATGTAGAACTGTGCTCCATAGGCTTTTTAAAAAAATAATATTTTATTGTGTTTTTGGTGAGAGTTTACACAGCAAATTATGTTCCCTGTTAACAATTTCTACACAAATTATTCAGTGATGTTGATTACATTTTTCACAATGTGTCAACGTTCTTATTAATTCCATTCTGGTTGTCACATGAGTTCTTTTTTTTTTCTTCCTTCCAAATTTTATTTACACCTACTCTTCACTTATTGACTATCCTGTTATCCAACATTTTGTATTTACGACAATAGTAAAATATCTGCTGACTATTTTGCACATCAGTGACATATGTCTGGCATGAACAAATGCTGAGGTGCGAGACGAGAGTAATGCTGGCTGTGATGGTTAAGGTTACATGAGAGCTAGGCTGGGCCATAATTTTCTGTGGTTTGGCAGTTATGTAATGATGTAATTTGGCAGTTATATAATGATGTACTTTGGCAGTTATTGAATGATGTAATTTGACAGTTATGTAATGATGTAGTCACCTCCATTTTGTGATCTGATGTGGTCATCCTCCATTTTTGTGTAACACTGATTTCGTATAACAACCTCGTCTTTAGAGACTAACCATGTTAATAAGTGAGGAGTAGCTGTATTTTGTTGTTGTTGTTGAGAATATACACAGCAAAATATACACCAATTTAATGGTTTCTATATGTACAATTTAGTGACACTGATTGCATTCTTTGAGTTGTGCAACCATTCTCATCCTCCTTGTTTGAGTTGTTCCTCCCTCATCGATATAAACTTACTGCCTTCCAAGGTTCCTGTCTAATCTCTT
Organism: Trichechus manatus latirostris; assembly: GCF_000243295.1. Lineage (NCBI taxonomy): Eukaryota > Metazoa > Chordata > Mammalia > Sirenia > Trichechidae > Trichechus > Trichechus manatus. The sequence goes on along the minus strand of NW_004444068.1, from coordinate 1,424,982 downwards.
GAGTTGCTGTTGTCAATTTGATCCCATATAGATAGTTCCTAAAAGAGC
>NW_004444068.1:1400179-1424115 GCF_000243295.1 Trichechus manatus latirostris | reverse complement strand
GGGCTTCCATGACCTTTCCTTGTACAAGTTGTGCTAGTTTCCCCTGTATTGTGTACTGTCTCACCCTTCACCCAAGATACCACTTATCTATTGTCAAGGCAGGCCTTTTTTTACTAGATAAGCTAAACTATTATTCAGTTTTAACGTGACTTCAGGGGATATGTTTGGTTTAAAGTTTAAAGATGATCTCAGCCTAATACACGGCAATAACAGGATACAAACCATAACTAATGACACACAAACTCCAAAAGATAAGCTGGATAACTGGGATCTTCTAAAAATCAAACACTTATGCTCATCAAAAGACTTCACCAAAAGAGTAAAAAGAGAACCACAGACTGGGGAAAAGTTTTTGGCTATGGCAAATCTGACAAAGGTCTAATCTCTAAAATTTACAGGAAAATCCTACACCTCTGCAACAAAAAGACAAATAATCCAATTAAAAAACGGGCAAAGGATATGAACAGACACTTCACCAAAGAAGACATTCAGGCAGCGAACAGACACATGAGGAAATGCTGGAGATCACTAGCCATCATAGAAATACAAATCAAAACCACAATGAGATACCATCTCACCCTGGCATTACTGGCATGAATCAAAAAAGCAGAAAATAACAAATGTTGGGGAGGCTGCAGGAAGACTGGAACTCTTATGCCCTGCTGGTGGGAATGCAAAATGGTACAACAATTTTGGAAAACGATATGGCGCTTCCTTAAAAAGCTAGGAATAGAAATACCATTTGATCCAGCAATCCCACTCCTAGAAATATATCCTAGAGAAATAAGAGCTGTCACACGAGTAGACATATGCACATCCATGTTCATTGCAACATTGTTCACAATGGCAAAAAGATGGAAACCTAGATGCCCATCAACGGATGAATGGATATACAAACTATGCTACATACACACAATGGAATACTAGGCAATGATAAACAACAATGATGAATCTGCGAAGCATCTCACAACATGGATGAATCTGGAGGGCATTATGTTGAGTGAAGTAAGTCAATCACAAAAAGACAAATATTGTAGGAGACCACTACTATAAAAACTCATGAAAAGGTTTACACACAAAAAGAAACAATCTTTGATGGTTACGAGGGAGGGGAGGGGTGGAGAGAGAAAAACACTAAATAGACAACATAAAAGTGGTAAATTTGGTGAGGGTAAGACAGTACACAGTACTGGGGAAGCCAACACAACTTGTCCAAGGCAAGATCATGGAAGCTCCACAGACACATCCAAACTCCTTGAGGGACCAAATTACTGGTCTGAGAGCTCTGGGGACCATGGCCTGGGGGAACATCTAGCTCAATTGGCATAATATAGTTTATAAAGAAAATGTTCTACATTCTACTTCGGTGAGTAGCTTCTGGGGTTTTAAACGCTTGTGAGCGGCCATCTTAGATACTCCACTGGTCTCACCCTGTCTGGAGCAAGGGAGAAAGAAGGAAACCAAAGACACAAAGGAAAGATTAGTCCATAGGACTAATGGACCACAACTTCCTCAGCCTCCATCAGGCTGAGCCCAGTACAACTAGATGGTGCCTGTCTACCACCACCGATTGCTCTGAACAGGGTTAACAATAGAGAGTCCTGGACAGAGCTGGAGAAGAATGTAGAACAAAATTCTAACTCACACACACAAAAAAAGACCAGACTTACTGGCCTGACAGAGGCTGCAGAAACCCCAAGAGTATGGCCTCTGGACACCCTTATAGCTCAATAATGAAGTCACTCCTGAGGTTTACCCTTCCCCCAAAGATTAGATAGGCCCATATAACAAAACAGGACTAATGGGGCACAACAGCCCAGGGAGAAGGATGAGAAGGCAGGAGGGGACAGGAAACCTGATAATGGGGAACCCAAGGTCGAGAGGGGGAGAGTGTTGACATGTCATGGGGTTGGCAACCAATGTCACAAAACAATATGTGTATTAACTGTTTAATGAGAAACTTGTTTGCTCTATAAACCTTCATCTAAAACCCAATAAAAGAAATTTTAAAAAAAAGATTATCACAGGGCAATACACCTTTTCCTCACTTATCGACTATCTCTTTATCAGACATTTTGCACTTATGACAATAGTAAAAAATATAATATTTGAGTAATTTGCACATTAACGACATATGGCTGGAAGTAACAAAATCCAAGGTGTGAGGCAAGAGTAATACTGGTTGTGATGATTAAGGTTATGTGTCAACTTGGCTAGGCCATGATTCTCTGTGGGTTGGCAGTTACATAGTGATGTAATTTGGCAGTTATATAATGACGTAATTTGGCAGTTATGTAATGATACAGTCATCTTCCATTTTGTGATCTGATGTGGTGATCCTCCATTTTTGCATACTGCCAATTTCACATAACATCGTGGTCTTTGGAACCTAGCCATGTAGATAAGTGAGGAGAGGGTATAGTTTCAGGGGTTCATCTACCTTCCATGGCTACAGAAAGTCAGGATTCCATGAGAATTTGTTATTCTATTCTATATTTTTCCCATTTTGATCAGGATTCTTCTATAGAATCTTGGAACAAAATGTTCACTACTGGTAGCCAGGCCAGTTCTTCTGGCCTCGTGGCAAAGGAGGCAGTTGTTCATGGAGGCAATTAGCCACACATTCCATATCCTCCTCCTAGTCCTGACTTTCATTTTTCCTCTGTTGTTTCAGGTGAATAGAGATCAATTGTTGTGCCTTGGGAGGCCACTTGCAAGCTTTTAAGACCGCAGGCATTACACAACGAACTAGGAGGTAGAACAGAAGCACTAAGCATGTTATTAGACCAATTAACTGGAATGCCCCATGAAACCATGACCCTAAACCTCCAAATCAAGCAATCAAATTCCATGAGGTGGTTGGCTGTATATAAGCAGCCTCAGAAGCTGCTCTTTTTTTTTTGTCACTGTTGTAAACATATCTATCACACAACTGCCAATTCAACTTTTTACAGGTGTACAAATTATTGACAGCAATTATAATAATTGGCTATGCTCCATAGGGTTTTTAATGGCTAATTTTTCAGAGTAGATCACCAGGCCTTTCTTCCAAGGAGCTTCTGGGTAGACTTCAACCACCAACCTTTTGGTTAGCAGCTGAATACATTAACTGTTTCCACCACCCATCCTCTAAGCTACATGCATACTTTTTTTTTTTAAGTAGCTATCAACAGCACCACAAGAATGTTTAACAGACTGCTACAGTGAACATCAGCCATGTCCTTAATGTAAAAACCAGTGTGCATAAAAGGAAATCAATCCAGGAATTTTCTTGTGAAATGCAACTTAATCAGTAATTTTGGGGAAAACTAATGGAGTGTTTTGCATTGGGTTGGTGGACATGCCCCGGCTGAGGGAATGAAAATCTGGGCAGGAGGTTAAGGGATGAGTCAGCCATGCATCCAGGCTCTATTTCTAAATTGTCTCCCATGAATTAATCATTAGACAATACACAGTGCTCCACCTATGTTTGCTTTCCTTTTTTCAATATTATGTGTCACAAATCGTCAAATAACACCGAAGATAATTTGTCTTCCAAAAACTCTGCTAAAAAATAAAACTATGGCATGAACAGGACATTTTTTTTTCCACTGACAATTCTAACTGATTATTATTACTGCATAGATAAGCTATTGATCTTCTAGCTATTTTCACATTCTTTCATTTTTGCATTTTTTAGCTGAATTGCTTAGGCTTTCTAATTTTACCCTCATAGCATTTGCTATAATTATTTTAACATACTGTTGGATTTCATTCACTAATATTTTATTTAGAATTGTTTTACTTCTAACTTCATAAGCAACATTGTTCTATAATTTTTGTGTTATATATTTCATGTTAGGTTTTGGTGTTAAGGATATGGTAAAGTCATACAGTGAATTAAAGAGTTTTCTATCTTTTTCCATGGTCTGAAATGGTTTGAGAAGCATAGGAATGATCATGTAATGTTTATTCCAGAATATGTTCTTGTTGTTGGGTGCTGTCGAGTTGATTTTCAACTCCAAGTGATCCCATGTGACAGAGTATAACTGACGGAGTTAAAAAACAGGGTTTTCTAGGCTGTAATCTTTACAGAAGCAGATTGCCAGGTCTTTCTCCCGAGGAGCTGCTGGCTGGGTTTGAACTGCCAAGCTTTTGGTTAGCAGCCAAGCACTTAACTGTTGCACGCCAGGGCTCCTTTTCCACAATGTAAGTTTATAATAAAATTAGAAAAATATTTCAAAATAATTTAGAATATTGTCAAATTAAAGGTAAAAATTTACATGATAAAGGCAATAGATTAAAAAAAAAAGATAAAGTTAAGCAGATTTTCTAGTAAAAATTCCAAGTAAAATAGAACAGAAGGAAACTACTGACACCTGATAAGGACTATGAATTACCAATAATCAGCAGCATCATATTATTGAGTGAAAAATTAAAGCTGCAGACGTTAAAATTAAAGACAAAGCTGGGATAGCCACATTCACCACTATTATTTTATATTTCTTGGAAGTTTAAACTAATGTAGTATGACTCCCCCTCCAAAAATTTAAATGTTAGTAGTATAATACTGGAAAAGAGGATAAACTTTTTGCAGTGGCATGACTGTATTTCTAGAAAATGTAAGCCATTCCTTAAAAAAAAAAAATGAGAATAATTAGGGCGTTTAGCTCAATTGCTGAACACAGGATAAACGTGCCGCAATCAGTAGCTTCCTACTATGTTAGCAATTACCATTCATGATAGTGACAAAGCTTGTAAAATAGAACAAATTCAACGAGAAAGGTACAGACATGTAAAGAACATGCTAACATTTTACCGGAAGACCAAAATAAATGGAGCATTACACCATATTCATGAGTAGGAAGATTTAATAATACATAAATGTCAATTCTTAATAAACAGACACATATAATGCAATGGAAATCAAAATGTGAAGCTATATTTTCCTTGGAACTGAACACATAATTTAAACATTTGTATGGAATAAAAATATGCAAAAGTTTCTTGGATAAACTTGGAAAAGAAGGTTAGTGAGGAGAGGCACTTGCCTTACCAGAGAAAAAGATTTCCTATAAAACTACTAAACTCAAAGCAATATAGTTGTGACAAAACTGGAATAGACTCCAGACGCCCAACTGTATTTGAGAACTTGTATCATAAAATGTGTGTTCTAATTCAGTGGGAAAGGATGTTTATTAAATGGAGTTGGTGTAATTAATGGCCCATCTGGATATTTAGGAGAATAAGGTTTAGGCTTAGATTGCCTGGGTTCAAATGCCAGTTTTGTGTCTTAGTAACTACGTAAATTTAGCTAGTCCTTTAAATTCTCTAATCCTCGATTTTCTTACCTATGTGAACTGTGCTTACAGAGCACTTGGCATCTAGAAATTGTTCAGTAAATGCTAGTTATTACTGTTACTCTTATTATTACTTTCCCTCACTATGTAAAAATAAATTCCAAATGGATTAAAGATATAAATTAAAAAAATAAAACAATAAAAATAACAGAAGAACATATAGCAGATTATATGTGTAATCTCAGTTTGAGAGTAACTTAGTCTGTAGCAAGACAGGAAATCCAGAAGCCATAAAAGAAAACAAAAAACAGACAGATGAGTTCAACAACAGAAAAATTAGAAACTTCTGCCTAGCACAAAATTGTCATCAAAATCAATATAGGACAGACAAGGAATTAGTGTCTTTAAAATACAAAGAACTCCTACAATCTGATTTAAAAAAATAGAGAAAAAAAAAAAAAGAAAAAGAAAAATGGGCAAAGGATATGAATAATCAGTTCACGAATGAAAGAACTTCATGCAGCTAATAAACATAAAAAGAGATGCTCAATTACACTAAGTCAGTGACATTCAAATTACATTAGTAGTGAGCTTTCTTTCTTGTTTATCTCTCAGACTAACAAATGTACCCATTTAGCAATTCATAACAGTCATAACATTGAGCGGTGACGGAAGCATGGAGCGACAGGCAGTCAGTCCCAAGCATTGCTGGGGGGAGACCTGACCTGCTAGAATTCTTGGGAAAGTTAATTGCAAAATGCATTAAAACTGTGCATGCACATACTTTTTAATTCAGCAATTCCACTTTTGAAAGTTTAGCCGGTAGGCATAAAAGCACCAATAATTAAAGAATAGATAAATAAGAAAGTTTGTTGCATCCGTTTTTCGGAGATCACCCCTCAAACAGACAAACAAAAAACTGAAAATAATCTGAAGGTTCCTAAAGAAGGAAATGCGTGAAAAAATTGTGGAGTTCTTAAAAAAAAAAAAAAAAAGAATGACATGTATATGTATTGACCTGGAAAAACAAAAGAAAGTTCCAGAGTAATGACATAATAAACCAGCTGCTCGCGGCAACCCCACGTGGTCTGAGTAGAACTGTGCCCTCTAGGATTTTCAGAAGTAGATCGCCAGGCCTTTCTTCCAAGGCATCTCGATGGACTCAGAACCTCCCACCTGTCAGCTAGCAGCTGAGCACATTAACCATTTGCACCACCATAATAGCTAACATTTACCGAGGATTTAAAATACTCTAGGCCATTTACATGCAATAGCGTAGTCATGAGAGTTCTCTCTCACATCATCCGTATCCTCCTCGGTGGTGTATGCTGGGTTTTGACTAAGTCTGCTCTGTTTTATTTGATTTGTCTTCCAGAAATATATTGTCCATCGGTGAATTCCTCTCTGTTCTCTTTGCTGTTTTAATTTTATCCCCTTCCCCCTCCTTCTAAAAGTATCTATACAGTGATAGTCTGTGGGACAACAGGAAGCAATTGTGTATATTTGGTCCACTCTTGTGAACACTTAATCTCATTTTGCTAAACAAGAAATAGGGAAAGAACAGCCTGCATATACACGCGTTGATTTAGATGCATGAGGGCAGAGGAAGATAGGAAAGGATGCACGTGAGAGTTATAATTACCTTTAATAATATATTATTATATAAATATAATATATATATTAATATATATAAATAATATATATTTATAAAAATATATATATTATATAAATATATATTTATATAAATATAAATGAAGATTTGAGACCTAGGCAATCTATTGTCTGCAGTGGAAAGCCCAGGTGATTTTATAAATGACCTATTTCACATTACAGCTGTGGCTATAACCTGCGTGAACGAGGCACTATATTATCATCATATTACTTTGTCGCTTTTGAATTAGTTACTCACAAAGAAGGCAAAACACTGTAACTGATAAAACAAATCATTTTCATTAAGGCCTCCAAGCCAAACAGTCTTTTTAAAAGCCCCGATAGCTAGGAATAACTCATACTGTTTAAGAATTTAAGAGCACCATTGGTCAGATTTCTATTAAAAAATGTTTAAAAGATCTATAGAGAAAAGCCTTTAAGAAAAGAAAAAGGAAATTACATTTAAGAACACCTTTGTGACATGTTCTCGAGTGTGAGGAGATTTAAAAGCTGGGGAGCCCTGGTGGTGCGGGAGTTAATTAAACACTCAGCTGCTAACCAAAAGGTTCAAACCCACCAGCTGCTCCGTGGAGGAAGATGTGGCAGTCTGCTTCGGTCAAGATTACAGCCTTGGAAACCCTATGGGGCAGTTCTGCTGTGTCATATAGGGTTGCTATGAGTCAGAATGGGCTCAGGGCACCCAGTTGGTCTTCCTAGTATGTGTGTGTTTGTAAAATTGTTTTCCTTGCTTCTCTCTTAGCCAGCGGAGTAAGCTCATTAAAAGTCAACGGAACAGCATGTTCCATTATCAGCACACTAAACCACAGGATTAACGAGTATTCTAGCAAAAGCAATCAAATTTATTAATGTCCCCACCGAGCTGTGGTCTAAAATGATGAATTTAAACATAATAATTTGGTATCCATCAATCAGATGAATTAAATCCTGTGTCTACTATTTCTGGTATCCTTCAAATTCCCTGATAATGAAAGAGGAAAAAGAGAAAAGAAGCATTTTATTTTTTAAAAAGGATAACTTTGGAAGAAGAATAAACTCAAAGGAGTGTAAACAATTAATTTGCATGATTTGGCAATTCCTGGTTTTGGCAAGGGCACATGGAAAGAGTTTGTGAGTCTGACTGACGGCAATAACCACATGGTATAGTTGGAAGAATTTTGAGCCAAATGATTTCCCTGGGAAGACCACAGGGGCACGAAAAGACAGATGGCAGACAAAAGGGATTTTTTCCCCCATTCATTCAAATATAATTAAGTACCTCCTTTTTCCCAGGGCTGGAGTCCCTGGGTGGTGCAAACAGTTAACACTCTGGCTTCTAACAGAAAAGTTGGAGGTTGGAGTCCATCCAGAGGCACCTCAGAAGAAAGCCCTGGTGATCTACTTCTGAAAAATCAGCCACTGAAAACCCTATGGAGCACAGCCCTTCTCTGACACATATGGGGTCACCATGAGTCAGAATAGACTCTACCGCAACTGATGGATATAAAATATACCCCACGTTTCAAAGACTTAGTACAAAAAAAGAAGACTGTAAAATATCTCACTAATATTTTTTAAATATTGATTACATGTTGAAATGACTATATTTGGGATTTATTATATTAAATATAATATATTATTAAAGGTAATTATAACTACTACTTTTCCTTTTTTTATGTGGCTACTAGAAAATTTTAAATTATATATGTGGCTCACATTATATTTCTGTTGGGACAGAGTTAATCTAGAAAGTGCAGGGTGAAAGATTGGGAGGGGGATCAATAGTGTCTGGAACCGGAGAAGTTAGGGAATGAGGCAGGTGTCAGGCCAGAGCAGGGTTGAGGATTAGCCTACAAGCTCTCCTGAGGGCTTGGGGTCCCAGCATAGAAAGCAGTTGCATGGGCCTGGTTAGTCACCTAGAAAGATTGAGGTACCCGTGTTATGGACCTTGTTATGGAGACAGTTCAGGACTTTCTCAGATTCTCTTTTTCCTATTAAAATGTACTTCTCCCACTGGTCTTTACTTGGTTAACAATGCCTTAACCTGTTACCCTTCTAGATAAGTGAGTAATGTGGGAAGGATAGTGGCATGATGGGAGGAGATATTTGGAGGAGGTGATAACTGTCCAGGTTTTCCCCACTTGTTTTATATAGTACAGTTTACCCCTGATTAAGACCAGCCTTTCTAATAAACACAGAAAAGATGTTCAATTCAATCATAGTAGGAGAAAGACAAAGCAAAATATAAGATACCATTTTCCACCTAGAAGTTTAAACCCAGAAACCCATTGCTGTCCAAGTTGATTTCGACTCATAGCGACCCTGTAGGACAGAGTAGAACTGCCCCACAGGGTTTCTGAGGCTGTAAGCTTTGTGCAAGCCGATTGCCACATCTTCCTCCCGCAGAGTGGCTGGTGGGTTCGAACTGCCAGCCTTTAAGTTAGCAGCCCAGTGCTTAACAACTGTGCCACCAGGGCTCCTTCCTAGAAGACCGGCAAAGATGAAAAAGTTAATTTTGTTAGGGTTCACTCTTTATCATGTACAGTTTTATGGATTTTGAAAAATGCACAATGTAATCCCCACCATTGCAGTATCTTGCAGAATAGTTCCACTGGCCGAAAAATCCTCTGTGCTCCACCTGTTTATCTCTTCCCCCCTCCCCCTAAGCCCTGACGCCACTGATCTTTTTACCGTCTCTATAGTTTTGCCTTTTCCAGAGGGTCATATAGCTGCAATCATACACTATGTAGCTTTTGCACACTGGCTTCCTTCATTAGCAATATGCATTTAAGACTCCTCCATGTCTTTTAGCGGCTTGATAGTTCTTTCCTTTTTCTTGCTGAATAATTCTCCATTGTATGGATGTACCATGGTTTGTTTATCCATTCACTTATTGAAAGACATCTTGGTTGCTTGCAGTTTTTGGCGATTATGAATAAAGCTACTATAAATATACATAGGCAAGTTTTTGTATAGACAAAAGTTTTCAGTTCATTTAGGCAAATACCCATTGGTGTGATTGCTGGATCATGGACATGGTAAGCCTATGTTTAATTTTATAACAAACTGCCAGACTGTCTTTCAAAGTGGCTGTTCCATTTTTCATTCCCGCCAGCACTGAAGGGGGATTCGTGTTGCTCTACATCCTCACCAGCATTTAGTGTTAATGTTTTGGATTTGAACCCTAATGTAAACCATGGATTTTAGTTGATAAAAGTGTATCGATTGTAACAAATATACAATACTAATGCAAAATGTTCATAATAGGAAAACTGTGTGCTGGGGGGAGAGGAGTATATGGGAGCTCTGTATTTTTTGTGCAGTTTTTCTTAACCTAAAGCTGCTCTAAAAAAATAAGGCATATTAAAAAAATTACAAACTGTGTGGGCAAGGTATGGGAAAACACGGTGGTGGGAATTTAATGAGTACAACCTTGATGGAAGACAAATTGAAAGTCGCTATTAGAACTTTAGGTCTCACCTGGATGGTGCAAATGCTTCAGTGCTCGGCTACTAACTGAAAGGTTGTGATTCGAATCCACCCAGAGGCACCTCAGAAGAAAGGCCTGGCTATCTACTTCCAAATGATCACAGCCATTGAAAACCCTACAGAGTGAAGTTCTATTCTGAAACACATGGGGTTGCCATAAGTCCGAATCAACTCCATGGCAACTTATTTTTGTTTTTAATTGTACATACCCTTTGACTCAGTCCTGGTATTTATCCTACAGAATTCACAATGTAAAATGACAGATGTACACAAATTTTCATTGTAATAGTGTTTATAAAAGCAAAAGATTGGAAACCACTTAAATGTCTATTAATAGGAATTGATTAAGTAAATTATGGGCATGATTTCCATAGAACTGAAAAATAATAATGTAATTTCAATAGCAGGCAGCCAGTAAAAGTAATAAGGAAGATCTATATGCACAGATATAGAAGTATCTCCAAGACCTATTGTTAAGTTAAAAAAAAAAAAAAAAGCAAGTTGAGAACAGTATACAGTACGCTGCCGTCTGCGGGAAAAATCTCATATTTACTTGGATTTGTTGGTAAATGTATAGATTATTTTTTTGAAGGATGCAAAAGAAAATAGTAACAGTGGTTGCCTCCAAGGAGGGAAACTATGTGTTATACGGAGAACACGGGCTTACCTTTCACTACACACTGTTTTGTACCTGTTAATTTATAATATACATATATACCCCCGTTGCCGTCAAGTCGATTTCGACTCACAGCAACCCTGCAGGACAGAGTAGAAATGCCCCATAGGGTTTCCAGGGAGCGGCTGATGAATTTAAACTGCCGACCTTTTGTGTAGCAGCTGAGCTCTTAACTACTACGCCACCAGGGCTCCTACTGTTGAGTACAGTATCCAGACTAACCAAATTTTAGTTTTTAAGAACTTTGGTTTTTTCTCTATTTTGTCCTTTTTTATACCTAAACACATCATTGTTATAATTTTTTTCTAAAACATTTACATTGAAAAATAGCATTTCTCTTATTCTTTGACAGGCTCTTGAAATACACGTTATGCCGAATTGGAAAAAAACCAAACAAACACGAAGTGCCCTCTAGTGGTTAAAGAACTTTCTTTCAAACTTTTCTGTCGCCGTTCATTTTCTCAAGAAAAATTAAGGAAAGCTGTATTTTTAATATCGGAGTGAAACCTTTAAGTTCTAAAGTTAAAAAAACAAAAGCCACCAGAAACATCAACATATTAGGTGACATTTCTTAAATCAGAATTGAATAGTAACAAAGGAAAAAAGTGATAAAAAATGTATTTAATTTGCTTTACCATCCAGCTCTCCTGAGCCAACTACACAGATCAAATGTGATTTTCCGAAGTCTGGATTCAGTTATATGGATAACTTAATTGAATTGAAAGTGGAAAACTAAATAACTGTGACTTTAATTTGCCCATGAAAGAAACAAAAGACGCATCCTAAACAGCCATTGGAACTGGTTAATGAAAGAATGCCTGACGCGGCAAATAATCTAAGAACAGAATTCATAGACATTTTTCAAAATTTGCATTGCAGAGGGTGACGGTCAAGGTCCTTTGTTTGTACAAAGTGTCATTGACCTGGTCATGATAAACCAAAGTCTCTTTGAAGGGGTCTGGAGGCCTATGGAGAGTTGGGATGTGGTCTTCTGAGAGCACCTTTGTCCAATAGGACTAGAAGGTCAGCCTGGAGTGGGATGAGTTGCGGGCCACCTTGACGAAGGTGACTGGTGATTTTACCCAGGGCAGTGGTAGGAAAACAGAACAGCTGTGAACTACTTTTCAAGGAAGAACTCACAGTACCCACGCCATGTGGAGAGAGGACCCAGGTGCCTTAGCCACTTTGGCTGAGTCCCCAGACATGTGAGAGAGCAAAAAGCAGTCAGATCGGGACTGTCCACCTGAGCCCAGCCCAAAACTGCAAACCCACAGAATCGTGGACTTAATAAAATGGTTGCTGTTTTAACCCACTCAGTTTTGAGGTGGTTTGTTATGCAGCAATAGACACGTGCTAATGCCCCACGAGCAGGGTGTGATACTTCCCACCAACGCGTGGCGTTATCCAGCTTTCTAATTTTGCCAGTCTTATAGGTGGAAAGTTTATTCTCTTGTTTTAATTTGGCTTTCTTTGCGATTACTAATGAAATTGAGTATCTTTTCATATGTTTGGTGGCCTTTGGGTTTTCTCTTTTTACATTGCTTGTTGATATCTTTTACTCATTTTTCTTATGAAGTTGCTGTTTTTTTATTGATGATATGCAAGAGTTCTTGCGTATTCTAGATGTTTAGGCCCTACAAATATCTTCTACCATCCAGTCATTCATTATTTTTTATCCATGATGTACTTTGCTGAATGAAACTCCTTACTTTCTGATGTAATCAAATATACCAACTTTTCGCCTTACAGTTTGTGTTCGTGGAGTTTTAAGAAGTGCTTCCCAATTGCCGGGGTGACAAAGAAGCTCTTCTATATTTTCTTCCCATCAATGTTAGAGTTTTCCCTTACACAATTATATACTTCATTTTTAAACCGTTCTGGTGATTTGGGAGGTGAAGAGGGTATTTTGCATCACTGTCCCATGTCCCTGCTTGCTGTATGATGCTAGGTAGGGCCCCAAGTTTATTTTTCTTACTAGTGAGCCAGTTTTTTCAAGATCTAGTAAAGAATTCATCCTTTCTCCCATTGATTTGCAGTGATACCTTTATAGTATATTAAGTTCCCTTGTAGAAATGGGTCTGTCTTAGAGATCCATCTTCTATTTTATTGGCCAGTTTGTCAGTTCTTGTGTTATGACAACACTTTAAAAACACCAGGGGCTTTCACATTTTATTCTTATGTGCCAGGTATTCTGCTGTGCTTTTGATTCCAGATTCTCACTTAATCTTCTCAGAAACTCTGCCTGGTTTGCATTATTATCTCTGTTTTATACATAAAGAAATGGAGGCCCAGAAAGTTTAAATTCATTGCCCCAAGGTCATATGCTATTAGATGGTAGGCCAAGGGTTTAAACTAAATCCATCTGGCTTGAGAGTCTTGTGTTTCCTATTCCACAATCTGTCCAACTCATGTCAGCTCATGGTCTGGTTGTTCTTCAAGCTCATTGAAAGGTCCTGACCAATTGGAAAGGGGGAAGAACATCTCATCTCCATCTCTTGGCAAACACTGTCATGATTCCAGATTTAATTGCCTCACACTCTCACTCAGACTGCATCATATCTTTCCCAAGTAACAAGACTGTACTGCCAATGCTCAAAGTTTTAAAAATCCGGGTTCTGAGCTGGATTTAGGTCACATGTGTGATCATTTTAAAAGCAATTCTGCAGGTGCTAGAAGTGATGCAGTACTTTGTAATTGTAATATATATATTTTAGCCAAATACTAAAAAAAAAAAAAAAAAGGCAATGAGTCTAGGTCCTCACATGTAGAAGGCAGTGTTGCTTATTACCCATTCTCTTCCTCCCTTTGTAGCATGACCCAGATTTTATTCAGATAATCCACTGTCCAGTCAGCGCTGTGCTCATACAAGCCAGTCATGGGCATCAAGACATTTCTGGCCAATGAGACAATCAAGGAAAGTCTGCTGGGGTAGCTCCTAAGAAGCTGTGAAGAAAGATACACAGGCTTTCAAGAAGAAAGGAACATTTCTTCCTGTGGTGTGATGTTGAGAGCTGTGGTAGCCATTTTGTGACTGTGAGAGGAATGACCCTAAGGGAAAGACTAACCTTGGAAGACTGCAGAGCAGAGAGATAGAAAGAACTGGGTCTTTGATGAGGTTAAGCTGCTGAATTAACCAACCCTGGAACAGTCTTACTTCTGAACTTCTTGAAAATTTCCCTATAGTTTAAGCCACACAAGTGGGAGCTTCTGTCAATTGTAACTAAAGACATTCTAACTGATGCACATTATGTCAAGAATGTAAATGACCTCTGTGTGGGCTAAACATGTCCACTTCCCCTGCTGGGTAGGATTATGCACTGGATATGGGAAAACAGAAAGGGTATGTTGTACCAGAGTCCCCATATCGTTGGCCTTTATCCCTTCTCTTCCCATTTCCAAGGAGGGAAGACAAAAAATGACAGTACGGAAGGGGAAGGAAGACCTACCCTGAAGCTGATATAAAAAACAGGGATGGCCCAAAGGAGTGAGGGACAAACTTTTTGGGGGTACATACACAGGAACATAATTGCTGGATCAGAGGGTATGGACACGAGATGGGTTGGTGTAGGGGTGGACTGAGGGCGTCAGAGGAAGAGCCTGGAGTTGGGTTTTATATTTTGTGTAGGAATTAGTAGAGGGAGGGGCCTGGGAGGAAAAGCATTCTAAGCAGAGAGAAGGTATGAGTTAAGGAACAGAGGCCAGAAGCAATAGGGCACAGTGGGGGAACTGGAAGTCATGGTGTTGCTGGTATTCAGGGGAATCAGGTCGGGAGAGGTAGGCTGTGAGGCTGAAAAAGAAGGCATTTTTCTTATCCTCAAAAAAGGTGAAAGGAAAGAGAGCCTCTTTTTGGTAGGAAGTGATGTGATATGAGCTCAAGTTAAAGAAAGCATGCAAAGTCTTCTTTGTGAGTGAGTAGTGAATACGTGTAGACGTAGAAAAAAATTCACATGAGAATTTTAGAAATAGATACTTGGCATTGTTACTGGAGAATATTTAAAATATTCTTATTTATTTATTTGTCTGCGTTTTGTTGTTGTTGAATAGGTGTTGCATTCAAATATTCCAAAGAGTATACAGTGAAAAGTGTTTCCTCACACTCTGACTTCTAGAATCTTAAGTTCCCTTCCCTGGTGGCAAGTACAGTTGCCAGGTTTTAAAGAAATATATTACGTATATGCATAAACAAATATATGTGTTGTATTCGTTATAGTACATTGAATATACCATGGACTGCCAGAAGAATGAACAAATCTGTCTCAGAAGAAGTACAGCCAGAATGTTACTTAGAAGTGAGGATGGCGAGACTTTGTCTCACATACTTCAGACGTGTTATCAGGAGGGACCAGTCCCTGGAGAAGGACATCATGCTAGGTAAAGTAGAGGGTCAGTGAGAAACAGGAAGACCCTCAACGAGATGGATTGACACAGTGGCTGCAACAATGGGTTCAAACATACCTAATATTGTGAGGATGGTGCAGGACTAGGCAACGTTTCGTTTGGATATACAGAAGGTCGCTATGAGTCCGAACCAACTCAACAGCACCTAACAACAGCAACAACATTAGTTATCTCCTGCTGTGTAACAAACGACTCCAAAATTCAGTGATTTAAAACAAACATTTATTACCTTACAGAGTCTATGTGTGGGGAATCCAGGCACAGCTTAGCTGGGTCCTCTGGCTCAGGGTCTCTCACAAGACTGCAATTAAAGTGTTAACTAGGGTTGCAGTAATCCCAAGGCTGACTGGGGGGGACTCTGCTTCTGAAGCACTCTGCTTTCAAGCTCACTCAAGTGATCCTTGTCAGGATTCAGTTCCTCACAGGCTGTCGTCTGATGGCTACCCTCAGTTCCTTCCTGTGTGGGCCTCTCCATAGAACAGCTCATAACCTGGCTTCTGGCTTCATCAGAGTGAACAAGTGAGAAGAGAAGGCAAGCAAGGCGAGAAGCCAAAGTCTTTTTGTAACCTAATCTCAGAAAAGACATCCCACTACTTTTGCTGTATTATATTCATTAGAAGGGAGTCCCTGGATGGTGTAAATGGTTAGCACACTCCAAGTGCATCCAGAGATGCCTGGGAAGAAAGCTGTGGCAATCTATTTCTGAAAAATCAGCCATTGAAAACCCTGTGGAGCACAGTTCTACTCTGACGCACATGGGGTTACCATGAGCTGGCGTCAACTCGACAGCAACTGGGACTGGTTAATTTATTAGAAGCAAGTTGCTAGGTTGAGCCCGCATTCAAGGAGAGGGGATTACAAAAAAGCATAAATACCAGGTGGCGGGAATCACTGGGAGCTGTCTCAGAAACTGCCTACCACACACGTGTAAACTTACAAGCCTTAAAAACCACGCGCACAAAGTTCCATACCTTGCGTTTGTCACGTAGCACTGTATCTTGGAGGGAGTTCCAGGTCAGTACATAACGATCTCCTTCATTCTTCTAACAGTGTTGCACCATTTCAGCCCCGCCTGCACGTTGCTCATTCTTTGAGCATGCCATACCTTATTAAACAGTCCTCTGTTGATGGATGTTAAGGGCATTTTTAATCTTTTGCTACAGTGACCTTTGCTGCACATATTCTTTACTTATCTGAGAGTGCATCTGGAAGGTAAATTTCGACAAGTGGAATTGCTGGGTCAAATGCACTTAACATTTTGATAGCTGTGGCCAAATTGGTTATAACAATTTATCTTCCAAGCCCAAGGTATAAGAACTATCTGTTTCTCCACACCTTTTTAAAAAATGTTCACAAGTCTTAATGAAAAAGGAAAAGAGAAATCAAAGGAATAAAACTAAAAACCAAAGGTGGATGTCGTTAATTTTTTAATTGTTTTATTGGGGTAAAAATACATATAACAAAACATTTGCCAATTCAACATTTTTTACATATACAATGCAGTGATAGTGATTACCTTCATCATGTTGTGCAATTCCCACCACTATCCGTTTCCAAATTAATCCACCACCATGCGCAGAAACTCAGTGCCCCGCAATGGAGTCATTAATTTTATTATGTTGTTGTTGTTGGGAATATATACAGCAAAACATACCAATTCAACAGTTTCTACATGTACCGTTTAGTGACATTGATTACATTCTTTGAGTTGTGCAACTATTCTCACCCTCCTTTTCTGAGTTGTTCCTCCCTCGTTAACATAAATCAACGCCCCCTAAGGTGCCTATCTAAACTTTCAAGTTACTATTGTCAGTTTGAGCCCATATAGACAGATCTTAAAAGAGCATAATGCTCAAGGCGGGCTTTTTTTTTTTACTAGTTAAGCTAAACTATTGTTCAGTTTTAAGATGACTTCCGGGGATATTTTTGCTTTAAGATTTAAAGATTATCTCAGGGCAATAGTTTCAGGGTTTTCATCCACCCTCCCTGGGTCCAGAAAGTCTAGAGCCCACGAAAATTTGTAATTCTGTTCTACATTTTTCCCATTTTGGTCAGCATTCTTCCATGGAATCTTTGAACAAAATGTTCCGTAACGGTAGCTGGGCACCATCTGGTTCTTCTAGTCTGATGGCAAAGGAGGCAGCTGTTCACGGAGGCAGCTGTTCACCGAGGCAATGAGCCACACCCTCCATAGCCTCGCCTTATTCCTGACTCTCCTTCCTCTGTTGCTCCAGGTGAACAGAGACCAATTGTTATGGCTTGGATGCCCGTTTGCAAGTCTTTAAGACCCCAGGCACTGTGCAACAAACTAGGAGGTAGAACAGCAGCACATACTACGTTATTAGGCCAATTAACTGGGATATCCCTTGAAACGATGACCCTAAATCTCCAAACCAAAAAACCAAATTCTATGAAGTGTTTGGTTGTACATAAGCAGCCTCAGTAGCTACTCTTTTTGTTGTTGTTGTAAATATTAACTCAAAATGAAACAAGCCTCTGTTGCAGTTATTTGTTGAATTTGATCTGGATTTAGCAGGTATTTCTCTAATACGATATACGAACGAGAGTGGGGACCCCTGAGTTTAGGCTCTCGCGTACCTGACGATCTGGCTCCTGTCACCTAAGATAGCATTTCCTCCTCTGGGGGTTGTGTGACTCTCTTAACAACACTCAACAGTTACTTTATCAGATTCATTCCAACTTCCCCTGGAGGACACGACACTAATGAGTCTCAAACCAAGTTTACACTGAATAGTTATTTATGCTGGGAAGTTTACAGCTCCCGTCATTTTGGTCTTTTCTATTGCTGCTTCAGGCATTAGAGAAATGAAGAATGTTGGGACGAAAGAAGTCTTATAGCCTGGATATAGCTCAGATAGTCCAATAGCATGTTAACCATTTGTACCCCCTAGGGACTCAACTCCCTTCCAAATTCTGGAATTCCTTCTACCATCAGTCAGCTTCTGTCTGTATATTTTCATGGCAAAATACTTATTTCATTAAGGTAGACTATTCCATTTTTAAACCACTCTAGCGGTTAAAAAATTATTTTGTGCATCGAGTTGAAATCCAAAATCTGCTGCTCTGTGCCTCTGTCCAGTGCTTCCTGGACTGGCTTACGGCACAAAAAGGAGAAAAGTCTTTGTTCTTGGAAAACAGGTCCTGTTGTTTCTTCAAGTCTGCTCTTCTCCAGGCTGACGATTTTAGTATGCATCATTTATTCTTCCCAGGAATTAATTTCCAGATGCACCATCACAGTGATTCCTCTCCTCTGGACATACACCTCTTCTCAGGTTCAAAACAATGCCAAGCATGAGGATCCCCATAACACCAGTTTTTCTATTTCTCTCCACATGATAGTAGGTGTACCTTTAGGACTACTGATTGAAAGTATGCGTAATGACAAAGAGCTGTTGTGAATTCAAGAACACTCTGACAAAAAAAATGTGATGAAGATCGAGCACTAGAGCCTTCAGTATGGATTACAACTCAACATGAAGAAAACAAAAATCCTCATGACTGGACCAATAAGTGACATCATGATAAACAGAGAGAAGATTGACGTTGTCAAAGATTTCATTTTACTTGGATCCACAATCAACGCCCATGGAAGCAGTAGTCAAGAAATCAAATGAAGCATTGCTTTGGGAAAATCTGCTGCAAAGGACCTCTTTAAAGTGTTAAAAAGTAAAGATGTCACTTTAAGGACTAAGATGCACCTGACCCAAGCAATGTGTTTTCAAACTCCTCATATGTTTGTGAAAGCTGGACAATAAGTAAGGAAGACCAAAGAAGAATTGACGCCTTCGAATTGTGGTGTTGGCAAAGAATATTGAATATACCATGGACTGTCAAAAGAATGAACAAATCTGTCTTGGAAGAAGTACAACCAGAATGCTCCTTAGAAGCAAGGATGGTGAGCCTATGTCTCACATACTTTGGACATGTTATCAGGAGGGATCAGGCCCTGAAGAAGGACATCATGCTTTGTAAAGTAGAGGGCCAGTGAAAAAGAGGAAGACCCTCACGAGATGGATTGACACAGTGGCTGCAACAATGGGTTCAAGCACAACAACGATTGTGAGGATGGTGCAGGACCAGGCAGTATTTCATTCTGTTGTACATAAGGTCGCTATGAGTTGGAACCAACTGGACGGCACCCAACAACAACAACAATCACAGCAGCATCTCCAAAATATTTGAAAAATAGTTGTACGTGTGGGAGAACTATTAGTCAGACAATCTGCAGTTAGTTTTGGCTTATAGCCACCCACCACTCCTGAAATCTTCACTCCTCCCATAGGGAGCCTCTGGAAGCCCTTTGTTATATGTGGCACTATTCCCCTGGGCAGTGGATTAGACCAGGGATAAGCAGCTAACCGGAGCTGGACTAGTCAGAAACTCACTCCTGAGAATTTGGTATCAGAAACTTTTTGTTGGTCTCTGTGTGTGGATAAAGATGAGGGAATATATGGTTAGGAACATTAAGGTAATCATCTTTCTCCATGTTCACTTATTATTTACTCAACAAATACTTATTGTCTGCCTACTATGTGCCAGGCACTGTGATAGTTGCTGGGATTTAGTAGTCTCCTTGTCCTCCTAGAGATTCCATTTTACTGAGAGGCAGAGCAAGCCTGACTGTTTAGAGATGGTCCTCAATGTTATCATCTATAATATGTTTATTACCTCTAATGTTTTACAGACTGTTCTCTCCTAAATTAACAGCATAACGTCCCATGGGTTTATCACACTTAGCTTCCCCTTCTAAGCTATTTTTGAGCATGTTTTCAGCATCGGCACCATTGCTTAAAAAAAAAAGTTTTGGTTGACAATGGCAGGATATTACAAAGATTTTTAATTATAATAATGAATGTGGGAACAACACCAAAATCAGTCACAGAAGTTGGGGTGTGTGGTCACAGGCTACCTAAAAAGGATGGCGGGTGTTTTGGTTTATCAGCTGTAGCAGCGCCACCATGTGGCAAAATAGTAAATGATGGAAATGATGGAACTTACACAATTTTTGATTTTTCAAAAATTGGTAATGAGAAGAGGTTCATTCACATTATTTCAAAATCTGTACATGATGGGAGACTTTTCAGAGTGTTTCAAATGAGCATAGTTTGGATTTTTTTCAAATGTGATAATATTGTGCTAAGTTCTCCATCTTGCTCTCTGAGCAGCCTCTAGCAACTCTTGGGAGTTAGCCCCAGAGGTGAAATCTTGAGAATTAGACAGAACTCCCCCAAATGTTCTACAGCATCCTTCATGAAGTCTTTCTTGACTCTTCTCAGCAGTGCCAATTTTCTCATGTGCTCCTAAAGAACCAGCTCTTATGTTAATTTCATTCATTAACAAACATTCACTGAGTTCCTGTACGGCGCTCCCTCTCGTCTGTTCTAGACACTGTGGATACAGCAGTGAACAAATCGGATTAAAATTTCAGCCTTCACTTATTACGCTTTGATTGTGACACACCTGTCTCTTCATTGTCCTGTGAGCCCTTTGACAACAGGGACCTGTCTCATTCCTCTTCACTGGAACCACACCTCCCACCTGTGGAGTTCCCCAGTAATACAGTCATGCATCGCTTAATGCCCATGATATGTTCTGTGAAAAAGGACATTATGTGATTTGGACGTTGTGTGAACACCATATTTTATACAGAGAGTCCCTGGGTTATGAACATCTGACTTATGGACAACTCACACTTAAGAACGGACCACCCTAAAACCTATTATATTAAAAATTTTGTTTTGATGTGTAGGATTGTTAGTTTCCTTTGTGGTTACCTTAATATTTACCCCTCTTTTTCTAAGTTTAAACCATTCTTTTATTTCTTTATATTGCCTTGACTTCCTCACCATGTGAAAGATCTATGACTACATTTTTTAGTCCCTCTTTTTTGTTTTAATGTTGTCATCTTTTACACATTGACGTCTGTTTCTCTATTTTCAATGTTTTAGCTTTGATTTATTTTTGTGACTTCCCTATCTGGGTTGCTATCTGGTTGCTCTGTCCTGTGTTCTAGTCTTGGGTTGCAATCTGATGTTATTGATTTTCTAACCAGAGGACTCGCTTTAGTATTTCTTGTAATTTTGGTTTGATTTTTGCAAATTCCCTAAACTTCTATTTATCTGGAAATACCCTAATTTCACCATCATATTTGAGAGACAGTTTTGCTGGATATATAATTCTTGGCTGACAATTTCTTTCCTTCAAGGCTTTATATATGTCATCCCATTGCTCTCTTGCCTGCGTGGTTTCTGCTGGGTAGTCCGAGCTTATTCTTATTGACTCTCCTTTGTAGATGACTTTTCCTGTGGTTATAATCCCATTTGGGTTGTCTTTGTTATGTTAATGAGGCAGGATTAGTGTATGGTCTATCTTGAGTCACTCTCTTTTGAGATACAGAAAAGATTAAACAATCCAGCAGAGGAGAGATGGGGGAAGAGAGACACCAAGCCAATGAAGATCACTCAGGAGCAGAAGCTAAAAGAGAGAAGGACCTCCCTCTAGAGCCAACAGAGAGAGATAACCTTCCCCTAGAGCTGGCACCCTGCGTTCAGGCATTAAAAAAAAAAAAAAGGTTACCATCGAGTCAATTCCAATTTATAGTGACCCTATAGGACAGAGTACAACTGCCGCCACAGGGTTTCCAAAGAGCAGCTGGTGGATTCTAACTGCTGACCTTTTGGTTAGCAGCCAAGCTCTTAACCACTGTACCACCTGGGCTCCTATTCAGACATATAGCCTCCTAACTGTGAGATTTGGACATAGAACCTCCTAAACTATCAGAAAAAGCAATACTAATTACAGTATATTGTATGGATTTCTTATTATTTATGTATAGTTCTTTTGCAATAATAACCTGATGAATCTAATGAAATATTGCAGATCCTGTAAAATTCTATTTAGGGGCAGCAGTGGTTCAGTGGTAGAATTCTTGCCCACCATGTGGAAGACCCGGGTTTGATTCCTTGCCAACGAGCCTCAAGTGCAGCCACCATCTGTCAATCAGAGGAGACTTACATGTTGCTATGATGCTGAAGAGGTTTCAGCAGAGCTTCCAGACTAAGACAGACTAGGAAGAAAAGCCTGGCAATCTACTTTTGAAAAACTGGTCAGTGAAAACCCTGTGAGTCACAATGGTCTAATCCTTTTGTTCATGGGGTCACCATGAGGTGGGCCGACTTGACAGCAGCTAACTGTAACAACAACAAAAAATTCCATTTGAGTTATTTTCACGCCATCTCAGCCTCCCTAATTTGCGGTTTGAGTGATAGGGCCAAGTTTTCTTGACTTATGTTCCCACCAGCGATGTACGAGGGTTCCAATTTCTTCACATCCTTGCCAATAATTTTTATTTTCCATTTTTTTTAATAATCATCTTAATGGGTGTGAAGTGGTATCTCATTGTGGTTTGCTTTGTGTTTCCTTAGTGACTAATGATGTTGAGCATCTTTTCATGTGCTTACTGACCATTTGCATGTCTTTTTAGAGAAATACCTACTCAAGTCCTTTATCCATTTTTTGATTGGGTTGTCTTTTTGTTGTTGAGTTGTATGAGTTATTTATACATTCTGGATATTAAACCCTTATCAGATATATTATTTCCAAATATTTTCTCCCATTCTGTAAGTTCACTTTCTTGATAACGTCCTTTAATGTACAAGAGCTTTTTTATTTTGATGAAATTCAATTTATCTTTTTTTTTCTTTTGTTGCTTATATTTTTGGTGTTGTATCTAAGAATCCACTGCCAAAAAACAAGATCCTGAAGATTTACCCTTATGTTTTCTTCTAAGAGTTTTATAGTTTTAGCTCTTATGTTTGTCATTGATCCATTTTCAGTAAATTTTTGTACATATGAGGTAGGAGTCCAACTTCATTCTTTTGCATATAGAAATCCAGTTATTGTAGCACCATTTGTTGAAATTAACTTGGCACTCTTGATGAAGATTAATTGGCCATCAGTGTATGGGTTTATTTCTGGACTTTCAATTCTATTCCACTGTCTATATATCTATCCTTATGCCAGTACCACATTGTTTTGATTACTGTAGCTTTGCAGTATGTTTTGAAATGGGGAAGTGTTCTTCTTTTTCAAGATTCTTTTGGCTATTTGGTGCCCCTTGCAATTCCATATGATTTTAAGAATTGGCTCTTTCTTTTCTGCAAAAAAGGCCGTTGGATTTTTTTTTTTTAATTGTACTTTAGATGACGGTTTACAGAACAAATAGTTTCTCATTAAACAGTCAGTACACATATTGTTTTATGACATTGGTTAACACCCTCACGACATGTCAACACTCTCCCTTCTCAACCTTGGAGGACATTTTTTTTGGTGAAAATATACATAGCCAAAGTTACACCATTTCAAAAGTTTCTACATGTGCAATTCAGTGACATTGATTACATTCTTCCAGTTGTGCTGCTATTCTC
>NW_004444068.1:1383944-1399533 GCF_000243295.1 Trichechus manatus latirostris | reverse complement strand
CCCAGCAATTCAGTCCTTCAGGTAGTTTGGATGTGTCTATGGAGTTTCCATGACCTTTCCTTGACAAGTTGTGCTGGCCTCCCCAGTATTGTGTACTGTCTTACCCTTCACCAAAGTTACCACTTATCTATTGTCTATTTAGTCCCCCCCCACCCCTCCCTTGTAACCAACAAAGATTGTTTCTTTTTGTGTGTAAACTTTTACATGAGTTTTTACAGTAAAGGTCTCATACAATATCTGTCCTTTTGTGATTGACTAATTTCACTCAGCATAATGTCCTCCAGTTTCATCCATGTTATGAGATGCTTCACAGATTCATCGTTGTTCTTTATCGTTGTATAATACTGCATTGTGTGTATGTACCATAGTTTGTTTATCCATTCTTCTATTGATGGGCATCTCGGTTGTTTCCATCTTTTTGCTATTGTGAACAGTGCTGCAATGAATATGGGTGTGCGTATGTCTATTCTGTGATGGCTCTTATTTCTCTAGGATATATTCCAAGGAGTGGTATTGCATTTTGTAGTGTTTTTTTTTTTTTTTTTTTGTGGTGCTGATGTTTTCTTTGTTCCTTTTACTCTCCTGTGCTGAGTTCCTTTTGTTTGTGGATTTTTTTTTTCATTTCTCTTGT
Organism: Trichechus manatus latirostris; assembly: GCF_000243295.1. Taxonomy (NCBI): domain Eukaryota; kingdom Metazoa; phylum Chordata; class Mammalia; order Sirenia; family Trichechidae; genus Trichechus; species Trichechus manatus. The sequence goes on along the minus strand of NW_004444068.1, from coordinate 1,398,902 downwards.
TTTTGTAGGTTTTGTTCTTACTGAGACTTTATGTTTTTCTTTTTTATTTTGATGAGTAGGTTTGTTAACATTTTTGTGGTTACCTTAAAATTTACCCTTATCTTCCTAGATTTGAACCTTGGTATCACCTTGCCTTCCTCTCCATTAGAAGATTCTATACCTACACCATTTATTTCCTCTTTTATTGTTCTGATGCTGTTGTCATTTACAGATTAACCTCCCTGGTTCCCTGTTGTAATTCTTTTGGTTTTGCATAGTCCTTAAGAATTCATTTCCTAGGTTGGTATCTGGCTAGTACAATCCTGAGTCCTAGATTCAGCCTGTGGTCTGGTGTTGTTTGTTCTCAGATTGAAGGACTCCCTTTAATAAGTCTCGTAAGTTTGGTTTGGTTTTTACGTAGTCCCTTAATTTCTGTTTATCTGGAAATGACCTAATTTCACCATCATATTTGAACGAGTGTTTTGCAGGATATATTATTCTTGGCTGGCAATTTTTTTCTTTCAAGGTTTTATATATGTCATCCCATTGCCTTCTTGCCTGCATGGTTTCTGCTGAATAATCTGAGCTTAGTCTTATTCTTTCTTCTCTGTATGTGACTTTTTGTTTTTCTCGAGTTGCTCTCAGGATTCTTTGTCTTTGGTTTTAGTGAGTGTGATTATGACATGCCTTGGTGATTTTCTTTTGAGGTCTATCCTATATGTGGTTTGTTGAGCTTCTTGGATGGTCAGCTTTTCATCTTTTGAGATATTGGGGAAGTTTCTGTCAGCAATTCTTCAAAGATCTTCTCTGTGTTTTCTGTTTTCTCCCCCTGTTCTGGAACTCCGATCACTCGCAGATTTTTGCTTTTGATTGTATCTCACATAATTCTCAGGGTTTCTTCATTCTTCTTCGTTCTTTTTTCTGATTTTTCCTCAGAGTTGTAACCAAGTGTTTGTCTTCAATTTCGCTGATCCTATCTTCCATCGTTTCAAACCTGCTTCTCAGCCCTTCTATGCCACTGTCCATTTCTGAAATCTTGTTGTTTACCTTTTGGATTTCTAATTGTTGTTTTTGTACGATTTCTAGTTGTTAATTTATTTTAGCATTTTGTTCCTGTATTATTTTCTTGAATTCTTCCATTTTTTGTCTGTATTTTCCACGAATGTTTGCCTTTTCCGTGAATTTGTCTATTTTTTCCTCATTTTTATCTCCTTTTTGCTTCAACTCTTGGATAATTCTGAATATTAGGGATTTGAATTCCCTATCAGTTAGGTCTAGTACTTTTTCTTCTACTGGAAAGTCATCTGGTGTTTTATTTTGGACACCTACTGGAACCATCCTGTCTTGTTTTTGTAATTGTTTTGATATTGTCTGCTGTCTTCAGGGCATTCAGTGGTTATTTTCCTCATTTATTGATTATAGATTTGTTTGTTTTGTCCTGCTTTTTTGTTTTATTTGGTTACGTCTGAGCAGGTGGGCTGTGCGTTCTTTGTTGTTTGCTCATATGGAGGCACAATACTTTTCACCTCCTTCTCCAATGGGCAGGGTCAGTCACTCAGGTATGGTACAGCAGGGCAGGTCCAGCTGAAGGGGAGTTGCTGGGATGGGTTATTTGTGGCATGTACCAGGGCTGACAGTGCAGACCAGAAATCAGAGCAGGGCAAGTTCCAGTAGGCCGTGCCTGTGTGCTGCTTGTGTGATGTTCTGTGCATGGTGCAGGAAGGCAGGAAGGAGAGGGTAGATTGTGATGTGTGGAGCTAAGATGGGTATGGAAAAGAGGAGAGAGAGGAGAGGAACAGGAGCCAAAAACAAACAAACAAAAAAGAGTGCTAAGAGAGCTTGTTATTGGAGTGGAGAGACGAGAGACTGAGAAATGGGGAAAAACAAAAATGAAAAGGAAAGAAAAAGGGTAAAAGAAAAAAAATGAATAAATCGAGAAACTGGAAATGAAGAAATACAAAAAGGGAATCAGAGATAGAAGAAAACAAAACAAACAAACAAACAAAAAAAACCCAAAACCAAAAAAAAAGAAAAAAAAAAACAAGAAAAAAGAAATGCCCCCAGGGATGTCCCTGTGCATCCGTGCAGAATAAGGGGGTAGCTTCCAAGCCACATGGTACTGCCTGACTAGAAGGGGTTCCCAAGCTGAGAAAAGAAAAAGAAAACAAACAAACAAATCAGAGCAAACAAACTAAAAAGCCCTGAGGGTCCCACCAGTGTGGCGGCACAGGCCGGGAAGCGGTTTCACAGTCGAGCAGCGTTTTGCAGCCTTTCAGGAAGAAGCAAAGATGGCACACGGAGCCAGGTATTTGAGAGAAAGGATGGGGAGGTGGTGAGAGGTAAGGAAGAAGTCTAAAGAAGTGGAAAAAAGCAACACCAGCAGCCAACAATAGGCACTCAGGGAGCCGGCCAGTGTGGGCGGGTGGAATCCAAGAGACACTGGGGTGAAGCTGGTGCTTCCAGGCCAAGAGACTGTGGCTGCAGGAAACAGAGGAAGCTAAGTCGTAGTGAAGAAGGGTGGGGGGTGGGAAGGCATGTATCGCTGGTTACTGGTTGTTCTGTCTCCTGCTGGAAGCTCTGTGAAGCTGCTTTCTTGTACCCCCTGTTCGCTGATCTCTGATAGGAGTCCAAGATGGCGGGTCTGTGCTGCAGTAGCTGATAGGGGACCTCTGCATGTATCTCTCCTTGCTCTATGTTCTCCGTCAGTTTCTTATTTTATTCTGTGCTTGGCTGAGTTCTTTATCTCTTCATTTGATGCTTAGGGTTTCAGGACTGATGTGTGACTCTGTTTGACTTAGTCTTTCTGATGTTTGTTGCAGAGGGACGGCGTGGTGCTTCTGACTATAGCTCCATGTTGCCTGGAAGTCTGGCCATTGGAATTTTGATGGCGATTGCATTGAACCTGTAAATTGCCTTGGGTAATATTGTCATCTTAACTATAGTAAGTCTTCCAGTCCATGAACAAAGGATGTCTTTCTACTAATTTAGGTCTCCTTTAAATTTTTTCAGCAATGTTTTATAGTTTTCAGAGTACAAGCCTTTCACTTCCTTGGTTAAATTCATTCCTAGGTATTTTATTCTTTTAGATGTTGTTGTAAACTTTAAATGCTATTGCAACTTGTGGAGTCTTTGAGATTTGTTATAGACTATATCATCTGTGAATAGAGATGGTTTTACTTTTTCTTTTCCAACTGGGATGCCTTTTCTTTCTTTTTCTTGCCTTCATTGCTCTGTCTAGGTATAAAAATGGCTTGGTGGCAGCGTGAGACCTCCTTGTCTAACTTCACGAGGGGGAGAATCATTATCAGCAACAACAGACCAAGGCTGATTCCTATGAGAAGGTCAGACATACCTCCTCTCTCCAACCTTTTTAGCAATTCTAACACCAGCCATCCCTCCCATGGCACTCTCTACCTTTTCTGCTGGGTTCGATAATTTGTTGTAATGGCCATACAGAACTCACAGACAATACTCACAATGATGGGGTTTATTAGGGAAGTAGCAGGTTACAATTCAGGTTCAGAAATGACTCAGGATACAGTTCTTTGATGAGGACAGCCTCTTCTCAGCCATGCACAGGCAGGTCTCTCTCTGGCCCTTGGCTCCTCAGCCTGTCTTCTGCCCTGCTCGGGCAAGTGTTACAAATCTCTTTAGCTCTGCCAATAAGTGCCCTGGGGCATCCCACTTTGCCAGTACGCCTTGGCCCAAAGGCACTCAGCTCTCTTCCTCTGTGGGTCTGTAAGTCTAGCTCTGCTGACAAGTGCCTGGAGGCACCCTACTCATCAGGAAGCCTCCTGCCTGAAGGTGCTCAGCTCTGTCACTCCATGGGTTGGCACACCCACAGTAGTCACCTTGCTCTGGGGGCTCGGAAGCTGTCTGGCGCTGCTCTCCTGGTTCTGCTGCTGCCAGTTTTCTGCTGCGCTTGCTGCCGCTTCTCGCTGTCTTGCACCATGTCTGGTGGTACAGCTCTCTGTAACAGGGATCCCGGGTCCAAAGGACATGCTCCACTCTTAGCTCTTCTTCTTGGTGGTAGGGGGGTCCCCCACTCTCTGCTCACTTTTCTCACCTTTTATCTCTTATAAGATAAAAGGTGTGACTCAAGTAAGGGCATGATTTGAATAAGGGTGGTGTCTGGGTAGTCACACCCTCCAGTAAGGTGGTGACTCAAGATACATCTCACCTTAATCCTGCTTCATTAACACAACAGACAACTCACTTCCAAGTGGGACTATAACCACAGGCATAAAGGCTAGGATATACAACACATCACAAAGTGCAGGATAATTATATCAGATCACAAAATGGAGGATGACTACATCATTACATAGCTGCCAAATTACATCGCTGCATAACTGCCAAATCTCTGATAATCATGGCCCAGCCAAGGTGACACATAACCTTAACCGTTACTGGTTCCATATACCCTATTTGCATAGTCCCACTCAATCACTGTGTGGGAGTCACGAACTATGGCTGGAAGGGCCACATTAAGTAATTCACTGCACCGCACTAAGATGTCCACTACAATGTTGAACAGCAGTGGTGAGAGCAGGAATCCTTGTCTTGTTCCCTATCTTAGGGGAAAAGCTTTCAGTCTTTCACCATTGAGTATAATGTTACTGTCGGTTTTTATTAGTTTTAAATCTAGTGAAGACAGTACATTTTTAGTTGTCTCTGTAAGCCCCACAACACTTTGCACAGGGTTTTGTACACAAAACAAGGCTCAAAAATTTTTTGAGTAAATGAATTAGGGAACTCAGTTCCCTATCTCCTCCAATTCTCCTGCACCCCTAATATTTTAAGTTGGTTTTCCTGACTTAAATGTCTTCCACTGTCTTCTGAGCAATCTTTGAAAATGAAAATCTGACCATATCATAGCCCCACTTAACCCTAATGAGGGCCACTCTTCATCCTCAGAATATAATTCTAACTCCTAATATACAGCTCCTGTATGGCTACCTCGGGATCCTGTGTGAACTAGCTCCCATCCACCTCTTCAGCCAGGTTGCCCTACACCTCTTGGTCGAATAAAACTCGACTGCTTGTGGTGCCCTGCACAACGGGCTGTACTCATTCATGCCACAGGGCTTTTATTTCAACTGCTCTCGCGGCTTGGAATGTCTTTCCCACTTGCCTTGCCTGGCTCCGTTCCAGGCATGACCTTCTCAAGCAAGCCTTCCTTCTGTGAATCCAGATCCTGATTAAGAACTTTTAAAAAGTCGTAAAAAAAAATTTTACAGCACTCTTCCATTTATGTGAATAAAATGAAAACAATACTGAAAAGTAAAATGTAATTTTAAACGACAGAAAATTTACAAGTATGCTGGATTTAGAATACTTGTTCTCGTTCATCCTCTCTCTGCGCGTGTCCATTTTGCAGACGCCCTAAACAGTCTGTCTACCAGGTAACCGTACTACCGGATTCCCCAAGTGGGTCAAATGCCCCTCTTCTGGGCTTTCCAGGCACAACTCTATCTCAACATTGGCCATTTTAAAGAATCGTGAGCAGATTCCAAGTTTGTCTTTCCCAGCTGAGTGTGAGCTTCCGAGGAGGCGCGAACACCGTCTTTGTTCACCGAGCGCCAGACTCCCAGTTGGCTTCAGACCTAATTTTGAGTTAAGGGAATGCTCCTCCCAGATGGTCAGTGCATTTCTCCTTTAAGGAGCGGCTCCCTCCTCGCCCAGGATATACAACCGGCTCGCACCTATTGAGGGTTAGCTCTGGGAAAGGAGTGCGTGATATCAGTTGGGCCTGAAAGTCAGAACAAGGAGATTCGCTCCCAAATTCAGCAGCACAACGACTCTAAGACTCCCTGAGACAACGAGACCAACCAGTGGAATTACTGACACCGGAAGTCATGTGGCCAGGCCCCGCCTGAACTCACTACCTCGTCAGTCGACTACTCAGCCTTGCAGGCGCCTCAGGCGGGCTCCGCTGAGATCTGCTCTTTCGGTGCTCGACTCTCCTGTGCTGCTGCCGCCGCCGAAGGAGGGGCAAAGCTCAAGATGGCGGACAAAACGCCAGGCGGCTCTCAGAAGGCCAGCTCAAAGGTAATTTCTTAGAGGACTTCGTAAGTCAGTGGCTCTGTCACTGTCGTCTGGGGCCTACAGACAATTCTGGTCAGCGGGAGGCGAGCGGGTTGAGGGTGTGCGTTCTGGTCATGATGGTAGGCCGTGGCGCCGCCGCACCGTGGTGCGCATGTTGAGAGGCCTGGTATCGCCTCTTAGTTCCAGCCTGGATTCAGCTCGACACTGGCGGGCCCGGGGGGATGGCGTGAGTTCTTTGGCCCGCGCTTGGCACTGGAGTAAAATCAGGAATTCAGAGTGAGGTCCGAGAGCTGTGAAAACGCGCCTCTGTGTCTCGGCTTTTTGAGTCTGAGGCCGCCGGACAACGCATGGGAGAGGCGGGAATCGCTTCCTGGGGCTTGTGCCTGCGCCTCTTTTTCTTAGGTTCTTTAGCTCACGTTCTTTTGGCCTTCCTCATTTCCCTCACGTCCTCCAGAGAATAAATAATTTCTAGGGCCGCAAGTGGTGAAGGGAGGACTAATAGTGGAGGGACGCGGGTGGGAAGTGCAGAGGCGGGAGCACCTTTTCTTTGCAGGGCTGCACCGCCAAGGTTAATGCTACACTCTACACGTGGTCTTTATCTCACTTTAGAGGAATTATAAAATGAGCACTTCTTTTGAGGGTCAAGGGTTTGGGGTCTTTTTCATGTCCATGTTGTGTGTTCTACTGAAAGGAGAACTTCCGTAGACTTGGAAGCCATCTAAGATTAGTAAGTTGCATTTGGTTTTACAGGAACCGTGTGCAGGTACTGTGAAACCAGCGAGCTGTAGTTTGTCATTAGTAAGGTTGTGGTTAGTATCGGATCCTAGTTGCTAGATTGGGTAGGTCATTTAATTGTTTTTTTGCTTTGAGTTTCTCATCTGGAAACATATTAAAAGAAATAGGTATGCACTGACACGAAGTAGTTAAGCATTTTGATGCTGATGCAAGTAGTTGTGTAACTCTTAGAAGTTCTGGAGACTGTTACATCTTAAGAGTGTGTAGTTGTAAGTCGGTTAACAGGTTTACGTTTTCGTTTACAGTTGTTCTGAGAAACATAACCCGTTTTATACTTGGTTTCACAGTTTTTAATGTGAATTTTTACGCCATTTGGTGAGGTAATGACATTACCAGTCAACCTTTAGTTATGTAAAAACTGTGGTAGAAGGCCAGTTTTGGGTGCGTTACATCAAGGAACCCAATGTCAGTTCCTCCTCTCCCCAGTACACTTCCCTTGCCTTGAGGGAGAGAAACAGGTGGGTACCTCACTCTTTGCCCACTCTTCCCCTCCACAGACTCATGATAAAAACAGCTTCATTTACTATTAGGGAGCCTTCAGTAAAGTAAAGCTAGCTGCTGTTGTTTTAGGTGCCATCAAATCGGTTCCGATTCATAGCAACCCCATGCACAACAGAAGGAAACACTGCTTGGTCCTGCAGCATCCTCACAATTGTTGCTGTGTTTGAGCCCATTATCGCAGCTGCTGTATCAGTCCATCTTGTTGAGAGTCTTTCTTTCTTTCGCTGACCCTCTACCAAGCATATTGTCCTTCTACAGGGACTGGTCTCTTCTGATACCACATCCAAAGTATGTGAGATGAAATCTCAACATCCTTGCTTCTAAGGAGCATTCTGGCTGTATTTCTTGCAAGACATACTTGTTCGTTCTTCTGGCAGTCCCTGACTTACTCAATATTCTTCACCAACACCATAATTCAAAAGCATCAATTCTTTTTCCAGTCTTCCTTATTCATTGTCCAGCTTTTGCATTCATGTGAGGCGATTGAAAATACCAAAGCTAGCTGTATCCATAATAATCTTTCATGCATAAGTTTCACAGTTTTTTATTTCTTGTCAAAGTAATATTTTAAGTGTCTCTTACTTGAGGCCTTGGATACGTTAAAAACATTTCAGTGTATATGTTCAGGCTTCCTTCCCAGGGTTGTGTTTGGCTGTTCCCTGTAAGTTATTGAGTATTCCAGTAATAAAACCTTTTTCAGTTTATATTGCTTTAGCTTATCATCTGTTGATGCTGTTTATAGAGTTTTATCAATGCCTGTAAAATGGTCGATATCTCAGTACTCAAATGATGTTGACATGATTTTCCCTATTAATATGGTTGTTGTTGTTGTGTGCCATCGGGTTGATTCTGACTCATAACAACCCTGTAGGATGGAATAGAACTTTCTTGTAGTGTTTCCTTTACGGGGAAACCCTGGTGTCGTAGTGGTTAAGCATTTGGCTGCTCATCAAAAGGTCAGCAGTTCAGATTTACCAGGCGCTCCTTGGAAACCCTATGGGGCAGTTCTACTCTGTCCTATAGGGTCGCTGTGAGTCAGAATTGACTCGATGGCAGTGGGTTTGCGTTTTAACCACCAGCCTTTTGGTGAGCAGCCAAGTGCTTAACCATTGCGCCACCAGGTCTCCTTCATTAATATGGAGGCACGATGTATTGGAAAGATTATGGAGTTTGATGATAAAAGAGTTTTGGATTTAAATTCTGACGTGGTAACTAGCTAGATTTGTGATATTAAGGCAAATTGCTTAAACTCTTGAGATTCAGATTTCTCTTGTAATATGGTACAGTATGGATATAGTCCTTTTTTTTTTTTTACAGGGTTGATGTGAGGATTAGATGAGTTAATGTCTGTAACATTAATAAATCTTACAAATGTAACAAATCTTAGCTCCTTTCCCCTCTTTTTTGTTCTTAGAGGAAATAAAAAGTCGTTCTCAAAATGTCAGGAAAAATTTTAATCCTGAGATATAGAATCTTAAGTCATCAGCTGTCAAAATGACATCCATACTGTTGCTTTTTATTTGGAACACAAATCCAGAATTTATTGGAGAGAGTCAAAGATCGTTTTGGCTAATACTACATACGGTATTTGGAATTTCTAGCTTTTGATCTCTGGTTTGATTTCCCTTTATCTGGGGAGAGTAGATGAATGACATATTCTACAGTACAGATGGAATGAACAGATTCTTTTGTTTCATGCTTATTCTGCTTCTTTGGTAGTTAAATTCCCCTTGATTTGTTAATTATACTTCTGGACGTTAAGGAAAAGGTTAATGTTAAACTGTAGAACATATAAGTTTTTTACTGTTGGCAATGGCAAAATCACTTAACATCTTTTAATTATAAAATAAAGAGATCAAATTAGATAACCTCTGCAGTTCCTTCTGGAGTCCCTGGGTAAATTCCAGCAACAAATCAGAAGTCTCCAGAAGTTAGAGAAACAAGTAAAAGCTGGTTGAATGGAGCATGGAAAAGGCTTCAAGAGTGTAGTGGATTTTAATTGATTGGGTCTTTTGAACAACAAGTAGGGTTGTGAAGGGTAGATAGGTTGTTATTGTGTGCCATAGAGTTGATTCTGACTCATAGCAACCTTATAGGACAGAGTAGAACTGCCCCCTAAGGTTTCCTAGGCTGTAATCTTTATGGGAGCAGATCACCTTGTCTTTTCTCCCGTGGAGCAGGTCTGGTAGGTTCCAACCACCAACCTTTCGGATAGCAGCTGAGTGCTTTAACCCTTGCACCACCAGGGGAAGGGTAGATACAGGGTTCTAAAAAAGAGACGAATGAGGTGAGGAAATATAAATTTCTGGAAAATGGATTTGTAAATAATTTGGTTTATCTAGTGCATAGGGTACTTGCATGAGGAAAAAAGGAGCTGAGACTGGAAGGTTAAGTGGGCGCCAAATTGAGGGGTTTGAATGCTAGGGAATAAAATTAGAGAGCCCTGGAAAATTTGGTCAGAAAAGTCCATTAGGAAAGGTTGTTCTGGGTGCATAGTTTAGGAAGGATTTAGAGGTGAGGAGAACCGGTCTGGAGATTATTGTAGTGGTGCAGTTAATATAAACATTGAGGATTGCTTAAAAATCTCACTGAAGATTCTCTTCTGGGAGGCTTTTCCTAACATCCCTTACCTCCGTTATGATTTGCCTGCCCTTCTGTGCTCTTGTGACAAGCCACCTGGTTTTGTTTGTGTCCCTTTGATTAGTTCCTAACTAAGGATGGAGGATATGTCTTGTTTTACTTTATGTTCCAATGCAAGGTACAGCACCAGCCTCATAAGAGTTGCTAAGTAAATGGTTGAATAAAGGAAAGATCTGAATCACAATGGTGTCTGTATAAAGAAGAGCCCTCATGGAAGAGCTTTGTTAGAGGTGGGTGGGATGGACGGGATGTGACTACATATCAGTTGGTTATGGGAGTAAAGAAGGAATTGGAAGCAGTCCAGGATGACCTTGTTATAATGCTGCTATTGGCTAACACTTATTGACCAGTTAGTATGTTCTAAGGGGTTCTCCTGTATGTGCCCTTCGTAACAGTCCTGAGGCAGGTTCTATTCAGTTCTGCAGACTAGGAAACTAGGCCCAAGGTTACAAAGCTAGTAAATGCTAAAATCAACTTTCACACCCAGGAAGTCTGGCTCCAGAGCTTGTGCTCTTAACATTATAGTATTTCCAGGTTGAGTGAGTGAGAGTTCCACCCCAGTGTCAGAAATGAGAAGGTTTAGATGAGAGGCTAATTTGAGAAGGATTTTAAGTTAAGATGGCCAGGAGGCATCCAGTCCATTTAAGAATAGATTGGAGCCCAGGAACTGGAACTAAGATTGAAGGTCAAGAATTGGGAATCATTTCAGTACAATAAAAGTGTTGATAAGCTTTATTCTCTTGGATTTTCTGAGTTCTGAGTACCTGCAACTGGATGCATTTCAAAGTGTGTTTCAAAGTTTAAATATCGTAAAGAATTTCTTCTATACCAGTTTACCTTTCAAGAAAGGTTAGCTGGGGGAGAAAGTAAATGATGGGGACACAGGAAAAGTTAGGAGAAAAAAGATGGACAGAAAGAATGGGGTGGGAGGTTTTCTTGGTTTTCTTGGGCTGATTTTGCCTTGGCCTCAGTGCAGTGGATTTCAGAGGAGTAAATTGATTCAGTATGATCATCTGACCAGCTGTTTCTAGCCTTATGTTTAGACAAGAGATAGACCCATATGAAATCATCTTATATTTACCGTTTTCTATAACATATACAAATCTTCAACTTTCTCTTGAAAATTAATGTAATGTCTTGTGCATTTTGTTTGAAATTTGGAACTGGGAGCTAGGGTCAGTTGAAATCTTTGTGATTTCAAGATCCTTGTTACTACTTTTAACACTTAAATATAAATGAAGATAAGTGAAATCTTACTGTGCAGTACCTTCAAAAATAAAAACAGCTCAGCAACAAAGTTTAATTCTGGGCCTCTAAAAAATTCAGAAAGTTACCACCTATGTTTTAGTTAATAGCCTTTCAGCTTGACTTCTTTTTCCTTAGATGCATAGTGAAAAAACAAATTATTGTATACCATATGTAATCTGAAATGCAGATCAATTAAGAAAAAATAAGATCAGATTGTAGCAGTTGACATTCTTGGAAAGTGCCGTTATTTGAAGACCAAACTCTTCTCGTACAGCCAGCCAGGCTGTGGTATGCTGAAGTAGAAGCAGCCACTAAAAACAAGTTGTACATGGTAGCCTATTGGGGAATTTGATAATAGGATTTTCTTTTTCTTGTACTATTTCTGAAGTAGAATTTGTACCCCTTACTAGGTGCAAGGGTTTCTGTGTGAATTTTCTTGCTACTAGAATCTGTTTCCTGTGAGGCTTTGGTTGATTGGAGAAAGGAGAAGAGACTTTTTTTTTTTTTTTTTTTTTGCTGCATAATGAGAGATTGCTGCTTGTGGCAGTATTGTGGCAGTAAACAGTATATCTTATGGCTTGAGAAGAGCTTTTGCACAAAAATTCTGTTGTAAACTAGTGGTTAAATTTCCAGTCCACACTATAAAAAGATAAATGTGCCTCAGTTATACGCCACTAGCATTTATATCGTATTTTGGAAAGTATGCATTCTGAATTTTAAAGGATTAACTTGCACTTTTATTTTGGATCACAACCTTTTGGTAAGTAAGAGATTGCCTGTGTTCAGTTTTATTTAGTTAGAAGAAATTACTACAAGTTTGGAAAGATTGTCTGTATAACATGAGAAATACTATTTTATTAACATAATAAGACGTTTTCTGATCATTTAAATGTTGCTTTATTTTTAATACTTGCAGACAAGATCATCAGATGTTCATTCTTCGGGATCTTCAGATGCACATGTGAGTATAAAAGACAGTCTTGGTCTTTTTTTCTTTGAAATTTAATTTCTCTTCTTATCCCTACACCTATGATTTTACTTGATGAATAAATACGATTATATTGTATATACCAGGACTTCAAACGGGTTCATTCATGGCCGAAGAAGCAAAATTGGAACAGACCCAAATTTCTAAAATTTGGGTGATGCGGAACTGTAACTGGAATGGGAAAAGTTAAGGGTCAAAGCCCTGGAATGGGAGACTCGGTAGAGGCGTAGTGAGCTTTTTCAGGAGCCTGATGCCGGAGATTGGATTATTGCCAGGACTGTGGAGAGTGACACCCATTCAGAGCTGCGCGATCAGCCACTCTCTTTGAGCGGGGCAGCGCTGCTTCCAACTCTGCTGTGCAACATACACACTGCCCTTTCTTTCTGAGAGGAATATGACGTTTCTAGCAGGGCTTTGACTCATAGTTTTTCCCGCTCCAGTTCACCCACATTTTAAAAATTGGGGTCTGTTCAGGTTTCATTTCATTGAACATGACTGAACCAGGCCGAACCAGTTCTTTTACTCTTTTTGCTAGTCACTCTCCTTTTTTTGATGTTCTTCTTACAAACCCCCGCTAACCATGTTAAAAACGTAGTATGTATATTTCCGCATTTTTATTGTGCTTATATGATTTTGTGCAGACATAAAAGTATGTACTAATACATTTACTGTGGGATTGCATTATAAACATTTTTTCTTTTCTTACTGCACAGCACACCTATTGGAAATCTCTGGCAAGTCAGCTGGCATAGATCTACTCTATTTTTTCCCATACAAAAATTTATACATACATTGTTATGTGACTCTAATTGTTCTCCTCTTTTCCACCCCTGATTCCCCATGTCCATTCAACCAGCTTCTAACCCTGTCTGCCTTCCCATCTCACCTCCTGACAGAAGCTGCCCATTCAGTCTCTTGTATCTACTTGAACTAAGAGGCACATTCCTCATGAGTATCACTTTATGTCCCACAGTCCAGTCCAGTCCCTGTCTGAAGAGTTGGCCTCAGAAATTGTTTTAGTTTGGGGGTGATAGAGAATCCAGGGGCCATGCTTTCCGGGTACCATTAAGTCTGGTTCTTACTAGAATTTGAGTTCTGCACCCCACCTTTCTCCTGCTCCATCCAGGACTGTTGTGTTCCCTGTCAGGGCGGCCATTGGTGGTAGCCAGGCACCATCTAGTTCTTCTGGTCTCAGGCTGATGAAGTCTCTGGTTTTTGTGGCCCTTTCTGTCTCTTGGGCTGCTACTTTCCTTGTGTATTTGGTGTTCTACATTCTCATCTGCTCCAGGTGGTTGGGACTAATTGATGCATCTTAGATGGCTGCTTGCAAGCTTTTAAGACCCCAGGTGCCACTCACCAAAGTAGGATGCAGAACATTTTCTTAATAAGCTTTGTTATGGCAGTTGACCTAGATGTCTCCTGAAAGCATGGTCCCCAGACCCCTACCCCTGCTACTCTGTCTCTCAAAGTGTTTGATTGTATTTACGAAACTTCTTAGCTTTGGTTTAGTCCCATTGTGCTGACTTCCCCTGTAGTGAGTGCTGTCCTTCCCTTCACCTAAGATAATTCTTAATCTACTGTCTAGTGAGTAAATAAACTTCCCCCTCCCTCCCCACCCTTGTAACCATCAAAGAATGTTTTCTTCTGTGTTTAAAACCTTTTCTTGAGTTCTTATAATAGTGGTCTTATACAATATTTGTCCTTCTGTGTGGATATACCATAATTTGTTCATCCATTTGTCCATTGATGGGCACGTAGGTTGTTTCCATGTTTTTGCTATTGTGAACAGTGCTGCAGTGAACATGGGTGTGCATATGTCTATTCGTGTGATGGCTCTTATTTCTCTAGGATATATTCCAAGGAGCGGGATAGCTAGATTGTATGGTATTTCTATTTCTAGCTTTTTAAGGAATCGCCAAATCGATTTCCAAAGTGTTTGTACCATTTTACATTCCCACCAGCAGTGTGTAAGTGTTCAAGTCTCCCTACAACCTCTCCAGCATTTATTATTTTGTGTTTTTTTGATTAATGCTAGCCTTGTTGGGGTGAGATGATCTCTGATTGTAGTTTTGATCTGCATTTCTCTGATTGCTAATGATCGTGAGCATTTCTTCATGTGTCTGTTAGCTGCCCGAATATCTTCTTTGGTGAAGTGCCTGTCATATCCTTCGCCCGTTTTTTAATTGGGTTATTTGTCTTTTTGTTGTTGAGGTTTTGCATTATGCTGATTGGCTTTGTGGTAGTCAAAATTTTTTTCCCAGTCTGTAGGTTGTCTTTTTACTCTTTTGCTAAAGTCTTTTGATGAGCATAAGTGTTTGATTTTTAGGAGCTCCATTTATCTGGTCTCTGTTCTGGTGCTTGTGCGTTGTTACTTATGGTTCGTATTGTGTTTGTGCCATGTATTAGGCTTGTAGCATTGTCCCTAGTTTTTCTTCCATGATTGTTACCGTTTTTGATTTTTTATTTAGGTCTTTGATCCTTTTTGGGTTAGTTTTTGTGCATGGTGTGAGGTATGGGTCTTGTTTCAGTTTTTTGCAGATGGGTATCCAGTTATGCCAGTGGCATTTGTTAAAGAGAGTGTCTTCTCCCCAATTAACAGACTTTGGGCCTCTGTCAAATATCAGCTGCTCATAGGTGGATGAATTTATGTCTGGATTCTCAGTTCTCTTCCATTGGTCTATGTATCTGTTGTTGTACCAGTACCAGGCTGTTTTGACTACCGTGGCGGTATAATAGGTTCTGAAATCAGGTAGTGTGAG
>NW_004444068.1:1350490-1378309 GCF_000243295.1 Trichechus manatus latirostris | reverse complement strand
TTTAGAAATTCCCTAAACTTCTGTCTATCTGGAAATGCCCTAATTTCACCATCATATTTGAGAGACAGTTTTGCTGGATATATAATTCTTGGCTGGCAGTTTTTTTCCTTCAAGGCTTTATATATGTCATCCCATTGCCTTCTTGCCTGCATGGTTTCTCCTGAGTAGTCCGAGCTTATTCTTATTGACTCTCCTTTGTGGATGACTTTTCCTTTATCCCTAGCCACTCTTAAAATTCTCTCTATCTTTGGTTTTGGCACGTTTGATTATAATATGTCTTGGTGACTTTCATTTGGGATGTACCTTATGTGGGGTTCAATGAGCATCTTGAATAAATAGCTTGTTATCTTTCATGGTATCAGGGAAGTTTTCTGCCAACAAATCTTCAGCAATTCTCTCTGTATTTTCTGTTACTCCCCCCTGTTCTGGTACTCCAATCACTCGTAGGTTATTCCTCTTGATAGAGTCCCACATAATTCTTAGGGTTTCTTCATTTTTTTTCATCCTTTTATCTGAATTTTCCTCAAATAAGTTGGTGTTAAGTGCTTTATCTTCAGTCTTGGTAATTCTGACTTTATTGACTTTATTGCCTCAGTTTTGCTCCTGTGACTTTCTATTGAGTTGTCTAATTCTGACATTTTATTGTTAACTTTCTGGGTTTCTGATTACTGTTTCTCTATGGATTCTTGCAGTCTGTTTAATTTGTCATTATGCTCTTCTCTAATCTTTTTAATTTCCTCTATTGCATGTTCTGTGTTTTGCTTAATTTCCTTCCTAATTTCTTGAAGCGTTCTGTATGTTAATCTTTTGTATTCTGCCTCTGGTAATTCCAAGAAATTTTCCTCTTCTGGAAAATTTCTAGATTATTTTGGGAGCTTGCTGAAACCATCATGGACTGCCTTCTTATGTGATTTGATATTGACTGTTGTCTCCAAGCCGTCAATAAGTGATTGTATTTATTTATTTTATGTTTGCTTACTGTGTCCTAGCTTCTTGTTTTGTTTTGATATGCCCAAATAGGCCGCTCGTATAAGCTTGTTTGATTATTGGCACCTTTGAAGCGCTAATATCCTGTCACCAGGTGGTTAGATCTGTTACTAGGTATGTGAGCTCAGGAGTCCGCCCACTCCTCCTGTATGGATTCGGCTCAGGTGCCCAGGTAGATAGTCACCACGAGTGTGGTATAGGGTCTCACCTACAGTCCTAGACAGGCATGGGTGATTGGTGTAGGCACAGGTACCTGGCTGCAGCAGGGGGACACACTCTGAGCAAGGCAGGGGGCTGATGGCCATCCCCAAGTGTCCAGGAAAAAGGTGTGTCCCTGTTCCCTATAGCCCGTAGGTGGGTGAGTTTTGCGGCCAGAATGTAAGCACCTAATGCTGTTGGTTGTAAGGACTGTGGGGCACCTGTTATTCATGGGCCCCTCTTGCAGGTGGCTAGGTGGTGTGGGTGGAGCCACCAGTCCTCAGGGCCCTGATGTCGGTAGGTGAAGACCCTGCTTAATGGGCAGAGCAGTGTCAAATGTCAAGAACCTGCCACTTCACAGCTCAGACAGTTGAAGTTAGAGGTCCAGTATATGCCCTGTTGTACTACGGTAACGAGGGCCTACGCTGTTGAGATGGGCCCACAGAAAGTCTATGCAGGGGGAAAGGCACTCAAAGTCCATGGGTCCCTTAGGCCTGTGCCTAGGCAAAGGACCTGTGCCTACCCTGGGATCTTGGCTTGGGGGAGCCAGCAGTTTATTTTTTCCCGTTTGTTAATTTGTTCAGTCTCCAATCCAGGGATAATGGCTCAGGGCGTGTGATGGATCCTACTTCTGGCCCAGGGGACTGGGCAATTGCTGAAGCCGTTCAGGGACTCAGTGCAGAGCAGGGAGCGGGGAGGTAAATGGGAGAGAGGTTTTTCCCTCAGAGGGTTGTTTTTGATCCGCGCAGTTAGTTGTATGCAAGTACTTATCTTTCGTGGAGGGCTGCTTCTCACTGCTTCTGGGTGGCTGTGTAGAATCTCTGGTGCTGGGTCTCTCCCGGTGCGGAAAACGCGCCTTCTGAGTATGGTTGCTTGCCTGCCTCACTGCTCACCCCTGAGCTGATCAGACCTCAAGGACTCAGGCTCTTGCCGGGTCAGGTCTGGCAACTCCTTGCTCCTTCTGAACCATCTTTCCCTCCCTCTGCCCCTCAGTCCAGTTTCTCAACTCCGCCTTTGATGTTCAGTGCTCCCACATTGCCATATATAATCGAATCTCTTGTTTCTTTAAGTCTTTGTTGTAAGAGGGTCCACCAGAAGTGTCTTACTACTCTGCCATCTTGGCCCTGCCTCTATTCTTTTGAATGGCACCGTAATGTTCCGTGGTGGGAAGGTACAATTATTTATTTAGCTGTTTTCTTTTGATGAGCATAGACTTTTTTCCCACAAATTTGCATGTTATCCTTGCATTGGGGCCATGTTAATCTATATTGTTCTAATTTTAGTATATGTGCTGCCTAAATGAGCACGGCACATAGTTTTTGTTTAAAGCTTTTTGACATTTTGAATAGCACTGCATTAAATATTCATGTTATTAAATAGTAGTGCTCAAAGTGATCCTCAGATCCTTGAGGGTCTTTGAGAATCTTTCAGAGGGCCTGCGAGTTCAACACTATTTTTGCAATGGTAACCAAAAAAAAAAAAAACAAAAACCCATTGCTGTTGGGTTGATTCTGACTCATAGCGACCCTGTTGGGCAAAGTGAAATTGCCCCATAGGGTTTTTAAGGAGCGACTGATGGATTTGAACTGCTGACCTTTTGGTTAGCAGCATAGCTCTTAACCACTGCTCCACCAGGGTTCTGTTGCGGTGATGTTAAGACATTATTTGCCTTTTTCGTTGTGTTGACATTTGCACTGAGGTGCAGAAGCAGTTGGTGGGTAAAATTGTTGATTGATTTCCTTTTTTTGTTCTGCTTATTGGTGTATAGGAATCCAACTGATTTTTGAATGTTTATCTTGTATCCTGCTACACTGCTGAATCTTTCTGTTCGTTCCGGTAGATTTCTCGTGGAGTCTTTAGGGTTTTCTGTGTATAGTATCATATCATCTGCAAACAGGGACAGTTTAACTTCTTCATTACCAATTTGGATGCCCTTTATTTCTTTTTCTTGCCTTATTTCGCTAGAACTTCCAGCACAATGTTCAATAGGAGTGGTGATAAAGGGCATCCTTGTCTTGTTCCTGTTTTCAAGGGGAGTGTTTTCAGCCTCTCTCCATTAAGAATGATGTTGGCTGTTGGTTTTGCATAGATGCCCTTTATTGTGTTGAGAAATTTCCCTTCTATACCTTTTTGATTGAGAGTTTTTATCAGGAATGGGTGTTGGACTTTGTCAAATGCCTTTTCTGCGTCAATTGAGATGATCATGTGATTCTTTTCTTTCCTTTTATTTATGTGGTGGATTACGTTGATTGATTTTCTAATGTTGAACCATCCTTGCATACCTGGTATGAATCCTACTTGGTCGTGGTGTATTATTTTAGGGATATATTTTTGATAGTGTATAATGAATTTGCCAACATTTGGATATTTGGACTATTTCTAGTTTTCAGTGCTATATATTGATTTTTTTAAAAACTTGTTTTACTTTTTCTGAAGATGGATTCATCTGGACCCTCAGATAGTGATCTGCCAAGTCGAACACGACCTAAGAGCCCCAGAAAACATAATTATAGGAATGAAAGTACCCGTGAAAACCTCTGTGATTCTCCCCATCAGAATCTCTCAAGGGTGAGTGTTGATAAAGATAAAAAAAGACAGTGAGTGATTTTAACCTGTCCTTGATTGTAGTGGTTGAATATCTCAGTTTTGTACTTGTTGTTTCATCTTGTACTATTTGGAAGTGTACTAATTATAACATTCTTTATTGTATTCTGTTTTATAAAGGGTTAATGATAAATTCAGGTTCATGTAAGGAAATGTTTTTCAGCTCGTATGTGAAATATGTTTCATTTAACATTTTTAATTTTATTTAAAAAACAAAGGAGGATATTGGATGTAAAACAATTGATGATCACTATCTTTCCTCCTTTTCATTAAACATTTACTGAACCAAGTGCCAGATATTAATCAGTGGAAATACATGGATGATTAAAACACAGTTCTTGGTCCAAGAGAGCTTATAGTGTAGCCCTGGGCAGCGGACATAAGCAGGTGCTCTTCTCTCCAGTAGTGCCTAGGGCATTGTGGGAATATAGAGAAGGAGCTTTCTTATCATGCATCTGTAAGGTGATCTGTGCTCTTTCAGTCTTTTTCTATTTCAAAACATTTTTTTCATGTGATTAAATTTGGAAAATATACACAAAGAACACAATCATCAACAGCCAATAATACCACTAGTACTTTTTTTTAATTTTCTTGTGTAATATTTCTAAGCCTAAATATTTTTTTATTTTTCTCAGATCCATTTTACAGAAAGATATTTTAAAATACCCTGTTTTCAGTTCTACTTCTTTTTCCGTTTTAGCAAAAATGCTGCAAACATACTTTTAATGGATGATTGCATTCCTTTGAGTGAACATTCCATAATTTCCTTAACTGTCTACCTAAATTTAGCTCTTAGGATATAAATAAAGTTTGAGAATAGAAATTCTGTTTGCAAAATTATCCTTGTTATTGTATTTATATGTAATTTTACAATTTTTGAAGTTGAAACTAAAGATGTTGATGATGGCTTTTTTTTTTTTTTTTCCTATTATGGGAAAAATTTACTTTGAATCTGTTCTTGAAACCCAGTGTTGACTTTTGGGTTATAAACTGCTTTATTTTTTCTCAATCGTATCTTAATATAACTTTAAAATTATTTGTAGCAATATTAATCTTCCATTCAGCATCTTCCAAGGGCAAGCTCATTTAATTATGAGGGCATTAACAGATCCTAATTTTGTAATTGGATAACTTCTTTTAGCAGGAGCAGAGAGAAACTTTGAGATTTCAATTACAGATTAATACTTTATGTTGTATTTAGTAAACATTCCTCTCTTTTAAATTTATGAATCAAAATCATAACATTCAAGTGAATAGCTGATTAAACAGTTTACTCAGGTCATGTTTTAGAGGGAAATTGCTTCTAACGTACATAAATGAAGAGTTCATTAAAACACTATTTTCTTATATTCAAAGTTAATCGGTGTAGGTTTACTTAAACTGAAACCTAAAATACTGTAGGTGATACATTCCCAGTGAAGAAAATGAAATTTTTATGCTCGTAAATATTGATACCGTTGATGAAGAATGAGGCAATTTACTGAATTATGCAAGGAAGTGATGCCATTTCTGGTATCTGGAATGGAAGTTAACAGATGGTGTTCAGATTCCTGCTACTGGATCGTGGAAATTGTGCCTCCCTCTCCCTACTGGAGTGTCTCTTTTCTAGCACTGTTTCTTTTGCTCGGAAACATCTGTACTTTCCCTCAAGTGCTTTTATTCTTACAGCCAACAAATGGGTTGCATGAGTTCTAAGACTAGCTCTCTGATATATTTTTTTACCTTTTTTTTAAAAAAATGGCCTTTGCATGTTACTGATCTTGAGCTAACAGAGACATTCTTTAATGAATACTTATATCAAAATCAAGCCCAAAGCACTGGCTGATGCCTAGAGTAGTGCCAGCTCTGCTTCTTTATAGTGAACATTTTTTAAAACAAGCCACCTATTCTGAAGACTTGGTAATCAGTTGAGGTGTATTAAAGTTACAGATAGCATTAAGAATGTATATTTAAAGGTATGCTTTTCATTTCTTTTCATAGCCTCTTCTAGAAAACAAACTTAAAGCATTCAGTATTGGAAAAATGAGTACAGCTAAGCGAACGCTAAGTAAGAAGGAGCAAGAAGAATTAAAGAAAAAGGTAATGTTTAAAATGTATTTTGAATTATCCTTGGAAATGAATGTGTCTAAGGGGGCAGTCAGTGTGTAGGCAGGAGAAAAATGTTTCCCAAAGATTCTTGACCTCCAGGATATCCTCATCTCCCACCCCCAAGTCAAATCTGTAACATGGGGCATATTCAGAGGATCCAGCTTCTGTCCCTGCCCCCTTCACCCTATTTCCTTTCTTCCTTTCTGTGTAGAAATTTTGGTTATTTTCTGGTCTATTCTTTTTCGGTATAAGCAAATGTGTACACACTTGTCATATTCCATTGCCCTTTCTTAGGTTAACAATAGCATGCTGTTTACAGTACATTTTTCTTGGCCTTGCCTTTTTCTTACCAAAAGTTATATCTCAGATTATTTTATAGCAGTATGTAGAAATTTTCCTCTTTCTTTTCTTTTTTTTTTAATAGCTGTGTAGATGTGTAATAGTTTGTCAGCTGAAATGCTATTGAGGGCATTTGCGTCTGGTCTTTTGCCATTATAGATAGTGCTGTTAAGAGTAGTGTTGTGCATGCGGTTTTTCTTTTTTTTTTTTGTAATTTTGCTAGTGTGTCTTTAGAAAATATTCCTGTAAGTGAGATTACTGGGTTGAACGGTAAATGTATACATGTGGTTTTGCTAGACATTGTCCACTTGCCTTCCTTAGGGGCAGGGTGATTTTGCATTCCTACCAGCAGTGTATGAGTAGTGGTTTCCCCATAGCCTTGCCAACAGAGGATGTTATGAAAGACGTTTTGCCAGTTTGTTAGGTGAAAAATGGTTCTTGGTGTAGTTTTTAATTTGCATTTTTCCTGTGAGCGAGGTTGAGCAGCTTTTTGTGTGTTTGTTTCTGTGAACTGTCTGCTTGTTTACATATAAGTTAATACATCATCTCTGTTTTTAGAGTATATGTAAAGTATATTAATACTTTGTCTATGATACATAGTGCCAGTTTGCCAGTTGTGCTTTTAATTTTCTTCTGGTGTTTATTTCATGAGAAAGCTATTTATTTTTGTGTAATCACATTTATCTTTCCCTATGGTTTCTGGTTTTCTAGTCAAGTTTTTTTCCATTCTCAGGTTGTAAAGAAATTTTCCTATGTTTTCTTCTATACTTGTATGGTTTCTTTTTTTAAAAAAGTAAATCTGACTCATTTGCATTTTATTCTGAGGTATGGTATGTTGAATGAATTGATGCATTTTTTTCCTTCAAATAGCTATCCTGTTAACATTTTTTTGAAAAATCTGTCTATTCCCCACTAATGTGAGAAGCCCCTTTATTGAAGACTGAATTTCTACATGTGGTTGTATTTATTAAGAAGCCCTGGTTGTGCAATAATTAAATGCTTGGCTGCTGACTGATAGCAGCTCTGTGGAAGAAAGACCTGGTGATCTGCTCCCTTAAAGATAACAGCCTAGAAAACTCTGTGGGGCAGGGACAGTTCTGCTCTGTCACATGGGGTTCTGTGAGTCGAAATTGACTTGACAGCATACAACAACCATTGTATTTATTTATGGATTATTTGTTTTGTTCCACTGGCTTTTCTATTCATACATGTTTTGGGGATATTTAGAATACTTACAATTGAAAATGACAAAGTTCTGAGCTTTTTTTAAAAAAAAAAATACCATCTGTCTAGAGTAGAAATTTAGAAATTGGAGGAGCAATATGTAATACTGTATTCATGTCTTGGGTGGTTTGAAAAGGAAACCTTTCTGTTAATCAGATTAAATCATCATGCCTTGGAAGCTTCAGAAACATTAATAGAATAATGTATCTTCTTGTAGTCGGTGTTCATATAGTTTGGCACTTGAATTGTTCCTGAACAGATTTACATATCAGCTTATGCTTAGTAGATTCTTTTCTTGTTCCGCAAATTGCCAGTAGAGGAACAAAGCTTCTCTTAGTTTCAATATTAATTAGTATCTGATATCTACTAAAGATTGGCACTCTGGTGGCACAGTGGTTAAGAGCTCTGCTGCTAACCAAAAGGTCGGCAGTTCAGATCTACCAGGTGCTCTTTGGAAACGGTATGGAACAATTCTACTCTGTCCTATAGGGTTGCTGAGTCAGAATCGACTCAATGGCAGCGGGATTGTTTTTTTGTTTTTTTTTTTGAACTAAGGATTAGATATCACTACTTATTAGGATTGCTTTCCCCAGGGAAGGGAAGTTTTTTTTTTTTTAAATTCTGCTTTAGATGATGGTTTACAGAGCAGATTAGTTTCTCATTAATTAATGCACATACTGTTTTGTGATACTGGTTGCCAACCTTGCGGTGTGTCAACACTCTCCCCTTCTTGACCTTGGGTTCACCATTTCTGTTTGTCCAGCTTTCCTGTCCCCTCCTGCCTTCTCACCCTTGCCCCTGGACTGGTGTGCCCATTTAGTCTCGTTTACATGGTTTAGCTGCGTGTATTACTTGTTTTGTGAGCCTGTCTAATCTTTGGCGGAAGGGTGAACCTCAGGAGTGACTTCAGTACTGAGTTAAAAGGGTGTCCAGGGGCCATACTCTCGGGTGTCTCCAGTCTCTGTCAGACAAGTAAGTCTGGTCTGTTTTTATGAGTTAGAATCTTGTTCAGTACTTTTCTCCAGCTCTGTCTGGGACCATCTATTGTGATCCGTGTCAGAGCAGTCAGTGGTGGTAGCCAGCCACCATCTAGTTGTGCTGGACTTAGTTTGGTGGAGGCTGTGGTGGTTGGGTCCATTAGTCTGGGAAGAGAGGTTTTATCTGCATTATTTCTTGATGAATTTAACCATATATACAAAAGTGAGTTTTATCTTATTTGATAAGCTGATTAATATCTTAATGTACATTTAGGAGGATGAAAAGGCAGCTGCTGAGATCTATGAGGAATTTCTTGCTGCTTTTGAAGGAAGTGATGGTAATAAAGTGAAAACATTTGTGCGAGGAGGTGTTGTTAATGCAGCTAAAGGTAAGTATGAATATTATAACGTCTTTGAGCAAACCCCAAGTCTTGATTGAGTGACTGCAAATAGGTACTTAACAAAAGAAATTTGGTTGCTTTTGGGTTTCACATTTCATTTCTGTTAACACCCTCTAGCGGTGATATTAACTGGCAAAATAAATGGCCAAAATGGATTAATCAGAAATTTGAGCCAGATAACTTTGAAAAATATTGCACCTTTCAGGTTTGGAGACTGCAGAGCGTTTGCAAAAATTTTAATGTATTTCATGATTTTACTCTAAATGATTAGTGTTTTTTGAGGGGAGTACAGTAATACTAGAATTTAACTTTATATTTTGTCATAGTGATAAAAATACTAAAAGCATTCTTCTAATTTTTAAGTAAAAATAGTGAGTAAATTAAATCCAAATAATGTGAAATTAGTTTTGAAACTTAATATTTTAAATTTCAGAAGAACATGAAACAGACGAAAAAAGAGGTAAAATCTATAAGCCATCTTCAAGATTTGCAGATCAAAAAAATCCTCCAAATCAGTCATCCAATGAAAGACCACCATCTCTTCTTGTGATAGAAACCAAAAAGCCTGTAAGTCATGCTTGAATAATTTACACTCGTATTCAGAGATGATGCTGCCAGTGACACTTTCAGTACTTCCACTGTAAGCAGGACTTTGGCTTTTTGTTTTTAATTTGTTGGGGGTAGAAGTTGACTTTGATGCTTTCTAACCCAGTAATCTACTTAGATGATAAAATTAGAATAGGGCACGTAGTTAATATTCTTTTCATGTTCTTTGAGCAGTGGACATTTGTTACTATACTCATAGCATCTTCTTATCTTGCTACTATACTTACAGCATGTTTCTGTAGGCTGAGCTTGTATATCTTCACATGTATTTTTTATTTAGTAATTGGGATTTCAGTTAATATAAGTCAAAGATTGACTCTAATTCTAGATATAAATAATGGAGTTTTCTCCCCCGCCCCCCCAAAACAATTCTAAACTGAGGTATTTAAACTGTATTACCATCTATAATGTGAGTTAACTTTGGAAGACTATATATGTATTCCAGTGGTGTCTCCCTTGCCCAGAACATTTTTGGAACTTTTTTGGAATTATCATCAGAACAAGTGGCACTTTCTTTTAAATATTCTCAGTATTAGAAAAATTTTATTCTTTGATGGTGAAGTTTTTATGGGGATGGTAAACAGATGTGAGTCAAGTCATTTGGTGCCAGTTTCGGTGAATACATGATTGTATTGAATAAGGAGATCAGTTTCTCTTGTGTGTCTTTTAAAGTAAATCTCTGAAAGCAATTTTTAAAATAACAGCTTTATTGAGATAAAATTCACATTCCATAAAATTCGCCCTTATAAAAGTGTACAATTAAGTGGTTTTTAGTATATTCAAAGAGTTGTGCAGTAATCACCTCTGTCTATTTTTAGAACATATTAGAACATTTTCATCACCCTAAAAAGAAACCCCATGCTCATCAGCAGTCATTCCCTATTTCTCCCAGTCCCTGGAAGCCACTACTCTACTTTCTGTCTCTATCTATGGATTTCATACAGATGAAATCATACAACATACAGTCTTTTTTTGTCTAGCTTCTTTCACTTAGCAGAATTTTTAAAAGATTCATCCATGTTGTAACATGTATCATTACTTCATTCCTTTTTATGTTTGAATTATAGTCTGTTTTATTCATATATCACGTTTTGTTTATTCATTTGTGGTTTGATGGGTGGTTTCCACTTTTTGGCTATTAGGAATAATGCTGCTGTGAACATTCATGTACAGGTTTTTATGTGGACATAATGTTTTCAATTCTTTTGGATATACTGTATTTTTATGCAAATAATGTGCGCCTTCTTTGTTTGCCAACTGTGCCCTCCTCCTGTGAGGTGTTTTCATAAGTGTGCTATGCTAATTTTTTTTATAATAACATGTAGAAAAATTGGCACAGCAGTGCTTATGAAAATACCTCAGGGGCGGAGGGCACGGGTAGCAAACAAATGTAGAAGACGTGTGTTATTTGTGTAAAAATATGGTGTACCTAGGAATGGAATTGCTGAGTCATACGGTAACTCGTGGTGCAAATGGTTTGCGCTCGACTGGTTGGCAGTTCAGACCCACCCAGCATCACTGCAGAAGAAAGGCCTGGCGATCTTCCATAAAGATTACAACCAAGAAAACTATGGATCTCAGTTCTACTTTGTATCATAGGGCATTGCCATGAGTTGAGGAACAGGCTCAACGGTAGCAGGTTTGTTTTTTTGTTTAAGGTAGTTACGTTTAACCTTTTGAGGATCTGCCACGCTGTTTTCCAGAGTGGCTGCAATAACTTATAGTCCCACAAGCAATGTTATGAGAGTTACAGTTTCTGCACATTTTCGCCAACACTTGTTGAAACATCTGCCTTTTTTTAAAATAAAATTTATTTTAGTTTAGTCTTAAGTGTGAAATTGTACCTCATTGTGATTTTGATTTGCATTTCCCTCGTGTCTAATGATTTTAAACATCCTTTCATGTCTTGTTCTTTTGTATATTTTCTTTGGAGAAACGTCTATTCAAATTCATGGCCCATTTTTTAATTGGGTTGTCTTGTTATTGAGTTGTTAAGCATATTTTATATATTCATCTAAGTCCCTTATCAGCTATATGATTTGCAAATGTTTTCTCTCATTCTCTGGGTTGTCCTTTTCATTTTTTTAATGGTGTCCTGTGAAGTACAAAACCTTTAATTTATCTATTTTTTTTTCTTTTGTCTCTTGTGATTTTGATGTTGTACCCAAGAACCATTGCCTAATCCAGGGTTGTGAAGATTTACTCCTGTGTTTTAAGACTTCTGCAGTTTTAGCTCTTACATTTAGGTCTAATTTCCACTTTGAGTTAATTTTGCACATGGTGTGAAGTAGGGGTTGAACTTTATTCTTTTGCTTGTTGGGTATTCAGTTGTCCTATTTTTAGCACTGTTTGTTGAAAAGGAGCCCTGGTGGCGCAGTGGTTAAGCTCTTGGCTGCTAACTGAAAGGTTGGTGGTTTGAACCTACCAGCGGCTCCATGGGAGAAAGATGTGGCAGTCTGCTTCCATAAAGATTACAGCCTTGGAAACCCTGTGGGGCAGTTTTACTCTGTCCAGTAGGGTCGGTTTAGTCAGAATCTACTTGACGCTAGTAGGTTTGGTTTTGGTATTTGTTGAAAAGACTGTTCTTTTCCCATTAATTGTCTTGAAACTCTGAAAGCAGTTTTAAAAGAGGGATTCTAAAGATGTTACTGATTGTTTTAGTAATTCATATTCTCTAAGGTGATTGCTTTGAAGAGTACGTATTTTTGGTAGTTGTTCATGACAGTTACTTTGCATGGCAGTTCAGTTACTTTATGGTTATTAATTTTGTTTACCCTCCCTCCCCTGTAATATTCAGACCTAAGTATTGTAGGCTTTGGGGGATAAAGTTATGGCTCCTTTACTTTAAGACTGATGGTTGTCATTTTAAAGATAGCATCAGTTGTTATTTTGGAGAAGCAGGAAGAGAGGTTTAATGATAATAGAAGCATTCTTTTATTTAAAGAAATTAGACCATAAAAATGGCACTAAAATAAAGCTGACTTTTAAATGATTTAATTATTGAACCATTAGTTTTGTTTAAAGTGTAACTTGTCATATCCTTCATAGCCACTGAAGAAGGGGGAGAAAGAAAAGAAAAAAAGCAATTTGGAACTCTTCAAAGAAGAATTAAAACAGTAAGTTTTATAGTGTGGAGAGTAACTGCCATAGGTATGAGCTGATACTTAACAGATGCAGGTATGAAGAATGTAGTGTAGCAATTAGTTATTACTAACCAGCTTACCATGAGGTTGTTTTAGGTATTATAGTAATATTTTGTGAGGTGTGTTTTGAAAATGAATTAACCTTTAATCCAGCATCTAGGTTGTTTGCATTAAGTGGATTCAATTAAATTGATTTATCTGATGTCCGGAGTCCTGTTTGCAGTGGAAACAATGTACTCACTTGGGGGTTGGTGGTGGAACTTAGCCAAGAAATAACAAATTCTGTGGTTTTAACCATGAATTCCCTTCTCACCTTAAAAATGAGCTTCATATTCCATTTGAAAATGATAAAGGAGAAATTTGCTCTTGGCTGTTTTATAGCTGAGGACTCTAATGTAGGTTGTTGTCAGTACTGGCATTTGATTACTCACATATATTTCAAGTTATTTGAAGGTGGTGCCTGGGTCAGTTCTATTTTTATTAAATGGCGAAACAAGCAAATTTTGGCCCGTTATTAGTGAGTTTAAATGTTTTCAACAGAATTCAAGAAGAGCGTGATGAGAGACATAAAACAAAAGGCAGGTTAAGCCGGTTTGAGCCTCCTCAGTCAGATTCTGATGGTCAGCGTCGTTCTAGTAAGTGACATTTATTTTAATGTGGATATTTGTGATTTAATTATTCTGTAAAAACTAAGAATTATTTTCTTTTCTCCTTTTAAAGTGGATGCGCCTTCAAGAAGAAATAGATCATCTGGTGGTAATATAGTTTTTTGCTCTTTTAGTTAACCAAAATTGTTCAAACTTTCTATTTCGCAGGTTATAATTTTTCTTTTTTCCCTCTTTGCCCTAGTTCTTGATGATTATGCACCTGGCTCACATGATGTAGGAGATCCAAGCACTACTAATTTATACCTTGGAAATATTAATCCACAGGTAATATTAGAAACATGAATTTTTGGCTCATCTTTACTTTTGGAAGAAAACTGCTTTGTCAGTCAATAAAAAAATAAAATCAAGAATCTCAAGTTAATGTATCTGGTGGAACTAGATAGTATCTAAAATTATAAACTTCAGCCTTAACTGGTATGGGCCGTATTATCTTACTACAGTTTCTTAAGGGCTTATTTTTTTTCTTTGGCCTACTCTGAATTTGAAATGCTTTACTAAATGTTGATTTTATTATAATTGTGTTTAACAAATCAGGATATGTCTGGTGCTGGGAAATATTCTTTTGAGACTACCCCTTTCTGATGCACAGCTTCTTCCTTATGGAATTTCTTCTTCTTTTTTCTCTTTGTAAAAGCAAACTAGTATTCGTGCTTTTGTTTTTTTATATTTACTTTTTTCCCCACTACAGTGTTGCTAATTGTGTTATGAAGATGTAGTGTTTGTCCTATATAATATGTGCTTTTAAAAATTGTGTATATTTTGGACCTTATTGCATATTTGCCGTTTCGGTGTTCTCTGTTTTGGATTATAGGAGTTGGGTGCTTGAAAAACAAAAAGCGATGAGATCCTTTTTTTAACTTTCATAACCAGCAAATATTTTTTCCTTAAATGTGCTAACCACACCTGCCTGGAAAGTGTTGCTAAATCTCCAAATTAACCACTGCTGAGGAACAGCTTATTTATGAGATCGAGAATCTTAAAAGTAGAAAGGGGAAGATAAAGGTATAGTTTTGAGTTCTCTAGCAACTAGGCCTTTTCACCCGTGGTCACTTCTTTTTTTTTTTTATCGTACTTTAGATGAAGGTTTACAGAACAAATAGTTTCTTATTAAACAGTCAGTACACATTGTTTTATGATATTGATTAACAACCCCACGGGATGTCAACACTCTTCCTTCTCGACCTTGGAGGACTTTTTTTTTTGGTGAAAATAATATGTAGCCAGAGTTACACCATTTCAAAAGTTTCTACATGTACAATTCAGTGACATCGATTACATTCTTCCAGTTGTGCTGCTATTCTTACTATCCTTTTCCAAATTATTCCATCACCATTATCTTCAACTCACTGCCCTCTAGGCTTCCCATCAGACCTTTTGAGTTGCTGTTGTCAATTTGATCTCACATAGATAATTCTTTTTTTTTTTTTTTGTAGCTTAGGTGAAGGTTTGCAGAACAAATAGTTTCTTATTAAACAGTTAGCACACATATTGCCCTATGACAGTGGTTAACAACCCCACGCCCTGGTCACTTCTTAAAGTAAAACAGAAGTTTTTACCTATGCAGAGTTCTTAAAAGTTCTTAGTACTCGAATAGAAAATCGTAGCATTAATAACTTTTTTTGTCATTTTGCAAAAGCTACTTTGCTTTCTGTTGCATAGAATTTTTTTTTTTCATTTCTGTTTTTGCATGCCAAAAAACTCTTATTCTTTCGTATAGATGAATGAAGAAATGCTATGCCAAGAATTTGGAAGATTTGGACCATTAGCCAGTGTGAAAATTATGTGGCCTAGAACTGATGAAGAAAGAGCAAGAGAGAGAAATTGTGGCTTTGTGGCATTTATGAATAGAAGAGATGCTGAAAGAGCTTTAAAAAATTTAAATGGTAAGAAATTTATCATCCATTTATAGAATTCAGATTTTTGTTGGTTCTGGAAAGCTTATAAAAACTCCAGGGGAGAGAATGTATCAGAAATGAAAAGGCTGAAAATGAAAATTAATTCACTTAAAAATTTTTATTTTCTTCCGAGAGTTGCCAAAATGACCTTTCTTTTCTTTCTTTAGGAAAGATGATTATGTCTTTTGAAATGAAATTAGGTTGGGGTAAAGCTGTACCTATTCCTCCACATCCAATATACATTCCACCTTCTATGATGGAACATACGCTTCCCCCACCTCCATCAGGACTGCCTTTTAATGCGCAGCCTAGAGAGCGATTAAAGAACCCCAATGCTCCCATGTTACCACCACCTAAAAACAAGGAGGATTTTGAGAAGGTAATTAAAAAAATATATAGGGCGACATCTAATTTGTAAATACTAAATCTGTGGTAGTAGTTCTTTTCGACAATTTTATAGAAAATATGTGTGTAATTCTGTTTGGCAACTCTTAAAAAAATAAGTAGATGTGTTCCCTGCCTTAGCCAGTGGAATCCCTGTATTGAAATATGGGGTCATATTTTTATTTGTGGCTACCATTCCTTTTTTGACCACTCGTTAAGTTTTTTTTTCCTTGGTCCACTGTTGTATCCAGGTTTGTTTAAGTGCAGTATCTAAATTTACTTTGTTCTGAGAAAGTGATAATTTATAGTTGATTAAATGACTTTTCAATTAGGAAGACTTCCTAAATAGTTAAACTGTTTGGATGGCAGCTTGCCAACGTAGTTCACAAGATCTGAGGTATTAGAATATTTGATAGCATATGTGGTTTTTAAAAAATAGTTAACTACGCTAGTAAAAGCCAAGGGTGAGTATTTTCTTTTTATTAAACATAAAACCAACTTAATTTCCAGTTACAAGAATTTGTTGGTTCTCTTATGAATTAATTACACTTAAAATGACAGGGCTGGTTTTAAAGGCTTGGGAACAAAGTAGTGAACTGTATGGTCAGAGACAAACAGTTAATTATTTCACAAATTAAAATCTTTATCTGATAATTCTCAGTGTAGTACCTATTTCAGTGCATTGATGTGCATTCTGGCAGGAATGTTCTGATTCTTTGCATTTGGTGAACACTTATTGTTCACTGAACACATCCATTTGCATTTATGTAATTGCTTAGTGTATAATTACTTCAAATGCAGTGATTGCCTGCAAAACTTGTGATTAGATGTGTAGTATTTTCAATGCATATGTATATTTTTGCTTGTTACTTGTTAACAATACTCACATATTCTATGTTTATTATCTGATGTGACTTCATATACAGACTCTGTCGCAAGCCATAGTCAAAGTGGTTATCCCAACAGAAAGGTACATGTTTTTCTTTATTATTACTGATCTAAATATAGACAATATCCCCTTCTGAATTAAAAAAAGTGGTGTTGAGGAAAAGGTAATATCTTGACTGAGCAATGGTTCCTTCCCAGTACTTTTTGGGGGGATATGTGAAATTTAACTAACTTTAGTATACTTTGTAATTTTATGTCACTATTTTTTTGTTTTTATTTTTGTCAGTGTGGAGAATCTTATTCCTTTAGTATTAGAATGTGTTTAATAGATTTAATCTGGTGTTGTTGGTCAAATAATATTAGACTATTGTAATGGGAAGATAGGTGTTTTAAATGTATCTTAAATTCTAGATAGTGTTACAGTTTGTCCCAAACTGTTATTTTTTCTTGGTTTCTGAATTATGTACATTTAATATACAGCCTTGATTTGAGTTCCCTGTACTGAAGACATAGCTTTGTTTTTTTCCTAATTGATATTAAGAAGAAATTCCGATCATTTTCATGAGCACTGGACATACTACAAGCTTTTTTTCATGATGACAAAGATATTTGGAATTTTTTTTATTTTCCCTTTTTTAAAACATAATGTTAAAGGAGAAGAATTCATGCTCTAGGTATGCTCTTGCTCAGTCAAGCTAAGCCTTTTCCCAAACACTGGAACACAACACTGGTTGAATAATAAATGAACACAGAAGAATACCAAATTCTCTTTGACATTGGCCTTGGTGAGCAACACCAGCTGAACTGTCTGCGGCAGCGGGGGACCAGGAAAACATCATGGGATGGATTGGGAAAGTATACAGTTTTTGACCAGACATTGGTACGATTGACTCCAATAAATGTGGTTTTATTATAAGTGAGAGAAATTTTTTTTTTGTTGCCCAGAATAAGATAATTGCCGTTTTAAAATAATGCACTTTAAAATAGATCATCTTTTTGTACTACACTGTTTCATTCTGATATAAAATAGCCACTGTTTTTTAAATAAGAAGTTAAACACACAATCCTTAGGGAAAAAGTATGATTACAGTTCTTTAGTCTTGAATTCAAATTAGCAACAACAAATTGTCAGATTTTGATTTTAAATAATCGTATGAAACATTTTAAAACTTTTTTAAACAATTTTCTAAGAATAGATTTTATCAGTTACAAGCCTATTTAAAACTGTAGTGGGTTTTTTTTTTTTTTTTCCACTGATAAAGCAGTCACAGGAAAGTAATTTTACAGCATTCAAAAAGAATATATCCAGTAGTTTTACATGTGGCTCAGCTTATTTATAAACAAAATTTTAGTTGAATATACATTTTGCTGTAAAATCTTGTTTTAAACTTGATAACCATTTTTCCTCTGTCTTTAATGCTGAAGTCAAGTTGCTTTTGACTTAATTCCTACAAGTTTCTGGATGTATAGCATTTACCCATTTGGTTTTATATATTATGATAATAACATAAAATTTCCCTTAGCTTTAATTTGGCTCATATTAGTAGGGGCCTTGGAACTGAATCATAACTTTACATTATCTCCCTTCCTTCAAAATAATGTCAGTAGCTTTATGGGTACTGAGAATACATTCTCATTTGAATATCAGCTGCATGTTTGCAGAACATTTAATACTTTGTGAAAGAAATTTTTAGATTTAAAATTAAGTGATGCTTTTGGTCTTTTAACATCTTGAGGTTGAAGTAATAGTTTTAAATGTATAGTTCCCATTAGTAAAGATTTAAATCATCATATAATTTTTTTGACCTCCTTTAGGCTTAATTTTTTTTTTACTATGTAGAGATTTTAGTGTCCACTTAAGTAGGTTTATTTGAAAACTGTGAGAGAATAGTTATAATTACCATAAGATAAATTATTTTATCATGTACTCTGAAGCAGGGCATTATAGAGCCAAATGAAAAAATCTGTCTTGTTTTATAACCGTATATTTATTTATATTCTAACGTTTACATGAACTCAATTTGAGCTGGGAATGCTAAAGGTGTAATTTAGTGTGTGCCTTGTACGAAGAGCCAATATCCTTTTGCTTTTCCCGATTGTTATTTGCCAACTCTGTATGCTGGGGGACTGGTGAAATGAGAAGTCAAAAGCAGCTTATAATAAACAGAGTCATTTTTGTCCGCAGACATAATCAGTGTCTAAAATTGTGTTTGGAGTCTAACATCACATGATTTTAGCACCCAGCGTCAGAGTTTATCAGAGTTTAAAAATAAAGGCTTTCTCTGAGCCCAACCGATAAAATAATTGCACTAAAAAATTACTCACAAATGTTTATTTTTGGCTTAATTATCAGAAAATAATTGTTATGGAACATGGGGAGGACATCTCACCATGTCCATATTTTGGAATATTTGGACAGAGTAAGACTCCATTCATTTAAGGCTTTGGCACTATAATTGCTTCATTGACTCATAATTAATATACGGGGAGAATTATACATTTTAGGAATTGTATGAAGTAGTTTGAAGTGTGATCCGAAGGGATGTTGCCTCATTAAAGGTCAGATTCAATAAAAACTCCATATGGTGTATGTGTACCAGAGAAGCATAGGAATGAGATGGATTTTTTATTAAGTCAGGCCTTAAACTTCTAGTTTTGCATTTTTATAAATAATAGTCATGGTTATAACATTTCAGTACCTCCTCAGAAGTTCCTGTTTTAGGGATATTTTCTTTTAAAACAGATAGTATATAAGGTTTTAGATGGCTATGATAATAAGCTCTAAGGTACTGATTTTATGTATTTACTGCTTTCCAGTTAGTTGTAATTCATAATTTAATGTTTTGCATTTGGAAAATAAAATTAAGTGGCATTTAGAAAATTAGACCTTTACTACTGTGAGGCTGTATTGTGGTTTCCCACCCTCCCTTCACTTTTCCTTCCCTTCCCACTCCCCTGCCCCCACCGCCCTGTCCCTCCTAATGCACAAGGCTTTAACATATGCTCCAGGTTACTTTTTTGTTTAAAATTCTGTATTAGTCAGCAAAATAATCTTTTCCTGCACAATTATAGTAACTTAGATCAAGTGTAGTTTTATATAGTGGTAGGTCTGAATCCATTTTCTTTAACTGTGTTGTTGTTGTAGGAATTTGCTCGCCCTGATACATCGCATGATAGAGTTTGTTGTACGTGAAGGGCCAATGTTTGAAGCTATGATTATGAACAGAGAAATCAACAATCCTATGTTCAGGTGTGCATTTTAAAACTACTTTTAACTTATTCTTTGAAATTAAAAAATATTTCCAAGAATAAAGTTCTAAAAAGTATGGGGTTATTTTTGTAATAGTGTGAAAAGGCAATTTTAGTAATTAGATTCAAAAGTGCTCGGGTTGATTTTCCAAGTGATTTTGATGTAGCTAATTAAATGGCATTTGTTTTCAGCATTCTTTAGGAGGAAATTACTTCTCATTATACCTTTCAAAAATAAATCTTTCATAAGTAGATATACTGAAACAAACGAGGTTTAAAGGAATTTGCTCATCTTCTGAATTTTGTCTAAGAAACTGACACTTTTATTTCAACCAGAAAACCAAACCTCTTGCCATCGAGTCAATTCTGACTCATAGCAACCATATAGGACAGGGTAGAACTGCCTTATAGGGTTTCCAAGGAGTGGTTGGTGGATTCAAACTGCTGCCCTTTTGGTTAGCAGCCATAGCTCTTAACCACAGCGCCACCAGGGTTTCCATTTTTACTGAAGTGTAGTGTAAAATCACTGCTTTTGAAATTGTATGTTATGAAAATTCCTCCATTGCCAGACATAGTATCTGACACATAGCGTTCCATAAAGGTGGTTTTAAGGCTTGGCAAGTTGCATGAAGCCCTTCTGAGTATTAATGTCAGTCACTAAGACAGGAAAGCACTTTGGGGCTGGATTGGAGGGGGTGGCTGGTAGCAGTGGGGTGAAGATTCTCTTCTGGGATCTTTACTTTCAGTTTTATTTAGAACTAATTAGACAGACAGTTCGCATTTGTTAATATTTACTTGAGGATAGCTCTTAGTTAAAAAATGTGATGTTTAACGTATTTTTCCCTTTTTGTTTAAGGTTCTTATTTGAAAATCAGACACCAGCCCATGTTTACTATAGGTGGAAGCTTTATTCTATTCTGCAGGCAAGTAAAGTCAATTACTTTGTTAATTTTGACTCTGAGTTGTTAGACCTTTCTAATAACTTTCTGGACTTTTATTAGGGGGATTCTCCAACTAAGTGGAGGACAGAAGATTTTCGAATGTTCAAAAATGGATCTTTTTGGAGGCCACCACCGTTAAATCCATACCTGCATGGGATGTCAGAAGAGCAAGAAACAGAAGCTTTTGTTGAGGAGCCTAGTAAAAAGGGAGCACTTAAGGAAGAGTAAGATTTTTTTTTCCTTTTCTGTTATACATTCAGAAAAGTCACATGCTCTTACAATGGTCTTTCTAGAGATGGTAACCTAAAATAAAATGGTTTTTTCACTTGTAAATATTTAAAATGTTAACATTTTTCATCGTATGCCATGTAATTTTAAACAAACACATCTTGGCAAAGACATCTGTGGATGCCGTTGACCTTGACGTCTTGTTACTGAAAAAATTACTGATAATCTCTTAAAGGTTGACTTCTTTCTCCAGCATTGGAACACTATAGAGTCTCACAGAAATTATCTAGGGACCTCAGAATTCTTGCCTCTTGGAATACAACATAAAGAGGTTAAGTTATTGTATGGTTAGTAGGTCAGATGGTTGGCTATGCAAAGCCCCTCCACAGAGTTTGTCAGTATGTGGTGAGTTGTTAGGTGACCATCATGGAAGTCTGTGCTGTTATTAGCACTCAATCAGAACTGCCATGGTTTTGTTTTAAGTAGCAGGAACAAAGTTAGCTATTAAATGTTCAGAGGAAGTTCTGTATACCATATGGGAAAAGCTGAGTAAAATAATTTTTAGCACATAGGATTATATGTTTTACTGCCTAGTCTAAAAATATTAATTTTTGTTGCATGAGTGCATTTTTTGTGAGATCGTTAGGGAGTGGAGGACTGTAGTAATTATTTGAGAATATGGTTCTGAAGATATATGTTTGTCGTTATTTTACCCCAGAAGTCGGCAATATCAGCCCACGGGACAAATCTGGCTGCTGCCTGTTTTTATAAATAAAAGTATTATTGGAACACATCCATGCCCATTCCTTTACATGTTGTCTTTGTTTGCTTTGTTACTACAACAGCACAGTTGAGTATTGTGACAGATACCTTATAACCTGCAAAGCCTAAAATACTTACTGCATCGTGCTTTACAGGAAATGTTTGCCAGCCCCTATTTTAGGCTGTCCTAATCCCATGCTGAAGTGCTAAAGAAAGAGGCTTCTTTCAAAGAAGCGGAGTAAAGAACATGAAGGTTCTTCTTCAGTGTAATGGAATAATAGGGCTGGGGCACTCAGAGACGCTTGAAAAATACCTATAATTTTTTCCATGTGCTTATTGGCCGTTCGTAGCTCTTTTTAGAAATATGTATTCAAGTCCTTTGGGTGAGTTTTAAGGAAATTAGTTTATAAACAGAAGCTATGTCATTTGAAATTTGTGTCTGTAAAGTATAAGTTAAAAATATTTGTATTCAGACAGAGGGATAAGTTAGAAGAAATCTTACGGGGATTAACTCCAAGGAAAAATGATATTGGAGATGCAATGGTTTTCTGTCTTAATAATGCTGAAGCTGCTGAAGAAATAGTGGATTGCATTACTGAGTCATTGTCCATCTTAAAGACACCCCTTCCTAAAAAGGTATGGGAATGATTTCTTTTTATGAATGTTTCAGTAAAGGTGAGATAATAGTTGGCTTCTTTTTGTATCGGAAATGGTTTGCCTTTTGCGTGAAGATCTTGATGGGAAGAAATCTTTCCCATGCAGTCTTACTTTCCTTCTGCCTGAGAACCTTGTTATGTTCATTGATGTGCAGGTTAGCAACAGGGTGAAAGGTAAATGAGCCACAAAGTTTATCCTGGTTGTGGTGCTGTTGAATTTCTCATAACTTTTCTAATTAGTAACAGTTATTAAAATACAGCGAAATGGTAGACTTATGCCCCTGATTCCAAGAAATGACAGTACAGAATTTTTTCTAGATATCGACTAAGGATTTTTTAAATAGTTTTTTTTTTTTAAAAGAGTAGTTTTAGGTTTACAGAAAAGTTATACAGAAAGGACAGAGTTCCTCTATATCCACCCCTTCCGCTCTAGTTTCTCTTATTAACATCTTGCATTAGTGTGGTACATTTGTTACAATCAATGAGCCAGTATTGATATGCTATTATTAACCAAAGTCCATAGTTTACACTAGGGTTTACTCTGTGTTGTACAGTTCTGACAAATCCATTATGTCATGTATCCACCATTACAGTATTATACAGTCTAGTTTCACTGCCCTTAAAATGCTCTGTGCTCTGCCTGTTCATCCTCCCCTCTCTTCCTTAACCCCTGACAACCACTGATTTTTCACTGTCTGTATACTTTTGTCTTTCCTGGAATGTCATTTAAGTTGGAATCATTCCCTACGTAGCTTCGTTCACTTAGCAATATTTACAGTTCCTCCATGTCTTTTTGTAGCTTAATAGCTAATTACTTTTTATTGCTGAGTAATACTCCATTGTATGGATGTACCAATTTGTTTGTCCATTCACCTATTGAAGGACATCTTAGTTGCTTCCAAGATTTGGCAATTCTGAATAAAGCTGTAATAAATATTTTTGTGTAGATTTTTATTTCAAGTATACAACCATTTTTAATCTGCTTTGTGTTATATTTCTGGTATTATAGATTGCCAGATTATATTTGGTTTCTGATGTTTTGTACAACTCTTCAGCCAAAGTCGCCAATGCTTCTTATTACAGAAAATTGTAAGTATAATACTTTAAACCGATAATCCTGAAATAAAGTATTTAAAGATAAGGAATTCAGAAAAAGAGGATTGTTTTGTCAATTAATACACCTCCCCCTTCCCAATAATAAGATAATTTGAATTTCTTCTTGGTTGGTAGGATTAAAAAAAAAATTTGATTGTATTCATTGAACTGTAAACCACTGTGTAATAAATCATCAGAGCTGTTTGAAAGTTTTCATTTCATATCAGTTTCTTTACAATGAAACAAACAGGCGGAATTAAAAAATAATTTAATTTTTATTGTATATTTAACCATTTTCATTACAAGTTAGCAATACAAATAATGGCAAGCACAAAGGAAAAAACTAAAGGCGTAATATTAACTATAGCAGCGGTATTCTCTTCTGATCATCATTGTACTGATTGTAATTCATTGTTAATTTTCTAAGGTAGTAAGAAATTATGTTGCTGTACTGTAAATATATTAACTCTTCCTTAGTTCTCTAGAGTTCCCCTTCATGTTTAATTTATAAATTAGGCTCAAGGAAGCTGTTCTCTAGAAACTGATGATGTCTGGTGTTCTGAAAGGAAATTTGGAGACCAGGTTCTAATCTTAGCTCTGCCATTAGTTTCTTTTTCTTAGGCAAGTTGCTTAACTTTTCTAAGCTTTTTTATTTTCTATAACAAAGCACACCTAGATGGCTGAAAGGATTCTCAGTGAAAAATTCCTTGCTAATAAAGGGAACTAGTCTATTAGGACTCTTGGGAGATTTACTGCAGAAAAGTTCTGAGTAATAATAGAGTTAAGCAGTTCAGTTATGTTTTTAGACTTCTTGAAATTGCTTGATTATTTCCCAAATATTTTAAGTCTAAGAGAGGTTTTCATCGGCTAACATGTTGAAGTGGTTAGGGACTGTTAAGTTCTCTTTTAAAGAATGTATTATTTGAATTTCAGTTTTGAAACAAAGTTATGTCAGATATTTTCAGACCTGAATGCTACCTATCGTACAATTCAAGGCCATTTGCAGTCTGAAAACTTTAAGGTATGTCATTATTTTACTATTTTCGCCCTAGTGGTTTCTTTTTTGAATTGTGCTTTTTGTGAAAGTTTACAGCTCAAGTTAATTTCTCATTCAAAAATCTATACACGTGTTGTTTTGTGACATTGGTTGCAATCCCCACAGTGTGACAGCACTCTCCCCGTTTCCACCCCAGGTTCCCTGTGTCCGTTTGCCCTAGTGTTTTAAAAGGGTGGGGAGAGTAGTGGGATGGTCGTGCAGGCGGAGCGCATTGGAGGGCTAGAAAAGTACATAACGCAAGTGTATGATGGTAATTTAAAACGTAGGTGTTTTAGAGAATATTGCTTTAAAATTCTACTACCAGTAACTTTACCTTCAATGTCAAAAATGTCAGAAATTTAAAAGTATATTGATGAGTTTTTTTTTTTTTTCCCCCGGTATTCAGTTTTGGTGTTTTCCTTTAAATATTTTAAACATTAGCCTTCTTTCATAGAATGCATTCAGAAGGTCATTTGTTTTGTAATGGTGTATATAATCTGGCTGGATTAGGGAACATATATTTTAGTATTTATGACAGCAGTGGGTTTGGTTTTGTTTTACAAAGTAGATTTAGTAATTAATTTTTTAATCTCCTAAGATGTAGACCAACTTTAACAAAAGCCAAACAAAATACTTTACTTATACTTTCATAGGAAGAAGACTTTTTGTTAGGGAAATATTTTAGTCTGGGAAGATTCCCAGTGACCCCCACCATTTAGGGGACTCAAACAACTTCACTTTATTTTAGACCATAAATCAGAACTTAGAGAAAAGTATTAGCTAGAATTAGAAAGTAGTTTATTGGGCCGTAAGGGATTCCGGTCAAAATTTGACTACATTGATTTCCAACTTTTATAATTTTCTGTAGTAGTGTCTCCTCGAATGTGGCCTTAGGGACCAGCAGTGGTGTGGGAGTTGACTTTAATTGGTCAGTAGCAAACAGTTACTGTTTCCTTTTCATTATACTTACAAAACATTATTTTATAAACACATTTATTTTTTAGGGCTGCTGCTTTTCTTTTAGTTGGAAGATAACATTGATTTTTTTAAGTTATGATAGTGATATGTAATAATTTTCTTTGCCTAAATTTTATACAGAATGTCAGTTTTTATAAGAAAATAGAGCAAATAATGATGGTACTTCGTATGGACTGATGTTTGACACCTATTGTCCTACAATAATAATTTGTTTGTTTCCTATTTATATTTTAGCAAAGGGTTATGACCTGCTTCAGAGCATGGGAAGATTGGGCAATTTATCCAGAGCCATTTTTGATCAAACTACAAAACATTTTCTTAGGGCTTGTAAATATTATCGAAGAAAAGGAAACGGAGGTAGGCACTCAGTGTATTTGTCTGTTGTTTTTTAAATTCACTTGTCGGGGACATTGGAGGTGTGATATGTTATAGATGTGAGTAACATTTCTTTGTGAAAAGTATCCGGTGTTTACCACTAAGGAGTGGATTTTTGTTGCTGGCATTGCTAGGGCCCTGGAGT
Source organism: Trichechus manatus latirostris (assembly GCF_000243295.1). Lineage (NCBI taxonomy): Eukaryota > Metazoa > Chordata > Mammalia > Sirenia > Trichechidae > Trichechus > Trichechus manatus. The sequence continues at coordinate 1,352,442 of NW_004444068.1, read as the reverse complement.
TGAAATTATGTATATATAACAGGAATATTCTGTTTTGTATCCTTATGTTAAAATTAGCGGCTGTTTATTCCATTTGATGATGTGAAAAGATTTATTTTGTATGTGTGTGTGTATATGTATGTATGTATATATATAGCAGTTTATATTTTATATATATGTATGTAGCAATAAAAGAGCAGAAAAAGCAAGTAAGATCAATATAGCATAATTTCATTTTGTTAAATTAAAGATAGCTATCTGAATAAATAAGGGGCCCTGGTGGTGCAGTGGTTAAGCACTCAGCTGGTAACCAAAAGGTCAGTGGTTCCAACCCACCAGCCGCTCTGCGAAGGAGAGATGTGGCAGTCTGCTTCTGTAAATATGATAGCCTTGGAAGCCCTATGGGGCAGTTCTTCTCTGCCTACGGGGTTGTGATGAGTCAGCATCAACTTGACAGCAATAGGTTTTTTTGTTATATAAGTAAATATGTACATGAAAAGATTACCACCACAACGGTAGCAGATTGTCTTCATCACCATTCTGCCGTTTTTTTTACCTCCTAAATACTTCTTGAATCCTTCTCCATCTTAACTTCTACCACCTTAGTCAGGCTGTCATGTTTTCGCTTTCACTCCTGCAAGAGCCTCCTAATTGGCCTCCTGGAATCTACTCTTGTTCACCTCCAGCCCGTCCTTAACTACAGCCAGAGTGATTTTTTTTTTTTTAAGTGAAAATCTAATTTTGTCCCTGTTTCTCAAAACATTTAATCAACTTCTCATTATTCTTTGTTAAAGATAGAGTTCTTTTACATCGTCTTCAAGGCCTACCCTTGTCTTGCACCGTAGATTCCTTTACTCTGTTCCAGCCGTACTGTCTTTGTTTTAGATTTCTTAAATGTACCGTGTTTTCTCCTTCCGTCAGTCTTTTGATGTGCTGTTTCCTCATTCTGGAACTTCTGTTTACCTGAGATCCTTCAGATCTCAGCTTAAGTCGTAGAGCCTTCTCTGACCTCTCTAGGTGAAGCCTATTTACATACTCTAATAGTACCATGCACCTGTTTGTTGTAGCAGTTATCATAGTTGCAGTTATATGTAAATTGTTGTGATTATCTGATTGCTTGGCTCCCCCCACAAAAAACAAAACTATACTAAGCTCTATGACAGGAAGGACCAAGCCAGTTTTTGCTCATCGTTATATCTTCAGTGCCTCACATGGTGCCTGGCAGGAATAAACACATGGTAAAAATTTGATAAGTAAATGTATGAATGACTGCTTTTGTGGACTGGATGATAATATATATTGCTATTATGTCCTCGTATTGTACTTGGGAGTATGAGTGGGTATCCAACTGGTTGGTTAATATTAGATTATAAATTAATATTGTAGCAATATGACTTCAGACAAAGGAACATATTATGATAGTACACATTTCTGTAGGATGTACCTGATGATCTCGATGGTGCCCCCATTGAGGAAGAACTTGATGGTGCACCTCTTGAAGATGTGGATGGAATTCCTATTGATGCTACTCCCATTGATGATCTTGATGGAGTCCCTATAAAGAGTCTTGATGATGATCTTGATGGAGTACCTTGTAAGTTCAAAACAGTTATAATTTCTGATTAAGAAGTTTTTAAGTTACTAACTTTTTTCTGTCTTTTATCTCTCCACCTTTCAAATTTCAAATGCCTAGTAATAACATTTGAAAAGGCCAAGAAAAAGATTCTCTTTTTGGTCACATTTTTGTGTTGGGACAGTCAGTCTCCTATAGTATTAGCAAGTTCCTCTTTTTTTGGCTTAATTGTCAGGCAACTTTAGGCTAAGTCTTTTGCTTAATTGTATTCGTAATCCCAGGTGTGTGCCTGGTTTTATCTTTTTTTTTTTTTTTTTTTTTAAGATCTAACAAATATAAATGTATTTGAAGCAAATAATATAGCACAGTCATTCATAAATCAAAATGTAACAGAAATACA
>NW_004444068.1:1316208-1350390 GCF_000243295.1 Trichechus manatus latirostris | reverse complement strand
AATGTAACAGAAATACAAGTAAAAATATATTTGTAATAGAAGACTTTAGTTAACCTCTTTTAATACATGACAGGTTAAGGTGATTAAAGAAAGATGTAGAATGCTTAAAAGACCATAATAAATGATGTACTTTAATAAATTTATATATATATTAGAGCTATCATAAAACCATCTTCTTTTCCTGGCCCATCATGGAACATTTACACAAACTAAAAAATATTAATTTCAACAAAATAATATAATGTTCTCTGAAGACGGTTCAATAAAATTACAAAATAATAATAAAAGTAAAAAAAATTTGAATGTACAATGGCAGTGTGATCGTTAAGGTTGTGAGTCCACTTGGCTGGGCCATGATTCTCAATAGTTTGGCAGTCATATGATGATGTGATCACCTCCATGATGAGATTTGATATAATGTGGTCATCTCCATGATGGGATCTGCGGTGAGTAGCCAGTCAGTTGAAAGGGAGTTTCCTCGGAGGTGTGGTCTGCATCCAGTATAGGTGGACTTTCTGGCAATGCTTGAGGGCTTTTGCTCACTCTGGATCCTACAGCTTGCTCCTGTTCGTCTGGTCTCCAGTTCTTGGGACTTGGGCTAGAAGCTTACCTGCCATCTTGCCTGCTGATCTCGGCTGGTTTTATCAGTTTTGTTTTTATTATTAGTTTTCCTGGTAACGCAGTTATGCTAGCTACCTAAAATAATTTTTGGAAATAAGTGTATACAATCGTAAGTACATTTGAATTATATGTTAAAAGATTGAACAATATGTGAATTCTATAGTTAAAACAATAATTGAAGTGTTTTAAGATTTTTTACTTCCTCAATTTCTCAAGTGTTTGAAATATTAGTAACCTATATTTTCTTTGAAAATCAGACCTCAGGTGCAGAGATTTGGATTAGTCAGAATCCTTGACACTGTCGTCATGAGTCCATGTATGGCCTTATTTTACTTTTTAGTAATATAGTGAATACCAGTGAGCCCATTGCGTTGGGTCAGCCTTTAGTAGTCAAGGCTAATGGTGCATTTTTCCCCAATAGTGGATGCGACAGAAGACTCAAAGAAGAATGAACCCATATTTAAAGTTGCCCCATCAAAATGGGAAGCTGTAGATGAATCGGAACTGGAAGCACAGGGTGAGTGTAAAAGTACAATAAATACTGAGCTTCAAAAAATTAAGTGCTTATAAATTAGTCACTGTGTTTTTTTTGTGTGTGTGTTTTCCTTTATGTTTTACACCATGTTGGAACCTTAAGACCCAGTGTTAGCGCATTTTGTGTCTGGTGGCTAAGCTTCATCGTGGTTGCCGTTATAATTTTCTTAGATCCTTCACTATGGAAGCTTACATGAGTGATCAGAGAAATCTCTAAAAATCTTTTAAGTTAAGCCATTTCAGTAGAAAATGTAGAGTAGAGGTGGTGCCTATTTGGAAATCTGCTTAGAGGTCAGTTTCAGAGAAGCCAAAGCTTTGACCTTCCTTGACCCTCTGATAATGCTCGACTTACTAGATGCAGTTTAGACCGACCTGCCTTTGGTAACTTCCTTCCTTGGACACATATCCTAGTGCTTATAATCTGTAATTCTTAATATTTATAGGTTCTAATTAAATAAATCTTACCACCTAGCACAGAAGTGAGGATGAAAATATTATTTGTCACTTCATACATTTGAATAAAATTATAGGTGTGAAGAAGTAGATTTATTTAGCACATAGAAATGGCTGTTAAAGAATAGATAAATGTAGATAAAAACTTCTGTAATATAAACTTTCAGCTCTGAAGCTGGGCCTCTACTGTGCTACTGCAAAATGCTAATTTACCTTATGGAATTACATCCTTTTTTTCCATCCATTCAGCTGTAACAACTTCTAAATGGGAGTTATTTGACCAGCATGAAGAATCAGAAGAAGAAGAAAATCAAAAGTAAGAATCTAAGTTTCGAATATACTCAGCTCCTTGTACATATACACTCTCATTTTCATTAAGAGGTATGGTTGAAATAATAGTGACAAGGAAAACTTCACTCTTAAGAAAACCTTGTAAGAGGATCATTTTTAGCCCCCATTGTTTTCCCAGTGAATAAAGAGCTCTTGGTTTCTGGTCTTGCTGTGTCTGGTTCCGCCTTGCTGTTGAGTTTCTCTTCTGTGCTCAGTTACGCGTTCTCACTCTGGTTGCTAGTTGATCGACTGCATGTTCTTCAGATCTTTGTCATCAGATAGTGTCTTGAGCTCTACAGAAAGTGATTTGTAAGGTATAACGAGGAAGATTTTCTTTTGGAGTGTACATTACTAAAAAAATACTGTATTATGACCATTCTGTTACGTTATTTAAATGCAAGAACTTCAGAAGAATTAAGAATGAATAAGAGAAAAAAATCTTTAAGGCATAGAGAAATTATAATTTTGATTTTTGCTCTTTGATAATTATCCCAAGATTGTTTTTGGATTTGGCACTGAATATGAGTTTAGGAGTTCCTTCTCCCAAATTTTCCTGCAACTTTGTATTGGTAGTTTTTAGGTAGTACTGACACTTTTAGAATCATTGCAAAGGAAGTTGATTTTTGAATAGGAAAAGAGATGGCATCAAGAACACAAAACAGAGGTTTCTGTTTAAAAAAAATATATGTATCTATGTTCTTTTATTCTCCAATGAAGAGTGAACAAAGGGAAAAGTCTAAGTTCATCCCAGTACAATTTAGATATTTGTTTGGATTCAGTAAGTGGGCATTAAAAAACCCATTGCCGTTGAGTCGATTCGGACTCATAGTGACCCTATAGGACAGAGTAGAACTGCCCCATAGGGTTTCCAAGGAGCATCTGGTGGATTCAAACTGCTGACCTTTTGGTTAGCAGCCGAGCTCTTAACTACTGCGCCACCAGGGCTCCAAGTGGGCATTAGTAGCATTTAAATTGTTAAGGAAATGTGGTCAATCAGTAGTTTGTGGAAACACTGTTCAATGGGATGAGGAAAACCTGGCAACAAACATATCTTTCCAGAAATGTTGGTGTGATTAGAACAAGTCAGCAATGATTATGACAAAAATATTTACAAAATATAGATGTGGCTTGCTAATGGAAATAGCTATCTGAGGCTGTTGAGGAGTACAGGAATTGGAAACAGTTCAGTTCAATTTGCTTTAAAGCAGTGGTTTTTTAAACCAGTTTTATGTCCATGAGCCTGTCATTAGTAACATCTCTCATCATTTTAGAGTCACTTCATTAAAAAGAGTATATGTACTGATAAAATAATGATTATTTAGTTTAGAGGGGAAGGAAGGGTAGAAAAACCTTTCACTTTTAAATTGCCATTGTAGAACTCAAAATGTTGTTCAGTTGATTTTCTGATTTTTTTTTGCATAAATTTCACATTCCTGTTAACGTTGAAATATCATTATGGATGGATTTGAGTGTTTGACATTGGGATAATCATACATTGATCCAGTGAGGCATGGATCCCTAGAAATATCATTTATATTATTTATTTTTCTTAGGAACTCCGAGGAAGTCCTACTAATATAAAAATGACTTTATAAAGACACGAAGGAAGGAATTTGAAATCAAACATGCAGCTAGATGATGGTGCCAAAAGGAGTTGGCTTGAATGGGAAAAGCATTTCCATTCTGATTTACTCCATGTAGTACAGTAATGATATTACCAGAAAAACAGTCATTATTGTATTCATGTAAATTAATACAAAAGTCTAGATCGTCATATAGTTTTGTTTTGAATAAAATTGCTGTATTTCTGAATTTGCTACTTATTTCAAAAGATCGAAAAGAAATAAAAGATAAAATTCTTTTTTCACCTAGAACTTTCTGATCCTTGAAATTTTCTTATGCCTCGCTACTACTCTCTAGTGGCTGGATTCAGAATACCGTTTTTTTTACTTAGAGCTGCTTGTTATAACTAGGAATTCTTGCCTTCGTGGCAGAAATGTGATTTCTTTAAAAAAAAAAAAAAAAGCACTACTAACAACTTTGGACAAAATGTCTAAAAAGTGATTTCATTTGTAATGAATTCTGTATGGATTTAGAGCCTTGAATTTCCATTTCTTTCAAAGAAGAGAAGGAGCAAGAGGAAGCTGTGTTGTGATCTGAACTCAGAGCTGGTAACTAAGAGTTAAAGCCAGAAGAGAGTGCTCAGGCCTTGAAAAATTATAATAGGATTATAAAATATATTTATTTTTAAATTATCAGAGTAGGGTAGCTCACTTAAAAAGTCTTAAAGAATACAGCCATCCAGATCCTTTCTATGCATATATAAGTATGCATGTGTATTTTAAACATTATGTTTATGTAATAATTTATGTAATATTGTACATACTATTCTGTGATCCACAGTTTTCACTCAATTGTCATAGGTATTGCTTCATGTCAGACCTTATATTTATCTGCTCTTTATTCATCTGTGGTTGAAAGCAGGTGTTCAGATAAACGCACAAGGATATTAACCAAGGAGTATTTGAAATTGCCAAAAACAAAAACATTGGAAATACTGTAAATAACAGGCTGGAATTAGTTATTTCCACTGTATAGAATACCACAATTTAATTAACAACTTCAGGTCCTTGTTCCAAAATAATTCTTCAGTAAATACCCGTTTACATACAAACATACACATGCACACACACACGCTTTAACCCTTTAAAAGCATTTAAAACACGTGAAAAATCTATGTACTGTAAAAGAAGGAATATTTGTGTTTAACTAAAAACTACATTTAGGAAATTTCTGACAAATGAGAAATAGTAATTAAAAGATTTATTTATTTCCCAAAAGTATATAGTTTTTGTTTTATAGTTGGTTTTGATGTTTTTCTTCCTTACCTAAGTGTTGTATTGAGTTGTAACTATATATGGTATAAATGATTATGAGGCTGTGTATATAAAGTTTGTAAAACATTTTAGTAATATCCTGGAAAGGACTTTCTGATGAGAAATTAAAATGCTAGTAGCATAGTTTTCTCTTAGTACCCAGCTTATTCTAAATTGCTAGCACTTTCCTTTTATCTGCCTAGCTTAAAATTTTCTCATTCAGAGTGTGTGTCTATTTACAAGAGTCTTTAAAATTGTTTTTTATTTGGAAAGAATTTGGTTATGTGGAACTGTTTTTATAGTATTATGAATAATCTTAATCTATACTAAAAGAGCTCCTACTTATGGTAGAATGTATTTAGTACCTGAGTAGTGACATCTAAGTGCTTACCAAATATTAAAGGGAAAAGGGCATATTTTATAGTCTTTGACAGTAATGTTAATATTACAGTCAATATTGTTGGTAAGGAATTTTGTTTATAAACATGTTTGTACTTACATGGATGTCTTGTTTTGCCCAGGTTTATTTGCTAATACCAGGCACACACAAAGCTCAGTTCTAGAACATATAACTTTTTTTTTTTTTTTTAAAGTCTTTTCATTCTTTGTGCTTCAGGAGCGTTTTGTTAATCCTGTTACAGCACCGATGTGCAGTTTGATAGGTAGTTGCCTCCCTGTCTGTTTCCATAAGAGTGCTTCTAGAAGGACAAGGGAATATTTTTCGTCTCCTATCCCAAGTAACTGACACATGGCAGCCACTCCGTTTTTCAATTGTGTTTTGTCTGACTTAGAACCAATATAGATTTCCAAGTCAAACATGAGTATTGGTGGTAATATTTAAAATTTATACCTTGCTTTATTTCTAGGCTTATGTGCTAATCAGATAAGGACTTATGAGGCATTGATTGTTTCATTGTAATCTATGTGATTCAAAATTAAGTCTTTTCTAGCTGATAGGCTCCGCTGAAGGAGTGGTAAACATTTGGCTTTTTAAGCATTAAGCTTCATGAAATCATTCTGAACTGTGAAGTATGCAGAAATCATTGGATTTGTGATTATGCATTTCATTTAACTGCTGCAAGGGAAATTTAGAATGAAAGGCACACAGATAACATTGGCAGAAAGCAGTGGTTATAGTGAAGCACAAACTTCCTGGAGGAAATGGATTTTTACAAAGTTGTTTATAAAGTAAGATTTGATCAGATACCTTACAAAAGAAGTTAGTGATTATCTTCTTATGTTTCTAAGGCAGTGAAAAAATACTCAGAATATAAGATGTTAACACTTCTTTTTGCTGCCTTGACATAAAATGTATTGTGTTTATTCCCAAAGTCAAGAAGAGGAAAGTGAAGATGAAGATGATACTCAAAGTTCCAAATCTGAAGAACATCATTTGTACTCTAATCCAATTAAAGAAGAAATGACCGAGTCTAAGTTCTCTAAGTACTCTGAAATGAGTGAGGAGAAACGAGCTAAGCTTCGTGAAATTGAGGTTAGTGTTACAGTGAAGTTTAGACTGCTCTCCTGGCCTTTCACTTCCTCCACCAAGTTAGGCTCCTTCTTTGCTTCACACCCTTGTACATACTGTTCCCTCCCTTGGCCTGTTGTCATTAGTTGCTGTTAGTCTTTTCCAACTCACACTGATCCGCTGTGTGCAGAGTAGAACTGCTCCGTAGAGTTTTCAAGACTATAACCTTTCAATAGCAGATTGCCAGCCAGGCCTGTCTTCTGAGGCTCCTCTGGGTGGGTTCCAACAACATATTAGTATGTATAATATATATATATATATATAAAAACCCAAACCAAACCCATTGCAGTCGAGTCGATCTCAACTCATAGCAACCCTATAGGACAGAGTAGAACTGCCCCATAGGATTTCCAAGGAGCAGCTGGTGGATTCGAACTGCTGACTTTTTGGTTAGCAGCCAACTTCTTACCCACTGTGCCACCAGGGCTCCAATATATGTATATGTGTATTTTATATATATATATTTTAAGCTATTTTCTTCTCCAAATGTGTCCTCTTAAAGGTGTCTATACCTGAACATTTTTTAGCATGGGATTAATGAAAACCAAAGGATTCGTGTTATACAATGTTGACATTCTCCACGAAGCAGTTAGAAAACATGTAGCTATATGATATTGCAGTATTGACCAGAAGCCAGTTCTTAATTTTTCAGATACCACTTAGAGCAGTAACTAACCTTCTCTTTTTCTAGTCTGCTTTTATTCTCACTTCTTCCAACAGGGTTTGGAGGAGTGGAACAGTAGGCGGGGAGCCAGGTGGAGTGTCTTCTGTGTTGTTTGGCAAGAAAAATCCCTTTCTGCCCTGTTCCTGAGGAAAGAGTAGATAGTTGATTGGGAAGATGATACCTGTTTGTCCCAGAGCACCAGGGGGATGGGTGGCTAAGAAGCCATTGTAAGGACTGCTTCCTCTTGAGTTGGGACCTGTCATCACCCGTTTACTGAGTGCCCTGAACTTGTTCTTGAACCTGTTTGGCCATATCAGCAGGAACTATACCTAGGAATTTTATAATGATTTTTAAAAATGCTACCTAGGAATGCATCCTTTCCTCAAGTAACTTTCAGATCTGTTGTTTGACTCTTGGACACTTAATGCTTAAGCTGATTTTCTACAAATATGTTCTATAGAAGAGAGTCAGCTTGGTTATGGGAGGCTCCACACAGTGGTGAACGCAGACATTTAAATGTTTTTTCCCTCTTCCCTCCCTCAATCTTATATCTTACTATCTTTTTAAATGTAATCATCATTAAAACAAGAAGAGTCTCTAAGCAAAAAGGCAAAGACTGAGTTTTGAAAGAAGAGAATGAGAAAACCTCAAAGCTCTGATTGTAGCAGACTGCTGTAGAGAGAAACCTTTAGACTGCGGCTCTGTGTTTGGTCTTACATGGGCTGTGTTCAGAATGCTGTTTTTTTTTTTAAAGCTGTTTATCTTTTTGCCTTCTGCTGGCTGTTATATCTAGCTGGCAGTATGCTTGCCTTTAGCAGTCTGGCCTTTCTAATTTGGAGAACCAGATACCAACTGATTGTCATTGTGTTGAGAGAATGAGTAGGTTCTTAAGGGCCTGAGCCAGTTCATGGTTTTTGAGACACCTTAGGTAGCTGTGCGGAGCATGTGTGGGCCCACGCCTGATCACTTGAGTTCTGCATAGCTGGGCTTGTCTGACAAGTGGTCTTCAGATAAGGGAGTTTTATGCTGAGGTTACATTTTTACTGAGTTCTTATCCGTTACTTCTTTGTATTTATGTTCTTCCTTTGTACACACTTGTTTCAAAGAAAAAGTTTTTAAAAAGGAAGCAAAGTAGTGCTTAACTTGATTTTCTTTGGAAGTTATAGTGATGACAATACTTATTTTAAAATACCTTATTTTACAGCTCAAAGTTATGAAGTTTCAGGATGAGTTGGAATCTGGAAAAAGACCTAAAAAACCAGGCCAAAGCTTTCAGGAGCAAGTAGAACACTACAGAGATAAACTTCTTCAACGAGTAAGGAATAAGTATACTCAGTAATACATATTTTCCAAAATTATTTGCTTGACTACCTAGAATATTGATATTTTTCCTCCAGGAAAAATAAATTTCAAATGATACTCTTGATGTGTAAATGCAGAGTATTGGTATATAAGTAGGAGCATTTGAAATTTGATGTTTTGAAAATATTTTAGTTTGGGAAAAGGGTCTTAGGATAGCAGCATACTATTTTATTCTCAACCCTACCTGTGGACTAGAAGAGTAATCCTGCTAAGCGCATGTTTTCAGAAGTGGACGACGTACAGGAGCATCACGTTGGTGACACTGAGACACCAACAGCCCTGAGAAGTGGCACAGAGACAGAGATGGACTTGGGGTTTGGCAAGTTCATTTGGGGCTCCTTTCCCATTGTTGCCAAGGAGGGACAGCAAGTGGTAGAATACCTCTTTGGTGAATTTTAACTTCTGAAGGACCTCATATTATTCTTGTACATATAAAAATATGCAGGAATATGCAGATAATTTTAGAATCAGGAGCCCCACATGATAATTGTTGAAGGGACTCAGGAATTTTGTTGGTACTACTTTGAACTTTACCTCTATAATGACTGTCATTGCGAAGGAAATAGATTCTATAGGAAGAGAAGAGAAATAGGAAAAAAGCTAGATGAGAGCTTGCAGTCACTAAGGAGTTGTTAATGGTGGAGAGCTGGTGATGGGGAACAGTAGGATGATGAAGTGATTTGGGTGCTGCACAGACCTATGGAAACTGATACCACTCTGCAGTGCATCCCTGGGCAAGTCACTGACGCCTGCTGTTTCTCGGATCAAGCAGGGTGATGTGCCCGAGTTTGCCGGCTTGCGAGTTAGATAGTAGCTACTGTTATTACTGTTGTTCTTTATCATTAAAGTGTTTAAAATATTTTAAGCATTTTAACTGTAGTACACTTCCTATGTGGAGCCCTGGTGGCGCTAGTGGTTAAGCGTTCGGCTGCAAACCAAAAGGTCAACAGAATTATCAGTTGGGAAAGTACATCCTACAAATCATCAGAGGAAGTTCGTCTCCTCGGTATCAGCTTTTAAGTGTGTATTCTGTATGTTGTATTTGGAAAAAGGATAAATGAGATTTTTTTTTTAAAGTTGCTATTTGTCTGTACAACATGGGGCCCTTTGGACGTGGTGGCAGGTTTCAGATCTGCATGGAAGCCTGTACCTTGAGACATTCACTGATCCTGGTGGTAGTAAGCTCAAAATGAGTAATACATATATTACCTTTAGTCTCCTTGCTTTCGACGATTGTAATTGGATAGAAAGATGTATTTTTTGAAAGTATATGCCAGGGGTCAGCAGGCTATTGTCAGTGCCTGATTTTTGTAAATAAAGTTTTATTGAAACACAGCCATGCCCATTCCATTCATTTATGTATTGTCTGTGGCAGCTTTTGTGTTACAGTGGCAGAGTTGAGTAGTTGTGACAGAGACTCTTGTGGTCTGCAAAGCAGAAAGTATTTACCACCTGGACCTTTACAGAAAAACTTTGCCGACCTCTGGTATAGGCTTTTCCCCCTTTTTAAAAATGAGAAGAGTCAGCTATCAGATAGCTTTCTTGATACGTATAGATCATAATAAAACAGTTGCCTTTGAGTTGATTGTAACACGTGTGTCAGAGTAGAAGTGAATAGGCTTTTCAGTGACTAATTTTTTGGAAGTAGGTCGCCAAGCCTTTCTTCCATGGTACCTCTGGGTGAACTTGAGCCTCTAACATCTCAGCAGCCAGATGTGTTAACCATTTGCACCACCCAGGGACTCCATATAGATTATAAAGAAATTAGATTCCTGTTAATGAAGTCGGCTTTGTGGATTCATTGTCTGTAGCTACTCTTTTAAATATGCTATCATCAGTGGAAATCAGAATTTCAAGTGATAAGTGGTAGTTATAGCATCTGAGGATGAGCAAATATTTTTTTTTCTGGTTTATGTAATTTTACAGTCACAAAGTCAGTTTATATTTTTATAAATTAGGATTTTAAATTTCTAATGCAATTGGTACTTGTATCTCATGAGTACAATTTTCTGATAGAAGATTATTGTGAATTTTAAGCCTGTTGCTTTGGTAAGAGCTCTGATTAAATCAACTTGCTGTGCAGTTAGAATCACACCCTACTATTTTATAGTAGTCAGTGATGGAAAGGTCAATGCATTATTAGCTTTTTCCAGTTTTTTTGAGGGGAGATGCTATATAGGTAGCTTAAGATCTCTGGCTCTAGAGCTTGAGTGCAGATCCTGACTTCACCATTTACTTGGTGTGTGACCTGGGGCATGGTACTTAACCTTTCAGAGCCTTGTTTTTCATCTCTAAAATGAGGATAGGAGAGTTGTAAAGGATTATATGAAATGGTATATGGAAAGCTGTTCAGTATGTTACTTGATTCTGGTGAGCCCTCACAGTAAATATTTAACTGCTGTCGCTGGTATCCCTGTTATTCAGTGTAAGGAGAAGTGACTCATTTCCTGGAAGGGCAGACAAGTTTTTGAAAATGCTATTCTACTTTAAGTAGTGATTTAAAAAAAATAGTTCCCCGAAAGAGAAAATATTGTGAAATTAACACAGATATGTTTTAAGTGATAAGTATTCTTTCTTTAAAAAAAAAAACAGGAGAAAGAGAAGGAATTAGAAAGAGAAAGAGAACGAGACAAGAAGGATAAAGAAAAATTGGAATCTCGATCTAAAGACAAGAAGGAAAAAGATGAGTGTACTCCAACGAGGAAAGAAAGGTATACATTTCTCATATTTAATGCATATACTGTTTTCAAGATTTGGAATGTGTATTATTTTGTGATATTTTTATCATTGATGCCAACAAACTGGATTAAAGTGTTTGATTTTTGCCTGCAGGAGGCAGAATTAGCTGAGGAATGGGGTAGTTAGTTGGCGCTTGGCTTAATTAAGTGGGTCATCGTCTCTTCGTGTAGTTCAAGTGTTAAGACTTCAATTACAGTATTAGGTAACAAACTTCAGACTTAAATAACAAACAGCTTGCTCGATCTTCCTTGTTGCTTCCAGTGTAAACATTTTGTCCAGTCTCTCTATGCTGTGGCTACTACCTGTAAACTGGAATCTCTCAGTCTTGTCTTGAAAGGGGGTGTAGGTCATAGGGACTTACTCCTCACCTTAAGTATTTATTCTCACCAAAAGTTTTTCTCTTTCAGTTTTTATTTCTTACTTTCGCGGTTCCTAAATCTCTTGATTTAGTAAAGAAAATTGTTTTAGTTAACCTCCCTGAAGTTTGCTGACAAAAACCAAGCGATTGCAAATAAATTCTGACTTAGTCACTCTATAGATAGTTACAAATAACATAGTTATACTAATTGGTTAAATAATAAACCTGTCACTTTTTTGTCTTTTATTATTTTTTTTGATATAACTTAAGATTTACAGAAAAGTTGCAAGAGTAGTACAAAAAATTCCTACATACCCTTCAGCCACATTCCCCAAATGTTAAAATATTCTACTTTTGCTTTATTTTCTCCTTCCCTGTCCTTTCCCCTGCTTCATTCTCTCCGAACCGTTTGAGTAACTTGCCAACATATGTCCCTTTACCCCTAAATACTTCAATGGATATTTCCTAAAATAATAAATTCTCCTTCATAACACAATAGAAGTATCAAAACTGGGAAATTAACATTACCATATGACTATCTAATCCAGACACTTTAATGAAAGTTTGTCGATTATTCCAGTACTGTCTTTTAGAGCAAAAGAAAATCCAGTTTAGTTGAATTCAGTTGTATTTTTTAATCACCCTGTCTTTAACTTGTTCTTGGTATAAAGAGCTTGAAATGTAATTGGAAAATAACATTAATAAGGTTATTGAAAATAAAGTTAGTATAAACTCGTAGGAATTAAAAGCTGATTTAGTAGAAGAAAAGTGAATGCCTGATCCTTTGCTCACTTACACAATGTTTTGGGGGCTTTGTTCCATAGGAAAAGGCGCCACAGTACATCCCCTAGCCCATCTCGAAGTAGCAGTGGTAGACGAGTGAAGTCCCCATCACCAAAATCGGAGCGATCGGAGCGTTCAGAAAGATCTCATAAAGAGAGCTCACGGTCAAGGTCATCTCACAAAGATTCTCCTAGAGATGTTAGCAAAAAGGCCAAAAGGTAAATGCAAGTTGTTTTTGTAATATTTCAAATGTCAGTTTCCTTGTCATTCTACGAGCTTTTGAAAATAATTTGGTTGGCAGCCATTTTTTAGGGACTTAGAAAACCAAAGAGATAGACTTTCATTGTATACTATCCCTCCCTACTACACCCCCCTAGTCTCTTTCATGACTAAGCACAAGAAGGCTTCCAACCAGTAAAAAGACCTACCGAGAATGTTAAACATATCCAGTGTTTCCTATATGGAACAGGGTTAGCTGCTTTAGTTTTCTTTCTGTTCTTTAGTTTCCATAGAATATTCTTTGTTCCAAAACTGAAAGAAAAATACATTTTTTTTCCACAGCAATCTTGTTAGCAAGTTCATGGGCAGAGATTTGTGGAAGTAAATACCATAAATACCATCTCTTCAGTATGTAACATAGTATTTTATATACTTTTTTCCTTGTAGTTCCAGAAAAGCGGTTCAAAAATGTTTTATATGTCTGGTGTTAAATAGAGGAATTTTCCTGAATGCTAAAATTGCTTTATATGCTAAAACTTTGTTATTATAACTATTTTTAGTAAAGTCTTTATAAAATAGATAACTTTTTCCTTTTCTAAATGGCACTTGCTGTTGATATGTTAATATACATCCTTTTTTTTGAGGGAGTAATCTTTATGAACAGCACTTACAAAACTATGCTGTCTTAAATGATACCCTTGAATGTTATGCTTTTAACCCTTAAGATGATAGGCTGCAAAGCCACTGCATTTTTTAAAATAAATTCTGTAAATGATCTTAGATGCCAGTTTTAGACTTTATCTTGTAGATTAAAGTTCAAACTTTTGGGTGTTATCAATCCTGGGGAGCTTGTTAAAAATGCAAATCCCAGTTCCTCCCTCTAGAAATTATAATTTGGTAGATCAGTGGTAAGGCTTAGAAATCTGTCTTTTTAAACAAGTGCTCTACTAATCACTGATGCAGTGCATAGTAAGTACAAAATAAATCTCTGTGTGTGTGCGTGCACGTGTGTATGTATGTCCAGTGGGCAAAGTGTAACTTTGAGAAGTTTACAATCCTGTTTGTTTCAGGGACTTACTGTGCTCTGTTAAGGATCGTTTTAGATAGTTGAAGACTAATCAGTTTGGGCCATACGAGTACTTTGATAAAAATTGTTTTTGTTTGTTTGCTTTTTCAGATCACCATCTGGTTCAAGGACACCTAAAAGGTCTAGGAGATCACGATCTAGATCCCCTAAAAAATCAGGGAAGAAATCCAGATCCCAGTCCCGATCTCCACACAGGTCTCATAAAAAGTCAAAGAAAAACAAACACTGACATAGCGTTCACAATTTTTAAGATGCTGTCACTTATTGGAAATGCGATTTTGTTTTGTGCCTGAACAGTCTGTTTTTAAAAAAAAAAAAACAAAAAACAAAAAACAAATGAAAGAGCATTCCTGGGGTTTTTTTGTTTGTTTGTTTGTGAATGCATGTGTAAACTCATGAGTAACTGCATCTGTAGAATTGTCATTGTTTTATATTGTACAAATTACTTCAGTTGTGGCCGTTTCTCATATAATTTTTACTGTGTTAATGAATTTCATCAGAAATGTGTATAATGGATCTGCTGGCAGTAGTAGTATTTTGTTTTAGGATATTGTGACTTAGCAAAAATAATACAGATGTCTACCCCCCCCCCTTTTGTAGCTTTGAAAATTGGAATTAGATTTCAAATAAAATCTGAACAGAAAACTATAATGTTGTTTTTTTGCCCCACTGGTGACAGCAAGTCCCTTAAAGTTCTAAGTGAGTTTGGCACTACTGTTGTGTTTCTTTTACATAATGCACTTTACAAGCTCCAGTGTTCAAGTAGCTAAACTTCTGTATTTACTAAGATGGCTATCAAAATGAAAGAACCTGAGATTCCTGTTTGGAAGGTTTGCCAACCAATGTCTTCATTAAGGTTCTCTTCCTTGGATAATACCAGTACCCAGAGATAAAAGATAGGTGGATATGGCATGGTGCTTTGTTAATGGAATGCCTAGCTAAACCTTTTTTTTTACAAATTAGAAGCAATATGATTTCAGTACACCCAGCCCATATTCTGAGCAGCTACTTATTTTTAGGGAAAAATTAAATTGCTATCTTTTGATTTTATCTTCTATCATAAAAGACATTTATTTATAAAAGAAATTTTCCAACAAGATTTGGCCACAGTATAAAAGAATTTTCCAACAAGATTTGGCCGTTTTATTTTTTGTATGATAGTTGCCTCTTTATAGACCTCTTAAGCAGTCTTCAAACCCTGGTGTCAGAATATTTCTACAAGTTTCTGTTTAAAACACCTTAGTGTTTTAAAAGGATGTGGTTTTAGGTATAATTTTAAGTAAAATTTAAAAAAGTAAAGTGGTTTTTAGGAAATGGAGTATCCGTTACAAGGTGCAGAAATTGCAAGGTGCAATTCAAGATGCAAAAAGTTGATTTCAACTATTTGCATGGTTGAAATCTGTTATACAGCAGGAATAAAATTACTGTGGTATGAGAAATAAAATTTGTGTAATGGTTAAATTTTCCTATAAGTATAATGTAATAAAGGGTTCTGTAGACTTGAACTGATGCTACTGTTTGTGAATTTTGCTATTTTTCATGTAGACACTTAATTGTACAGTGGTTTGATTTTTTTAAATTTTTTTCCTAATAGAGAGTGTAGGAAACTATTTTGATAATAGATTGTTTTGATTTAGGTTGATTTTTTAAAAATTTTGTCTAGTCACAAAATAAATACTGTACCCACAATTTAGGGAGTAGCTCTGTTAGCTGAGCACTACTGTGTTAACTGAGCATGCTTCTTCCAAACCGGGCAAATCTACAACAGCTTTGGAAATCAGCCAGTCAGATTATTTTGCTTAATGGTTCTTATCAGCATGCAATATTGCTTGAATACTTATTCCCTTATCATTCGTCCATTTTGTTAGGAAATGTTAATTCCTAAAAGTTGCTCAGAATAATTAAACGTGAACATTTGGTGCTGATTTTTAAAAACCTATAAATATAGCCATTTATAAAGCAACATGTTTTTCTCCCCCGTTCATTGCCTGGGAGAGTGTAATTTTATATAATCTTCCTTTTCTTGCAAAAAGTAGCAGTAGTGTTGAGTTGCTGTTGATTTTGGCATTCCATCATTCACCGTTGTCTAGTGTAGGCTTAGAATAATTGGTCAGGTAATGGTTTTGCCATTCAAATTTCAAGGAATGCTTATTTCTCTCCCTTCTTAAAAAATATCCTAGAGAAGCAGCAGAAAATCTTAAGTCAGTTTTGGGTGCTTATTTGTAATGTGTTTCTTACTGCAATGGAATTTAGCACTTGTCTTTATCTGGCTCCAGACACAACTATTACAGTTTATTTTACAGTGAGTGAGGCTGGCTTCCATTTGTGGTGGGAGGATTGCTTACGCCTGATAGAAATGTATTTTCTGTGCAGTCTATTAATGTATGTATTAGATTATATTGAATTTTTTTCTTGAATTGCAAATGGTAGATAGGTTATTTCCAATTTATCTTTAAGAGAAAATATTTAGAGTGTTTATTTCCTCCTGGATTCACTGAAAGTTTAATGGGATCAGAAACTGGTAAATTGTGAAGGGGGGAGATAGTCTACCATATTTTTATAATAGCATATTATTCAACTGTTTCCCATGTAAAGAACACTCTTAAGTTACGTAGTAAAATTCTAGAGGTTGACTAAAATGTTCATAGGCATGACTTGTAGTTAACAGGAAGTACCCTGCTCCAGCTCTGTAATAGACAGTTATTGTTCTCTACCACAGCTACATGGAAGAGGAAATCCCTTGCCCACTCCTCTTATAGAGGAGTGTCAGGCTCTCTCCTCTCTAACCTAATGTTTATACACAGGGGTTCCTTACCAGATTAATGCCATTCTTAACGCCTCTCCCTTCTACAGGTGGGAGAAAGAAAATAAATGGTAGTCTAATTCTTACCTGAGAGAGTCCTATAATTGAAGAGGATCATGTTTGTGAATCTTTTCGTTGGCATTGTATTTCTTTGTTACTGCTAGTAAGTGAATGGGGATTTCTGATCTGCAGTATGTTGAGATGTTAGAGATAAAGAACTAAAAAACAAAACTCTGTGACCCAAAAGAATGCTTTTATTTGGCTCAGAATGTTCTAGGCTTTTCTGCTAAAGTTTGCAGACAGTACTGTACGCTGACCTAATTTTTTTTTCATTGCAGACCATTCCCATGGGCTTACCCTGAGACTTTTAACCCAATTAAAAAAAAAAAAAACTCACCAGGGAGGAAATACTTGCTTATGACTTGTGTTTTTTTCCCCCAAATTTTAAGATTCTTGAGCACTAGAAAATATTTGTAAGAAATTCCAATCATGATCAAGTTTAGGTTTCTTAAAAATATTCTCTACATGTTTGCCTTCATGGTGGTGTACGTTCTGAAAAATTAGATATCCATGATGGTCGTTTATCATTATTGTTATTAAAAATAAGAGCAGAACTCTGTATTGCCAAAGTGACTTAGCCTGTTCTGATGACCACACAGTGTGGTTTCTTTAGCAGAGAAAGTTGCTTTTAAAAATAAATAGTACGACTTCCCTAAGACTGTCCCATTAAGACATTTAAGAAAGAAGAGCTTTTTGTGGTTGTTTTTTGTTTGTTCTCCTCTTCTAGTACATTTAATGTAAAAGCTAATTACAGAGAATTCACAGCAGATACTAGTGAAGATACTAGTTTTAAGTATAAAGGAACATGTGATTATTTGTACAAACTCAGATTTACAAAGTGTTCTCTTCATATTTCACGTGCATGTTTTGGAATAGATTTTGGGGGTGTTTACTTCATTATACTTTTTTTATTTATTTTTGTTTTCAATTCCCACGGCTTAGATTTCACACAAATACAAATCCCAGGGGAAGTGTTGTGATGATAGACTGAAAGGTGGGAATGTGCTGCTGTTCAGAGTGAGCCATGTTCTGTCGGTGAAAATCCAGTGCCTCAGTGTTTATTCAGTACCACCTCATGGAGCTTCATTGTAAATGGTTATATGTATAATCGGTTATTTATATAGTTTTGTGGATCTATAGATAAAATGCCCTAATTCATTTCCACATGTAATTGTGCTTGGAGTATTTGTGTTTTATCCTTCTACTTCAGCAGACTCTTGTACATTATATCTCTGATGATTTGAAATAATCAGGAAAGACAATTTTTCGGAAACGAGAATAATATAGTTGAAATCAGCTCAGCTGAAATATTCTACAGCAAGACAATTTCAGGTGAACTGATTCCATAATTTAGTTACTTTTCGATGTAAGGCTTAAGTTTATTGTGAGCTGCTTTCCAGATCAGACTGTCACTTTATAGTTTTTCTACATAAAGATTATATAGTTGCAAACAAAGGTTGTGGAATTTCCCTTTTGTTGTTGTTTTTTGACTCTTAATTACTTTAATAAAAATACATTGTTTTCATAGCAAACTTAAGACTGTTCATGTAATTTTCTCCATATAGTAGCTTTTCTAATGCAAGCCAAGTAAACCATGTTTGGTGTTCAGGAGCTTTCTCCCAAGTGAGCTAACTGATAAACCACATTTATCCATTGTAGCTGAAATGTTACTGCATTTTTCATGGTGTAGATGTTTAGCCTACAGTGAGATATGTTCATGGTACATCATTCTCTTGATTAGGAAATTTCATTTCCTCATTAATTCCCCCCCTTTTAAGAGTTATTTTGTTCTTTTTTATTGAGAAAAATTTCAAACATACAAAAGTAGAATAGTCAAACATCCATATATCCATCAACCTGCTTTAGCAAATATAAATTCATTAGTATGTATTTCTGAAAGTTTTGGTTTTAAAACAACCATAATACCATTATCACATTAAAAAATAATTCATTGGTTCCTTTTTAAAGCCCACTTTTTCTTTGAAGTGTCTATATTTCCCTGTAGAATTTGAAAAAGATTTTCTCAAATGGTATGTTAGCATTTCTATTTTAAGTAAAACTTCAAAAGCGAGCATAAAGTAATACCAGGTGTATCTGCTGTCTACCCCACCATCTCCTTAAAATCTTTGCCATTTTTACCACTTACCGTGTGTGTATTCTCTTTAACAGTTATGTATGATGTAATTTCACACGAACACTTCATAGCATGGGGTACAAATAAGCTCAGCGCAAGCTATGAGATGTTGCAATTGGTAGCATTAATATTTTAATGACCATACTCATTTTTTTTCAGTCTTATTTATTCCTGACACAAAACTAAAATTTTTGGCATATGATAGACTCAGTGTTTGGATTAGTTACTTTGCCACAATAAAAAGGGGTAAAAAAAAGTTTGTTCTTATTTTTGAAGTTTTTTCCCCTATTCTTAGAAAACAGAGCATCAAACCATTTTAGAATACAGAACTTTTTAAAAATGAGATGTAGTGTGGCATAGTGGTTGAGGAAGCGGACAAGCAGGGGCTTTGGAGTTACATTTGGATTTGAACTCCAGCCCCTCTCGTAGCTGTATGGCATTTCAGTCTTATTTTCTCTCCTATAAAATGGGGTTAACATTGCCTTGTATACTTACTGTAAGGATGGAGTCACATGTAAATCACCAACACATGGTTGTCATGCCAAACCGAAACAAAACCCGTTGCTGTCGAGTCAATTCTGACTCACAGCAATCCTACAGGACAGAGTAGAAAATGCCCCACAGGGTTTCCAAGGAGCTGGTGGTGGATTTGAACTGCCGACCTTTTGGTTAGCAGCCATAACTCTTAACCACTGTACCTCCAGGGCTCCAGTTGTCATACATGTACCAAACCAAACGCGTTGCTGTCTAGTTGATTCCAACTCATAGCGACCCTATAGGACAGAGTAGAACTTCACCGTAGGGTTTCCCAGGAGCACCTGGTAGATTTGAACTGCCAGCCTTTTGGTTCGCAGCTGGACTCTTAGCCACTAAACCACCAGGGTTGGTACCTAAAATGAAACATTGATTCAACATTCCTGAAAACAGATGATGTGAACATATTACAACTAGAACAACAGAGTAAGACCACTATTCCATAGCACCAGGGCCTTCAAAGGATTCTAATACGTACTCAATTTGTATTGGTTTAACAGATGGTTATAAACTTATATTTGGAGATATATTAGCACATTTATTGCACAATTAATACAGCTTTATAATCTGCTTTCCCAGTCTTACAGATGACAATTCTTAATCTTTGAGGAATAACATTTTTATTAAGTAGATTTTTAAAAACAGTTTTCGTTGGTTGTCATTTTTTAGCAGATTTCACTAACCAAAATTTCTGAAAGGAAGCTCCTAAAGGAAAATCTAAATGTAAAACAGCTGCAGTAGGGTATATGTGGAAAGAGACTGGAGAATAGTATGAAATACGATGAAGCACTGGATTCTTTGTCCAAGGTCAAAGTTAAAAAAAATCTTGTCCAAATTACCTGCGCTGAGCAGCAAGATGCAATTTTCACAAAATGAGTGGACTGAGAACTGTCCTGAGAGAAGATGACTGAAAACCGGGTTAGTAATTTGAGAGTAATTGAACTCTTGTGTTTTGTGTGTATTTGCAAGTTATTGTTTGTATTTTCAGATTATGCAGAAGTAGGAAATGTCCCCTAAAACTACGGTAATTTCCTTCAGTGGAGAGAGCTGAAACTACATAGAATTTGAAAAGGAAATTACACTTTAAATTCTACTCAGAAATAACGGCTTTGTAGTAATGTCCTCAGGACATTTGTAAAGCTCTTTGGCATTCTCACAGCTGTGCAAACATGAATCTGGAAGAGCAAAACTTTGATTAAAAATGCTATTTGGCCCTTCATGTAGCCGAAACGTTAAAATCGAAAAGAATAAGCACCTCACTATAGATTGGCTACCTTAGCAGCTAAATATTCCTGTTGCATGGTGTGGTATTAGATGGTTTTTCTTGTTTCAGCACGTTTTGTCTTACTGCACTGTGCAGTAGCTATTGGGTGTGAGCAGTTATTAAGAGCATTTAGGAAAATGCTTTTCAGATGGTGTCTTAGTCACCTAGTGCTGCTATAACAGAAATACCACAAGTGGATGGCTTTAACAAAGAAGTTTATTCTCTCACAGTCCAGTAGGCCTGCAAGTCCAAATTCAGGACATCAGCTCCAGGAGAAGGCTTTCTCTCTCTGTCGGCTCTGGAGGAAGGTCTTTGTGATGCATCAGTCTTGCCTTGTTCTAGGAGCATCTCGGCGCAGGAACCTCAGGTCCAAAGGACGTGCTCTGCTCCCCAGCACTGGTTTCTTGATGGTATGAGGTTCCCATGTGTCTCTGCTCGCTTCTCTCTTTTTTATCTCAAAAGAGATTGGCTTAAGACACTACCCAGTCTTCTATACCTCATCAGTATAACTGCTGCTAATCCAGCTTATTGGATCATAGTGATTGAATTTACAACACATAAGGAAATCACATCAGGTTACAAAATGGTACACAATTATACAATACTGGGAATCATGACCCAGCCATGTTGACAGATATTTTTGGGGGGATGCAGTTCAATCCATGACAGATGGCTTTTGGCCATTCTAGGATCTATCAAGTCCTTCACTTATTTCTGGGAAAGTAAACAGTTCAAGCCTAATATAGGTCTCCCTCACATGGTGTATGTGGCAAGGTATCAAAAACCAAAGGATGCTCTAAGTACATATTTTATCTTTATATACTCCAATTGCCATAACATTTAGCTAAGGTAAATTTAAATGCTGTAAATTTCAATATCACATATTATGTGTAGCTTAACATATTTCATAGGATAAAAAAAAAAAACCCAAACCAAACCTGCCGATGTTAGTTGATTCTGACTCATAGCAACCCTGTAGGACAGAGTAGAACCGCCCTATTGTGTTTCCAAGGAGCAGCTGCTGGATTTGAACTGCTAGTCTTTTTGTTAGCAGCTGAGCTCTTAACCACTGTGCCACCAGGGTTCCATTTCATAGGGTACTTATCCTGAACTCCCCCGGTGGCAGAGTGGTTAAGTGCTACAGTTGCTAACTGTCGGCAGTTTGAATCCACCAGGTGCTTCTTGGAAACTATGGGGCAGTTCTACTCTGTCTTACAGGGTCGCTATGAGTTGAAATCGACTTGATGGCAATGGGCTTGACCCCCTAATATATCCTATCTTATTTAGGAACATATTTTTTCTTGAAAAATCTGCTGCTTGTCCAACTCTGCCACATACTAGATAATGTGTTAAGTGCCACAAAGCAGAAATAACATTCATCAAATATTTCTTAGGAGACATCTACATCTAAAAATACTGGTTTAATTCTCAATTGATTGCCATGAAAGCATGCTTAATTCAAGATTTAAATAGCAGGCATATGTTAGTGAGTGCCCTTAAACACGGAATGATCTTTTTACTTGTTCTCATGACTGACATGAAAATTTTCAAACCTCCCAGATATTTATTTGCATATATTTTGTAATAAAACCTAGTATATTCTTTATTTTGTAATAAAACCATCACCAACAATATATGAAGAACGAGGGAAGTGTTTGATGCTAAGACAAAGAATTATTCTGCCTAATGTCTGTTTCAGAGCTTATACTATTTATGATAAACTGCAGATTTCAACTATTAAGATTTATCTAGCAAGTTTCTAGAACAGCATATTTTATAATACTCTCTATGATTAACAGTCTTGGCATGTATACTGATAGTATTCTACTTAGTGAAGAATCGAGATGACTCTGATGTGCTATAGGCAATCAATGGAATTCAAAGTACTTAGCTACACAGATCACCATCTCGGTGATCTTGGATTTGTAGGGAAAAATGCCTTCAAGCTATTCCTTTGAGCTCTTCTTATATTTTGTGTGGAATGTGCTTTGTATAGATGAATTTCTGACCTTGATCATCCTTAATAAATGGACTAGCTCCCACAGGGCTTGATAAAACAAAGTTCCAAGGCATTCTGAGCCCGTTTCCTTGTCAGCGGCATGAGTTGCCATCTACAGGGTTCACCAACAAGTTGAGCATCTACTATGCACCAGGCACTGTTCTAGGCACTGGGGATATACAGTGATGAATAGGGCAGACAGGGTCCTTACTGTCATGGAACTTAGATACTAATGGGAGGAGCCAGACAAATTGAACAAGATATTTTCAGATGGTAAAATGTACTGTGAAAAATGCAAAATAGCGTAGCGTGATAGAAAGTGAGGAAGGGATAGCTATCGGGTGGTCAAGGAGGGCCTCACTGGTGGTGTCGTTTGAGCTGAGACCGAGTGATAAAATGGAGCTGCCTATGTAAGAGATGGCGCCAGGCTGAGAGCTGCAAGTATACGTGTTTTCAAGGGAGAACAACAGTGGTGTGTTGAGCAGAAGCAGTGTGGCCTGAGTGCAGTGACGGAAGAAGTTGAATATGACATAGAGGAGGTAGTTTTTAGCAGGGAGTGACCTGATTTAAAAGATCACTGTGGCCACTCTGCAGAGAGTATGGAATAGGGGCAAGAGGAGAAGCAGGGAAACCAGTTAGGAGGTTCTTGGCAGTGAAGATTAGATGGATGGGGTCATATAGGTAAATTAGCATTGCGCCAAGCACATAGTAGCTTCCTAATAAATTTCTATCAGCGTCTCCTCCCCACCTTATTTCCTTGAATCTTGTAATTTCTCTCCTCCAACCTCCTCCCCCAGAGGCTAAGTATTTATCCTAAAATTAACCTCGCCTGGCCTCTCGTAACCAGACAGCCAACCAACAGATGGTCAAGACATAGCACTCCTGTTGCTCTTGGACTGGTATATGTGGATATCATAAACTGATTAGAATACATAAGCATTATTTCGTGTCTTCAGTTTACTCCCACCCATTGCAGTATACACTAGACCTATAGGGTATTAATATATATTACCTGGAAAAAGGAGTTCTATGGTCAAGTAATTTGGAAAACGCTAGGCTACTTTATAGCAGTACTTCTCAGAATCTGATACGTACTATGTTGTCTTTGGTGCTCTGGTGGCACAGTGGTTAAGAGCTCGGCTGCTAACCAAAAAAGGCCTGGGGTTCAAATCCATCAGCTGCTCCTTGGAAACCCTATGGGGCAGTTCTACTCTGTCCTGCCGGGTTGCTGAGTTGGAATCGTCTCGACGGCAATGGGTTTGGTTTTTTTTTGGTTTATGTTGCCTTTGAATTATAGTGTTACTGATGAATATTGAATACACCATGGGCTGCCAGAAGAATGAACAAATCTATCTTGGAAGAAGTACAGCCAGAATGCCCCTTAGAAGCAAGGATGGCGAGACTTCATCATGTACTTTGGAGAAGTTATCAGGAGGGACCAGTCCCTGGAGAAGGACATCATGCTTGGTAAAGTAGAGGATCAGCAAAAAAGAGGAAGACCCTCAATGAGATAGACTGACGCAGTGGCTGCAACAATGAGCTCAAGCATAACAAAGGTTGTAAGAATGGTGCCGGACCAGACAGTGTTTCGTTCTGTTTTACGTAGGGTTGCTTGATTCGGAACCTACTCGACGGCACCTAACAACAAGAACATGTTTCCCCAAGCAGGAGCCGTCATGTCGTATATCCCAAACGTATCTGATCTTAGAGGGCTAAAGTTCCACTGAACGTACTTTGAGAAACATTTTTGAACTGTGATGGGACAACTTGAATGTTCAGGCTCTGATTATCTACTTAATGGGTTGGTTATGTGTGTCGTGGTCTTTTGGTACAAACAGCAAATGCCACCTCTAACTAAATCAAAAGGGAGTTAAGTGGAAGCCCATGGAGGCTCAGAGAATTGACTGAAGTTGGATAGCCAGGTGTGGGAATCAGCAGGACAGGAGGCAGCCCCAGGCATAGGAAACTGGAACCACGCTGGTAGGCTATGGCCTGGCAGTGAGGTGAGGACCGCACCAGGAGGGAATCCAGCTCCGACATTTTTCAGCCTCTGTCCTTCTGCTGAAGGTTCAGATTCCAGGAAGGGAGCATCTGATGGACTTGGCTTTTTATGTTACCAGCTTGGAGAAAGTATAACTTGAATGGCTGCATACTGCTTTATTCGGTGCAATGTACCTTAGTTTACTTCGCAAAGCTCCTGTTGTTAGAAATGGGCTGTTTGCACTTTTTTTTTCTATTATAAATAATGCTGTGATGAACATCACTATGCATAAAGATTTGTTTTCATTCTTCTTTTAAAAAATTGGGTTAGTCCCAGAAATGAAATTATTGGGTCAAAGGGTACAAACATGTTAAAGTTCATGGGATGCATGTCATCAACTTTTTAATCCAAAAATGTTGTACCATTTTAGACTTCCTCTAATGGGGAATGAATATTTCACCACACCTTGAATCTACCAGCTGCTCCTTGGAAACCCTATGGGGCAGTTCTACTCTGTCCTGTAGGGTCACTCTGAGTTAGAATCAACTCGGCAGGAACGGGATTGCCAGCATTGGGAATTTGTGACATACTATTTCAAAAAGTAATTCAAATTGAATGAAATTATTTGCTCCCAGCTGGAGAGATTTCTGGAATCTATAGAACAGGTTTTGGCAGGATATATAGATGAGTGAAGTAATTGGTCTACTCATCTGAAGAAATTTGTGGGTCTAAACCAATCCCACCTGCAAAGGCCGTACTGAGTGGCAGCCGTGTCCCCGGATCCACAGATTTCCTCTGACAGCTGAGGCAAAAGGCCAAAGACTCCCAAAATGAATCAATTGTAACCAATTTCTTTTTAATCACTATTTTATATTATTTTTGGAAAAGAAATTGTATAACAACCTAAATGTAAGTCTTTGGGTGACTTCAGCTGTTTTCAGTTTTTTATGTGTGATTTTGCCAGGTTAGTTTTTTTTTGTGTGTATGTGTATGAGTTGGGGTGTGTGTAGTGGGGTAGATGTTGAGGGAGATAGAAGGGAATACATTTCTGACAAATTGTAAAAAATCAAGCATCAAGCAATGCAGTGTCTTATTTTATAAACAAAGGACCATGTCGGTGGGTTTCCATTTTTCTACTATACGCTGGTATGTGGTTGGCGGAAACCTTTTTCTTTTCCTGAATGATTCTTGAGATGAAATGCTACCATTCCTCCTATTTGATTAATCTGAGTAGCAATATTGAATGTCAAAATGTAGTGTGGGGTGACTTACACTTCCCCTCAGCTTCCTACCCTCATCGACATGAATGAGGCACACCCAGCTTCCGGGCCAGGGAGGAGCCAGTGCATTAGGTGTGGGTTTGCCCCGCCTCACAGGAGTCAGGCTAGGAGTGAACCTCCCTTAAGCCTTTACCCCAATCACAAGGGTCAAGAAGAGGTTCTCACATTAAGCAGTGGTCAGGAGAAAAACCACAGACCCCTAACCTTCCCTCCTTCCTTTCCCTTTCACAACCTTTCCTACCGTTGTTTTCCTAGAATCCACCATAACTGAATTCACCAAACCCTTTATCCCAGGTCTTGTCAGTTATCATAAGAAGCCCCAGACTCTCAGGTCATCCTTCATGTCCACCATTCTAATATTCCTAAGTCTGAATACCCCCTATTCTATTTCCTTCTCCTACCCCTTCCCAAATCAAACCTTCTCCAGAATTGAGTCCAGGATTAGCAAAATCCCCTATATCCTCAACCTTTTTTCTGAATGTTCCTATTACCTTTTGTTCTAATGGAAACCTGACTCTGCCCTGGAGACATTGCTTCTTCTATGGCCTTCACAAGAAGTGTTTTCTTCCCCATATTTCTAGTTCCACTGGGTTTGGCAGTGGGGTAGGCGTCTTCTCATTGCAACTTTCAGACCATTGTTCCCCCTACTTATCTCTAACTCACAAACCCACGTCATCAGGTTTTATCATTCTTTACCCTTCATTGTTGTTGTTGTCTCCATTGTTGATCGTCTGCATTGCTGTTGTCAGATGATTACCCCTCATTTCAAGGATTTTAATACTTGGCTCACCGCCATGTGTTCCCAAACTATCTCTGTTTCTATTTTTGGTGATTTCAGTATTCACATAGATGATCCTTCCTATACCCTGGCCTCAGTTGTTTGCACTGCTGTTTTTCATTATATCGTCCTCCACCCAACCTCTACCACTCACTTCCATGGACATGACCGAAACTTCTTGTTGCCATTAACTGGAATCCTTCCAAAAGCTTGATTTCATGCCTCCAACTCCCTTACTGCTACTTTCCACATTTCCAGCTCTCTTCTTTAGTATCCCAATTGCAACAATACTTTGACCCACCAGGATATCCAACCCATTGATCTTACCATCTTCTCACCATCTCTCATTCTCTGATATCCTCTCTTCCCTCTTTACCTAGCTTAAATTGCGTGGTCATCATTATAATAAAACCATTGCACAAGCCCTCCATTCTGTTGCTCTTCTCTCCTTTCAGTGTCAATTTGGTAAAAACACAACCCTGTTAAATCCATGCTTCCATCGACTTTAAATTTGCAATCACTAAGTCTAAGTGGGCCCTTGGTGCTGCCTGGCAACCACCCTATACCACCCTAGTCCGTTCACTCTTCCTATTTCCCAAATGACTCTTTCACAGATTCTCTGTCTTCAAAATTCGTACCTACCCCATCCTCCCTCTCAGCTGATGACTTTGTTTCCTGGGCATGAGAAAATTAAATTGGAGAACTTCCACAGACTTCCACCATCACCTCTGCCTACCTATCACATCTGTACTCACATACTCTCTTCTCACTTGTTACCGTAGGTAAAGATTCTACGCTCCTAGACAAAACTATCCCCCCATGTGGGGACTGGCCCCCATCCCCTCTTGCTTCACAAGGATATCACTCCAACACCGTTCTCCTCCTTGCTCCTACATCCTTACTTTTAAAAATTATTCCTGAATTATTCCCATTACATAGGAACATGCTGTTATTCGTTTCATCTTTAAAAGAAAGCTCCTTTTGACCCCACTTTGGCCAGTAACCTCTCATTATTTTGTTCCCTTTTAGAGAAAACATTGTCTACTGTCAAATCTATAATTGGGATTAGCATTTGGAGAAATATACCCTTGTTATGTGAATTAGAAGAAACTCTGGTGGTACAATGGTTAAGCACTCAGCTGCTAACCAAGAAGTTGGGGTTCAAACCCACCAGTGGCTCCGTGGGAGAAAAGACCTGGAGATATGCTCTCTTAAAGATTACAGCCTGGGAAACCCTACTGGGTAGTTCTACTCTGTCCTTTAGGGTTGCTATAAGTTGGAATTGCCTTGATGGCATCCAGCAACAACATATGGACCAGAGAGCTAAGAGGTGAAGTTAAATTGTTGATTACAGTAGGATATGCATCCCCATCTTGCTTCTGCCACAGTAACTTAGTTGGGTGGCTAAGTAGGAAAAAAAAAAGTTTCTGGAATTCCAGCCACAGAGTAATATATTTTTTAAGAGCCTGGGTAGCGCTAACAGTTAAGTGCTTGACTTTTACCTGAAACGTGCTATTCGAACCCACTCAGAGGTGCCTTGGAAGTCAGGACTGGAGACCTGCATCGGAAAGGTCACGGCCTTGAAAACCCTATGGAGCAGTTCTACTCTGCACACGTGGGGTCACCATGAATTGGAATCGACTCGATGACAACTAACGACAACCACAAGAACTCTAGAACAAGCATTTATTTTTCTTATATTCTCTTTGGCACCTGGCATAGTTCCGGATGAGGAGTAAACAGGGAACACTCACTGATTGTTTGGTTAAGTGTGTGCGGTGGTGAGAATAGGAAGCAGGAGGCAGGCCAAGAAAGAAGACTCCTAAGCACAAGGTTTCTCCCTGTTTTTATACAACGTATTTGTTCTAAAGAATAAAGAATCCTAAAAAAATTTTCTTTTTTTTTTTTTTAGCAAGGAGATGGAGATGCAGAGTAGCCCATGGGGGCAAGATTGGATCTAATTACAGCTTATCTAACAATAAGCATGAAAGCAGCCAACACTTATGTAGCCTTACTATGTGCCATGGACGTATAAGTTCATAAAACCCTATGAGGTAAGTACTCTTATTATTCCCATTTCATAGATGAGGATACTGAGGTGAAGTGACTTGCCCCAAGTCGCAACTAGTAAGCTACCGGGGGTAAAATTGGGATTCAAACCCAGATCATCTTGCTCCAGAGCCCATGCACCTCTCCTGCTTCCTCCATCTGGTGATAGATAGTTCCATCATGCTGTTCTGCCCTCTCTCTCAACTGGGTTGGGCTCTTCACGACAGATAGTCACATGGTTCTTTAATAGGAAACATGCTCTCACCAGCCTTGTTCACTGACCACCCACACCACGCTGCAAGAAGGGCCGCGAAGGTGGAGTTAGACCCTGGCTATTTAGTTCCATTTTTGAGGCTCATAGTTTAATAATATTAAAAATGTAGAGAGATTCCAAACTACAGAAATTATAGTTTATACTAAATGGTAAAAAGTAAATTAAAATTTAAATTGTGAATTGTAAATTCCACAAATTAGTAGTTTCACCTAAAACACAAAAAGATTGCAACACAGAACATTTATGCCAGTCTCAAGCTAATTACAGGACAGATAAAAAAATTAATTCACATGTACCCTAGGTGATGTGGCTCAGTAATAGGACCCAAATTTGAAGTTGTGGGATGCACGCTTGCTCTTTTCCAGCCTGCCAGTGCACCTGTGACCTCCATGTAGAATCCCATGTGGAAATAACATTGGAATTTAAATTTGAGTTCTCATGTGCAACCGTGGCTTAAAAGTCCCCCTCCCCTTCCATGATAGACACCGAGGTCCTCCTGGAGTCTGCAGCTCCAGGGAGTATGATTTCAGGGGTGATAAAAGATCCTAGACAACTCCCAAAGCACCTTCTGAACACTGCATTTAAACTGGGTCAAAGCATCCTGTTACCAAGAAGGGGATACACCCAGGCGCTAGTGCATTTGCATTCAAGAGACGACTGTTATTTCTAGAGTGACCCTGGGCCAGAGTGAGGCAACTTGGGTTCTTCCAGAACTAGCTGTGTGAGCTTGGGCAAGAAATTCACTGTCCCTATGCCTCGGTGGTTAAGGGCTCAGCTGCTAACCAAAATATATCAGAATCACATGAGGAGCTCTCAAAACTCAGATCCAGGTCTCTACCTCAGAGATTCTGGTTCAGCAGATCTGGTGTGGGGGCGAGGACCTGCTTTTTTCTTTTAATTATGGAAAATTCAAACATACAAAAGTCGAGAGAATAGTATAATGAACCCTCTGGTGGAACTCAGAGTATTAAAAGGCTCCTCAGGTAATTCTGACCTGCAGCCAAGTTTGGGAACCACTGGGTTAGATCTGAGGTTCCTTCCAACTCCAAAATGCTCTATTTTTTTCTCCTGTCAATTAAAGTAGCAAAAGTACATTTGAAATGATTTTAAAAGATTTATATTAAATAAGAGTTTTTTTTAATGACTGATATTATTTTCCTTTGATAGTTGCTTTTTAAATTGGTACAACAAATGCAGTTTGACCAAATGTACCATGCCCTAAACATTTTCATACACTTTGACCCAGAAATCCCACTTTTAGAAATCTAGTCTAAGGAAATAATTTAAAAAATAAATGGAAAAAGCTACACGTATCAAAGCTTTATTTGTAAACTATAAAAAATTAGACATAACTCAAATATCCAAAAATAAGGAAGAAGCTTGGTAGCTTGCAGAGAATTTACTGGAAGGAATATTATGAGGCCGTTAAACGATGCGTGGGAGGACTATGCAGTCAGATGCAAAATTGTATTTATGGCATTATGTTAAAATATACATATAAGAAAAGTTTGAAACGGTATATATCAGAATGATAGCAGTAGGTTAGTAGACTTAAGGGTGATTTCCCGCTACTTTCCCTTTTCCAATATTACTTAAAAATGTATTTTAAAATTTTGTAAATCTGTGATATCAGATGATTAATTGACTTGCTGTTCCTTGTCATTAAGCAAAGAATGGGGGTCAGGGAAATGGGGCAGAGAACATAAATCAGAGCCCAGAGTTGGTGGCATTACTTGGGGAGCAATGGGGGGCAGTATGAAGCACTGGGCTGACAATGGCCAGTAGGGATGATGGTTGACACAACTGTGCTTCTTCTTCAGTTTTACCTGGAGTTCGTCCTCATTATGCTCATAAAGAGCTCGGTTACAAACGTGGGCGTGGAATCTTTAAAGACCCCTTGGTCTCCCTGTTGGACATCTCAGACATTTCATCACTAGTAAGACTGTGGGTCAGTTTTCACATCAAGGACTTCAATAAATGTGGCTTAGGGGCAGGGATGCTAGTCCAGTTGGCGTGGTAAGGAATATGGCTTCAATATATTCATTTACTGACGTGGCATGACTCAAATCGGGAAGAAACAGCAGTAAACATCCATTAGTAATTGGAACATGGAACATATGAAGTATGAATCAAGGAAAATTGGAAGTTGTCAAAAATGAAGTGGGATACATTAGGCATTAGTGAGCTGAAATGGACTGGTACTGGATATTTTCAGCTGGACAATCATATGGTCTACTATGCTGGGAATGACAAAATGAAAGACCTGGAGTTAGAAAACCAAAAGGGAATGACATGTGCAAAGACCTGGAGTTAGAAAACCAAAAGGGAAGAACACGCTCGGCATTTTCTCGAACTGAAATAACTGAAGAAAAAATTCAATCCTCGAGTTGCAATATTGAAGGATTCTATGGGCTGGGAATGAAAAAACGAAGAGAGATGGCATCACATTCATTGTCAAAAAGAACATTTCAAGATTTATCCTGAAGTACAATACTGTCAGTGATAGGATAATATTGATACACTTACAAGGAAGACCAGTTAATACTACTATTATTCAAATTTACGCACTAACCACTAATGCCAAAGATGAAGAAGTTAAAGATTTTTACCAACTTCTGCAGTCTGAAATTGATCAAACATGCAATCAAGATGCATTGATAATTATTGAAGATTGGAATGCAAAAGTTGGAAACAAAGAAGAAGGATCAGTAGTTGGAAAATATGGCCTTGGTGATAGAAATGAAGCCAGAGATCACACGATAGAATTTTGCAAGACCAATGACTTATTCACTGGAAACACCTTTTTTCAACAACATAAATGGTGACTGTAAACATGGACCTTACTGGGTGGAATGCACAGGAATCAAATCGGCTACATCTGTGAAAAGAGACAATGGAGAATCTCAATATCATCAGTCAGAATAAGGCCAGGGGCCAACCGCAGAACAGACCATCAATTGCTCATATCCAAATTCAAGTTGAAGTTGAAGAAAATTAAATCAGGCCCATGAGACCCAAAGTATGACCTTGGGTATGTGCCACCTGAATTTAGAGACCATCTCAAGAATAGATTTGATGCATTGAACACTAATGACTGATGACCAGACGAGTTGTGGAATGACATCAAGGACATCATACATGAAGAAAGAAAAATCTCATTAAAAAGATAAGAAAGAAAGAAAATTCCAAAATGGATGTCAGAAGAGACTTTGAAATTTGCTCTTGAATGTAGAGTAGCTAAAGCAAATGGAAGAAATTATGAAGTAAAGAGCTGAACAGAAGATTTCAAAGGGTAGTACAAGAAGACAAAGTAAAGTATTATAATGACATTGTACAAAAACTTGGAGTTAGAAAACCAAAAGGGAAGAACACACTTGGCATTTCTTAATCTGAAATAACTGAAGAAAAATTCAAGCCGCGAGTTGCAATATTGAAGGATTCTATGGGCAAAATATTGAATGATGCAGGAAGCATCAAAAGAAGATGGAAGAAATACACACAGTCACTGTACCAAAAAGAATTGGTCGACATTCAACCATTTCAGGAGGTAGGATATGATCAAGAACCGATAGTACGAAAGGAAGAAGTCCAAGCTGCACTGAAGGAATTGGTGAAAAACCAAGCTCCAAGTACTGATGGCATACCAATTGAGATATTTCAACAAACAGATGCAACGCTGGAAGTGCCCACTCATCTGTTCCAAGAAATTTGGAAGACAGCTACCTGGCCAACCAACTGGAAGAGATCCATATCCGCGCCTGTTCCAAAAAAAGGTGATCCAACAGAATGTGGAAACTATTGAAAAATCTCATTAATATCACACTCAAGTAAAATTTTGCTGAAAATAACTCAAAGACGGTTGCAGCTGTACATCGACAGAGAACTGCCAGAAGTTCAAGCCAGATTCAGAAGAGGATGTGGAACAAGGGATATGATTACTGATGTCAGATGAATCTTGGCTGAAAGCAGAGAATGTCAGAAAGATGTTTACATGTGTTACTGGGGTCTCAGGTCCTCGCTTGGCGTGGCTATAGAGACACGAAATGAGTGAAAGCAAAAGAAGAAGCTTTATTTGGTTGGCCAAGCAAAGGAGCACACCGGGACTTGCATCTCCAAGATGGCTCCCTGAACAATGGCCGAAACAGTATTTATTAGGGGAAGGGTCCTGGCAGGAAGGAGCAAGGTCGTTGATTGGTCTGGCCTGAAAAAGGTGTTCCTGGGACAGTTCCCATGTCTGCGCTTGCTCAGTCCCAAAAGGAGGGCCTCTCAAACCGTATCTTAGGCTCAGACCCTTTGCCTGTGAAAGTCTTCCCCCAATCTTGGGCCACTGAAGTTTGGTTCCTTCCAGTGGGAGAAAAGTTCTAGGGTCACCCAGACGATGGAGTTGTTGGTTCTGCACCTGTCAGGTGGGCCAGATTTGGTCTTAACTGGTTCTGTGGTCTGCAGACCCCAGCCTCTTATTTTTCTTCTCTTGGGCAGGAAGTTGGCCGATTGCCTGAAAAACATCTGAAGAAACCAGTTAGAAGAGGAAGTGGTTCCTGCTACTCTACTTACAAGCTGTGGGTTGGTAATGGTGCCCAGAAGCTGTCGACCTCACCTGTGTTTTATTGACTATGCAAAGGCATTTAACTGTGTGGATCATAACAAATTATGGATAACATTGGGAAGAATGGGAATTCTAGAACACTGAACTGTGCTCATGTGAAACCTGTACATAGACCAAGAGGCAGTCCCTTGAATAGAACAAGGGGATACCGAGTGGTTTAAAATCAGAAAAGGTGTGTGTCAGGGTTATATCCTTTCACCATACTTGTTCAATCTGTGTCCTGAGCAAATAATCTGAGAAGCTGGACTATATGAGGAAGAACATGGCATCAGGTTTGGAGGAAGACTCATTAACAACCTATGATACGCAGATGACACAACTTTGCTTGCTGAAAGTGAAGAAGACCTGAAGCACTTACTGGTGAAGATCAAAAACTATAGCCTTCAGTATGGATTACCCCTCAACATAAAGAGAACAAAAATCCTCACAACTAGACCAATAAGCAACATCATGATAAACGGAGAAAAGGTTGAAATTGTCAAGGATTTCATTTTACTTGGATCCACAATCAACACCCATGGAAGCAGCCGTCAAGAAATCTAAAGACATGTTGCATTGGGTAAATCTGCTGCAAAATACCTCTGTAAAGTGTTAAAAAGCAAAGACATCACCTTGAAGACTAAGGTGTTTGTGACCCAAACCATGATATCTTCAATCGCCGCATATGCATGTGAAAGCTGGGCGATGAATAAGGTAGACCGAAGAATTGATGCATTTGAATTATGGTGTTGACAAGAATATTGAATAAACCAGGGACTGCCAAAAGAACAAACAAGTCTGTCTTGGAAGAAGTACAACCAGATTGCTCCTTAAAAGCAAGGATGGTGACACTATGTCTTACATACTTTGGACATATTATCAGGAGG
>NW_004444068.1:1307037-1316108 GCF_000243295.1 Trichechus manatus latirostris | reverse complement strand
ATTCAGTGGTATTTTAGAAATAAATGGACTTAACAATCTGAGGAGAAATAGGCTTTACACACATACACACGCACACACACGCACCCCCCAAAGATTCAATAGTAATAGGACAATGACAATGACAAAACATTTTAACAGCATCTGATTATATTATATAAGATGTGATGGAAAATAAATGTCTTGTCACTTATTTGCAAATTTTTATCTTAGAGGCTGTGATGGTTAAGGTTTTGTGTCAGCTTGTCTGGGCCATGATTCTCAGTAGTTTGGCAGTTATGTAGTGACGTAATTTGGCAGTGTGAAAAAGAGGCATCTGACCTCGTCTAACTTCACAAGAGGGAAGGAGAATCAAGAGTAACAGCCCAAGGCTGATTCCTATGAGGCAGAGGGCAGACACACCTCCTCTCACCAACCCTTTTTTACCAATTCTGACACCATCTGTCCCTCCCACTCTCTACTCCTCTGCTGGGTTTGGTAATTTGTTGCAATGGCCACTCAGAACTCACAGACAGTACTTAAAGTTATAGGGTTTATTAGAGAAGTAACAGGTTGCATTTCAGGTTCCAGAATGCTCAGGACGAAGTTCTTCGGTCAGGATAGCCTCTTCTCAGCCATGCCTGCAGGCAGATTTCTCTCTGGCCTTTGGCCCCTCAGCCTGGCCTCTGTCCTGTCCTGGCAAGTGTTACAAAGCTCTTTTAGCTCTATTGATAAGTACCCAGAGGCACTCCACTCCGCCAGTAAGCCTTGACCTGAAGGTGCTCAACTCTAGCTCCATGGACCAGGAAACCCACTGCATAGTCTGCTGTTGGTCTCCTGCCAGTCTTTTGCCTCTGCTGCCACTGTTTTTCTGCTGCCACTTGTCTGCCGTCTTTGGTGTTACAACTCTCTTTCTTTAAGTCTTCTGGTTCCAGGAGCTTCTCAGTGCAGGGATCCTGGGCCCAAAGGATGCGTCCTCCGCTCCTGGATTTTCTTTCTTGGTGGTGGTGAGATCCTCTCTCTGCTCTGGAATTGGCTTTTAAGGCTAGCAGGAAGGCAAAACTGACCAATCCTCTCATTAGGGTTCCATACACCTTATTTGCATGGTCCCACCCCCACAAAGGTGACACCTTATTTACATTGTTAGCAAGCTATCTAATCCCCTCGGTGGGCCACAAGCCCTCGTTTGCATAGTCCCACCCAGTCTTTTGGAGGGAATTACAAGACCATGGCAAGAAAGGCCATATAAAAGTGATCCATTGCACCAAAGGCAGTTATGCAATGATGTGATCTGATGTGATCAGCCAATCAGTTCAAGGGGAGTTTTGTTGGGGGTGTGGCCTGCATCTAATATATATTTGGATGTTCTGGCAAAGTTTGCTCCGTTGTTCCGGATTCTGCATCCAGCTTGTCATCATCTGACCTCTAGTTCTTGGGACTTGAGCCAGTGGCCTGCCATATAGCCTGCTGATCTTGGGATTCATCATCTTCCACAGCCAGCAGCCTGCTATCTTACCTGCTGATCTTGGGTTCGTCAGCCTCCACAGCCTGTGAACCAGCGGCCTGAAGTCTGACCTGCCAATCTTGGGTTTGTCAGCTCTCCAGCTAGGTGAGTCAGGAGAAGCCTCCAGCCTGATGCCTGACCCATGGACTTGGGACTTGCCTGTCTCTACAACCTCATGAGCCATTTCTTTGAGATAAATCTCTCTCTCTATATATATATATGTATACTCGCTTCACTGGTCTTGCTTTTCTAGAGAACCCGCCTAAGACAGAGGCATTATAAAGTTTGTACACATTTGGGAGAAAACTAATTTTCATTAGTATTGTCCCCAGTGAGGTGGCCTCGGACCTGTCTTATAATGGAAGGGCAATATGAGGATGAGGCCTTTTGAGGATGAGGTAGACCTGTGGGGCTACGGTATAGAGATGTGCATGTCAATGTGTGTGGACTGGGGACTGTCAAGGGAAGTACTGCATAGAAACCCAGTATAGTCAAAGCAGGGAATCACAGTAAGAAAAGTTTGGGTTTTGCATACATATATAATAAAATGCAAGCACACAGATTTGAGAACTTGTGGAGTCCCGTAGACCACAGGCCTGTTGTGGTTAATAAATCTTGAAGTTGTAGCCCCAGGTTACCTCATGTTCTTGAAGATAGCAAGGAAGATGCCCATTCATTTTCCTAGAGGGCCTAGGGTGAGCTGGCCTGGGACGGGAGCCATCTGGACTCTGGTCATGGAACATGTGTTCCCTGCCCCTGCCACCTGCCTGGAGGGCTTGGTCTGCTTACAGAGGGGCAGTGGAAATCAGCAGAAACCACAGAAGCACTCAGTGATGAGCAGAGGTCAAGGAGAGGCTGAGTGGGGACTGCACCAGGATGGTCTTGGGGCCACGCTAGGAAGAACCACCCTAAGGCCTGTCTACGAAGCATTACCACACAGGGTGTGTACAGGTTTGTACCCCTATTCACTGTTCAGCTTCTGCTGTGTGTTGTTCTGCGTAGTTCTAGAGCCTGTGTTCATTGCTGCCTTTGGGGGCCCCAGACTGGTGATTCATCTTGGAAACTAGTCGTTCCCTAAGTGTTGTTTCCAGACTTGCTGCATCAGCATGACCTGAGGACTTGGCAGAAATTCAAACTCTTGCGTCCCACCAGACCAATGGAACCAGAAACTCTGGGGGGAAGGGAGTAGAAATCTGTTTCTCCACAAGCCCTCTAAGTGATTTTGATACATGCTCAAGTTTGAGAGCCATTGCCTAGACCAGTCTCAAATCCAGAGAGGACATCTCAGAGATGGCTTCTAGAAGAGCATCAACCTTCTGACCTCTCTAGGGGGCTTCAGACAGGACCCACAGCCAGAAGTGAGACCTATGAGAGGAGACTCAAGAGCTCAACTTTTCCTTTGGCTCCCAAATACGTCCAGACTGGGGCGTCTCCTTTCTGTTTCAGCCTGAAGAAAAATTTTGTACCATTACGTCTCCTGAGGGTGTCAACATGATTTCTCTCCCTCTCCATCGTGAACATAATCTACTGGGCTAATAAAATGGCACGCAGACCTCATTTCTGCAGTCCCTTAGTGGATCCAAGATATAGTCTATAATAAGCCTCCCCACACACAGTGGGTAAAGGAAGGCTCTGCAAAGATGAATATCCTAAAAGACTTATTAATGACATGAGTTCTGCTTTGGAGAAGCAAAAAGCCTCTGTGTAAGCTAATAGCTTTATGTTCATATTTTAGACTCCTGGAAGTTACACATAGCTAAGGTAAATATCTTTGTCAAGAAAGAGGCCTCTTGGGATGCACAGAATATGAGAATATTAGAATTGGAAAGGACAGCTAGAGATGGTAATAAAGTTGTGTCTTATCTAGGAATAATATTGAAAAATGCTAACACAAATTGTTTAAACTCTCTGAAGAGTTAGAGCTCTGTGCTGCTGCCTGGTAGAGTGGGTTATGGATGCACTGTTTAGAACAAGAATTCTAGAGCAATGCTGGGCATGGTGTCTACACCCAGGTCTACACCCCACCCCCTCTTCCTCACTGGCCAGGGAGAGTGGGTGCTATTTGAATTTATAGTGGCTGAAGCTCAGGGATCCGAGCACATTTGGAAACTGCGGAGGAAGTGTCTATCTCTGGTTGAGTGGAGGCCTTTTGTACTAGTCTTCTAGGACTGCTGTGACAAAGTACCACAAAGTGGGTAGCTTAAGACAACAGAAATTTATTGTCTTACAGTTCTGGAGGCTCGAAGTTCGAAATCGAGGAGCCAGCAGGGCCATGCTGTGAAGGTTCTAAAGGAGGATACTTTCTTGCCTCTTCTAGCTTCTGGTGGTTTCTAGCAATCCTCGGCATTCCTTGGTTGCAGATGCATCACTCCAGTCTCCGACTCTGCCTTTGCCTTCACAAGGCCATCTTCCCCCCACGTTTCTCTGTGTCTCCTCTGTTTTTGTAAGGATACCACTCAGATCGGATTTGGACCCGTCCTACTCCAGTATGACCTCATGTTAACATTTTCAAAGATCCTGTTTCCAAACAAGGTCACGTTCACTGGTACAGGGAGTTTGAACTTCATCATACCTTTCTGTGGGATACAATTCAGCCCATAACACCTTTCAATGGAATGCCTCATTATGCAAGGGACACAGCAGGCTGAGGGCAAACCTGGGGTGCCCAGCAGCCCCTCCACTGGGGGCTGGCACACCCCAGACTCCCACCCTGGCCTGAGGCTAACCCGTGGGGATGCTTCTGACTGGACAAGGCTATGCTGCAGGGAGAGGTCAGGGATGGACTCCCCTCACTGCCTGTCTTCCTTCCTCTTAATTCTACAAGTGTTTTCTGGGGTCTTCTGTATGTCTGGTACTCGCTCCAGGAGCATGAAAGAATAATCTCAGCCTTGAGCCGTGGAGAATAGTCATCCTTCCCTGCCCTCTGGTTACCATAAGAGGCATCTGGGGCTATGCAGGCAGCAGAAGGTCTGCAGGGTCTCCCTTACATGCATCCAGATTTTGGCATTCTTTTGGGAGCACCTTCCCCAAAAGGAATTTCTGTGTGGGCCTTAGCCAGCTGGCCACAAGCATATCTGTGCCTGCTGGAGATAGGCTAAGGGCGGGCAGGTGACAGACTGATTCACAGGATTTTCTCTAAGCTGCAGGTGTGAAAAGAATATGGGCCAAGGGTATCATAACTGACGCAAAAGGCTAGGTGGAGTAGAATTGACTTTCCAAGTCATTGACACCGACAGGAGCATGTTAACTCGATCTGAGCAGATTGTTCTGGTCTAATGTCCTGGAGCCCCTGAGGGCCCTGTTCCTTCCGGATGGTATTGGCCCAGGGGCTGCCTCTTGTTTGTCTTCTCCAACATGTTCACAGTGATGGGGGCACAAAGCCGTTGGATGAATTTGCAAACACGAGTGTGTGATATTCTCTAAAGTTTGTGGACAGCGCTACCCCATAAGATTAAAAAGGAAGTCATGATAAAACAACGTTCTCCAGATGTACTGCATTTAACATCCCTTTTTCTTTCCCCTTTAAGTGACCTTTTCTTGCAAGAATGGGCTTCTGATGTTCAGGGTTTCCTTGTATTTGCTGCTTTTCTGTCCTTCGTGGCTCATTGTTGGTGACACAATTTCCATGTTCCCAGCCTCTACCTCTGATGCTGCGATTGGAGGTTATAGCTGATGAGAACAAAATGGCTGGCACAGATAAATTCTTCAGAGACTGAGGTCCTCTATTTATCTCAGTAACTTGAAAAAGACACAGGGCAGGGGAACACATAGCAGCTGCGACACAGAGGTGGAATTATGGCTAAGTAGAATGCTTTTCAAAGCTTTAGATGGCATTGTTGAGTCTGTGAAAAGAACCTTCTCTTCTCCCAGGTGGCGCCATAAATTGTGAGATCCAGTCAGGCTGCTGTGCGCACTCCCTCTGTGTGGACTGGTTCCCACTTACGGCCTAAAAGCACTGGAACACAGATATGGAGCAGCATTTCTTCTGGAGTCTTTTTTTTCTTCTCTCCTCTGGCTTTGAAGTTTGCACTCCATTTAGTAAAATAGGTTGGTTCAGAAATGTGTGCACATACTTGTTTTGTCCATGTCACTTAACAATTTCCAAAGAAATTTTGTGTTTTCTCGAGTTATTCTTTTCAAGAATCCAGTGAAAGAGAGGCTAGTGTTGAACCAGGTACTGTCTAGTTGATCCTGACTCATGGTGATCCCATGCCTTTCAGAGTAGAACTGTGTTCTGCAGGATTTTCAAAGCTGTGATCTTTCAGAAGTAGATCATCAGGCCTTTCTTCTGTGGTGTCTCTGAGTGGACTCAAACTGCCAACCTTTCAGTTAGCATCTGAGTGTGTTAAACCATTTCCACTGTCCAGAGATAGAGGCTAGTGTTAGAAGCTTCATATTCTAGGTGGGAAACTGAGGCACACCTGATGTCTGGCATCTTCTGCAAGCACAGTGTCCCCACACACCTGATTTAATACTGTATGAGACAGGGTTCTTAATTGCATGCAACAGAAACTGCTTCCTGCTTCTTGAGGACAACTCCCAGAGTCACCAGGAAGGGTGGTAAGCCAGGCTCAGAGGATGAGTGATGTTTTAGTTTCCTAGGGGTGCCATAACAAATACCACAAAGTGGATGACTTTAAAGAAGAGAAATTTATTGTCTCACAGTTCTGGAAGCCAGAAGTCCCAATTGAGGGTGTCTGCAAAGCTATATTCTCTCGCTGTTGGCTCTAGGGGACGATCCTCCCTTGTCGCTTTCAGCTTCTGTGGTCCCAGGTGTTACTGGGTGTTCCTTGGCTTGTAGATGATCCTCATATGGTGTCTTCCCCTTGTGTGTGTGACTGTTTCTGCATCTGTCCTTCTCTCTTATAAGACACCAGTCATTAGGATTAGGACCCACCCTACTCTGATGTGACTTTGTTATATTACCTGATAACATATGCTACGA
This sequence comes from Trichechus manatus latirostris, assembly GCF_000243295.1. Taxonomy (NCBI): domain Eukaryota; kingdom Metazoa; phylum Chordata; class Mammalia; order Sirenia; family Trichechidae; genus Trichechus; species Trichechus manatus. The sequence goes on along the minus strand of NW_004444068.1, from coordinate 1,309,683 downwards.
AAAACCCTGTTTCCTCAAACACAGTCACATTCACAGGTACAAGGGTTAGAACTTCACTATATCTTTATGGGAGACAATTCAATCCCTAACAGGCAGGAATAGAGGAGCTAGCAGTACAGACCCTCAGCTGCCCCTGCTGCTGCCAGCAGACTGGATTCTCCTCCGTTCCTGCTTCTGCATGTCTGATTGGCCGAGCTAAGGCCACAGGCCTAGGCCCTAGATGCAAAGGAGTGTGGGCATATCAGTGTTGGCCCTCTTTTGCTTCTCTAGTGGGAGATGGACTCTGCTCTCATGATGGAGAAGTTCGCAAATATGAGAAAGGAATTTGGTTGCCAGGCAAGCAAAATGAGACATCATTAATGCCATTTGGCCCATAAATCCACACCAAATGACTCTTTGGAAGGCTTTTGGCTCACCTGCCATTGCAAGGTCTAAATACTAAGTTACTATGGTTTGAGTACCTGGATGGCACAAAAGATTAAGTGTTCGATTGACTAACAGAAAGGTTGGTGGTTTGAAACCACCTAGGAGCACCTCCGAAGAAAGGCTTTCGATCTGCTTCTGAAATGGCACAGCCATGAAAACCCTGTGGAGCAGCTGTACTCTGAAACACATGCACTTTCCATGAGTCAGAATCGATAGGAAGGCAACTGGTCTGTTTCTTGGTTTTTATGGTCTGAAGTTGGTAGGGACTGCATATGAAGATCTTGAAGGCTGCTAGACCTGGGTTTAAATTCTGACTCATCCAGGTACTAGCTGTATGACTGTAGGTTCCCAGGAGAAACAGTTCCACAATGAGATGTGGGAAGGGCTGACAGAAAATTTGAGAGAAGGCTGATAACATTTTTAATAGTATAGTTGATATGCAATAAACTGCCCATACCCAAAGTGTATAATTTGGTAAGTTTGACACTAACTATCCATCCACATAACCATGGCCACAATCAAGATAATGAACATACCCATCACCCCCCAAAGTGTCCACGTGTCTGCTTGTGATCCTTCCCTCCTGCCCCTCCCTATTCCCTCCCTACACCATCTCCAGGCAAACACTGGTCTGCTTTCTGTTACTATGGTGATTCTCACTATAGTTTATATTTTCCAGAATTTTATCTAAATGGAATCATACAGTATGTACTCCTTTTATCTGGCTTCTTTCACTCAGCATAATTATCTTGAGAGTTATCCATGTTGTGTTTATCAGTAGTTCATTCTCTTTTATTGTGGAGTAGTAATCCATTGTATCATGGACCACAACCTGATGGACATTTAGGTTGTTTCCGTTTTGAAGTTATTACAAATAAAGCTGCTATGAACATTTGTATACAAGTTTTCTCTTGGGTAAATACTTAAGAGTGGAATGGCTAGATCAGATAGTGGGTATAAGTTTACCTTTTTAAGAAACCGCTAAAGTGCTTTCTAAAGTGATTGTACCATTTTACATTCCCACTAGCAGTATATAAGGATTCCGTTGGCTCTACACCCTTGCCAACACTTGGTATGATCAGTCTTTTTTAATTTTAGCCATTCTAATACATGTGTAGTAATATCTCATTGTGGTTTTAATTTGTATTTCCCTATTGACTACTGATGTTGAGTATCTTTTCATGTGCTTATTTGCCATCTACATATCTTCTTTGGTGAAGTGTCTGTTCAAATTGTTCGCCTGTTTCTTTATTGGGTTGATAACCCATTAAAAAAATATTTCTTCCTGAAAAGTTCTTTAAAGGTTCTTTCTTCTATATTTATCTTTGGGAGATCTGGGGAAACAATAAAACACTTAAGAAGCTTGAGAAGCTTGTCCCTAAACCATAGTTTAACACTTAATATGTCTATTTCTCAGACTAAAATATTTATTATCAGCAGTATATCGTATGGGCTTACTTGGACAGATTTGATGTACAAAATTAATAGGGAGTCCTGGGATTCCTTGATTTCTCATTTTTCTAGCTATCAGGTACAATCCTAGAGGTGAATGAAAAATAATTAACCAATTGAAGACAAAAGAGCCTCATTTGCTATATTTTGACTTTTCAGAAAGGCAATGTTTTAGAATTTCAGATTCTCAATGGAATCCAGACTGTCTGGAGCCACTGAGGCTGAATGAACTTTTGACACTATTGCCCTGTATATCTTTAATCTTTAAACCTTAAACCAAAACTATCCTCTGAAGCCTTCTTTGAACCAAAAATATCTTAATAAGTAAAGGATGTCAACCTTGAGCATTGTGCTCTTTTAAAGAATTATTTACATGAGATCAAACTGACAAGTCAAAAGGTTAGATGAGAAGCTCAGGAGGCAGTGAGTTTAAGTCAGTGGTAGTGAAACAATCTGGAGAAGGATGATGAGAATGGTTGCACAACTTGAAGAATGTAAGCAATGTTGTATGTGTTGAAATTGTTGAAATGATGTATGGCTGTGTACATTTTCACCAAAATAATAAAAAAAGGAAAAAAAAATAAAAATAAGTACTTCACTGTGATAGAAAAAAAAAGATAATGTTCTATAGTCATAACCTCAGAAAACTAAAGGACAGCTTCTTATTTATTTATTTAATTTTTTAAAATATTTTATTGTACTTCAGGTGAAGGCTTACAGAACAGATAGTTTCTCATGTAACAGTAACACACATGCTGTTTTATGACA
>NW_004444068.1:1274677-1306841 GCF_000243295.1 Trichechus manatus latirostris | reverse complement strand
TCACTGGACTCCTGTACCTCGTTACTCTCATGGTTTTACTGGGCTAGGACAGCTTCTTATTTAAACTGATTATTTGGATTGCTAGTTTTTTTGTAATTGTAATAAAAGCATTTGACTCAGAGTGAATTGATCTAGAAATTCACACTACTTGCTTTAAACTGCTCTGAATCCATTCTGCCTACTACATCTGTTAAAATGTATTGAACGTTCACTACAACCTATCATTAAGGAGACCTAGAGAGACCCAATCTTGAAGCATTTACCAATTAGGTGAAGTGGGTCGCTTCCCTGTGAGAGCACTGCATTTAGCTACTACATTCCCTGGAGGAGGAGAGCTGTTTAACCTTCTAGCCTGTGGAGAAGTCAGGCAAGGGCCTCACCATTTGATTTCTGGTTTGATAATCTGATCAAGACATTTCACAGGCCCTCCTAATGTTTGAGAGTAGTAGTGGTTCAGTGGCAGAATTCTCACCTTCCATGTGGCAGACTGGGTTCAGTTCTCGGCCAATACACCTCAAGCGTAGCCACCACCTATCTGTCAGTGGAGGCTTACATGTCGCTGTGAGGCTGAACAGGTTTCAGCAGAGCTCCCAGACTAAGACTGACTAGGAAGAAAGGTCTGGTGATCTACTTCAGAAAAATCAGCCAATGAAAACCCGATGAATCACAATGGTCCAATCCATAACCGATTATGGGGATGGTGCAGGACTGGGTAGCATTTCTTTCTGTTGTACATGAGGTTGCCATGAGCTGAGGACCAACTTGACAGCAGCTAACATCAACAACCTAACGTTTACATCTCAGGATCTTCCTGCTGCCAGTGCCCGCCACATTCTGGTGTCCTATTTTCTCCCTTATCCGTTTGCTGTTCAGACTCTGCACATACCTGATAGCCATGGGGCAGTGGCCTCTGTCAGCACATTTTATGAGAAAAGGGTCAAAGCTGTCCAGTCCTTAGAGTCAGAAAATACCAAAAACCAAAACAGCCAAACCTGCTGTTTTCCAGTCAATTCTGACCAACGGCAACCTCGTGTGTGTCAGGGTAGAACTGTGTTCCACAGGGTTTTCAATGTCTGGGCCCTTACAGAAGTAGATTGCCAGGCTCTTCTTCTGCATTGCTGTTGGGTGGATTTGAATTGCCAACATTTCAATTGGTAGTGAGGGCAAACCATTTGTGTCACCAGGGACCTTTTCTGAAAAGACCAGTAGTGGCCAAATGTGAAACAAAAAACTCTGAAAGCCCCGAGGTCAAGAAAACAAAATCCTGGAATCCCTAGAGGGAGGCTAGGCATCTGGGTGGAATGACTTTTTGCTAGATTTAGAACAATTCTATGGTCCAATCTCAAATAAGGGCTTCAATTAGTCCAGTGATAGGTTTTCTTGTAGAAATGATGTAGACTTGCATCCGGGCACGTTGGGGTCCATGAAGGGTGGATTAACCAGTAAGCACAGTATGCACTGGTTTACGGCAAGCAAGGTATGCACGAGCTTCTTTGTGCTTATTAATCTTAAAAATTGTGCACTACAGATTAGTAAACAAGCACAACACAATAAAGCCTGAGCGTACCTTGCTTATTGGATAATCCGTCCCTGGATTGACGCTGTGGGAAGAATTGATTCCTATGATCAAGGCTGTGTGCTAAGATTGTGAGTTTGTGTAATCAGTGTGTTGAAAGAGTAGGAGTCCTGAGGACTCAGAAGAAACAACTTATTCTCTCCCCTTGCCCCATAACCCATTCAAACTCACTTTGTGGGGCTGGGTTTTCTTTACCTCTTGGATGAAATCTAGGGTAGGTCCTAAGAATTTTCTTGGCACACCCAGAGAATAAAAAGCCCTCCAGTCACTTTGGGTAACAATAATTGGAATGTCCAATTCCGTATAAGAGTCAAAACTCCCAACATCATTGAACATTAAAGAGTCTTCACTGTCAAGAGGAGGTAAGAGTCAGGGAAGGGCTTAATCAACCAGTCCTGTCTTGACCCAGCATTGGTGCACTCTAGACCTGACCAGCAGTTGCTGCTGACTCTTTACCTGGGGGTGCTTTTGTGGATCTCTCAGAGATATCCACGTGTCCCTCTCACGACAGGGGTGATGCATGCTCCAGGTGACCTCTTACAATCTCCCTCAGCCCCTGCCCTTAGTGGTCCACCCCAGTCTCTTTCTGGCAGTGTCCCCTCACCCTGTGGACCAGACTTTTCTTCAGCATCCTCCAAGAGGGCTCCAGCCCAGTTACCTTTGTGTCCTCCTCTCGTCCCGTGGGAACCTCACACATCCTTGTCCTTGCTCATGTTGCTGCCTCTTTCTTCACCTGTCACCTTCACCATCTTCAGACGTCACCTCTCACCTAACTTAGTCTTCTCAGGGGCTGGGCAAACACAAGGCCCCCCAATTCTCAGGGGGCACACATCAAACTTTGCAGGCAGTCATCCCAAAGCCCTTCTTACCAAGCTTGAGGTGAAGGGGAAGCACCCACCACTCCCAGCTCTCCCCATGGAAGGAGGGAGAGGAAAGCATTCACATCTTGCTAACAGCTTTCTCCTCAGCCTCACAGCCTCTGCTGCTGCCTCAACATTTGATACTTTTGAGGCAATATGGGGTGAAGGATTGAAATTTTTGATTCCTTCTTTTACAAGTCTTGTGTGGGTGGTCTAGTGGAATGTGGGAGTACTTGCCACCTATTGCTTTGTCCTTGGCCACATGAAGCATTTGACATCCTGTGTGTTAGAAGCAAGGATAACAAGACTTCGTCTTGCTTATTTGGAGAGATCATCAGGAAAGACTAATCACTAGAAAAGGACATCACTCTTGGCAAAGTAGAGGGTCAGCAAAAATGAGCAAAACTCTCCATGAGATGGATTAACATAAGAGCTGCAGCAATGGGCTCAAGTATACCAACAATTGTGAGGATGGCACAGTACTAGGCAATGCTTTGTTCTATTGTACACAAGGTCGCCATGAGTCAGAGCTGTCTTGACAGCAACCAACAACAACAACAAGAAGTGTTTGTATGTGCTGTATCATCACCATCATCAACAACAGCATAAAGGAAAGTAGGTAGGGCTTAGGAAGGAGTGACAGAAAAAAGAAAAACAAGTGTGGATACATAAAAATGGAATAAGGCTAAAAAACTACACACAGTTACTACGAAAACCAAAAAATCAAACCCATTGCCGCCAAGACTCATAGTGACCCTATAGGACAGAGGAGATCTGCCCCATGGGGTTTCCAAGGAGGGGCTGATGGATTCGAATTGCCGGCCTTTTGGTTAGCAGCCGCCAGGGCTCCAACAGCGGGCCAAAATGTGGTCCTGTGCTTTCTAGCTGGACGAGGAAGAGCTCAGCTGGTCTTAGAATATGAACCAGAAGGACTTTCTCTTGAGCCCGGGTGATCAGTAGATTGGTGATTAAAGTCATTTTTATCTATTTAAGTTTGATTTCTTTTTAAAAGCTAGATAATTAGTGTACTATGACTGTCCTCTCTTGCTCATCCTTCCTTCTAAAAAACTGCAACATCAAACAAATGAGTGACATAAAAATCCCCCCAAAGAACCAAATCAGACTAAAAGACACAAAATTATGGCTGAGTCCACCTTGCCTGTGAAGTTGGTGAAATGCTCTCCCTACACATATTGTTGCAGAGGCCATTTCATTAAGGCAGAAAGAGTCCTCTTGTTGGAGACACTGACGTGTTCTATCATTGCTCCTGAGCCAAGAGCCAAGGGGTGGGCAAGGGGCCCAAGCAGCCAATGGGAATTCCTTCCCTGGAATCAGAATCACAGAGTGATGTAGAGTCAGACAATGCTTGGCTGTCATTCACTCGAGTGGATGGCAGTGCCCAGTCTCTTTGGCTCCCCAACCCTGACCAGACCTTCTGGCCTGTCCTCTGTGAGCCTGGTCTTCTGTTTTCCCCTCTATCCCATGAGACTGCCTCCCTCCTCCCCCGCCAGCTTTCCAAGAAAATCTCTTGTGATTGGAAATGACTTCGGGTAGTCAGAGTCAGCTCCTGTTTCTGGCAACCGAAGTGTTCTGACGGATACACTCTCAATATGGCTTCAGAGTGAAGTACAGTCAGCGGGATGATTTGAGGTGGCACACAGGGATATTTAAAAATTTCAGTTATGTAATTATTTTAATGCATGTTGGGGAAAACTATAAACAGCACATCAAGCCCACAATGTCACAGGTATTATTGCTTAGGATGAGGATACATTTATTTAAGTAAAAAGGTGAGTCATTTTTAAAGAAAAGTACTAAGTGATAGTACAGGTGTCTGTGGATGTGGAAAAAAACACTCCGAGGCGGTGTGTGTAGCTGGTGGAGGCCATGGAGAAACTGCCATATTTTATGACGGGAAAGGGGGCACCAGATTTGAGTCTGGGGAAGCTCACTTTGTGCCATGGTAGGGGCAGGTGAGAGAGAGGAGAGGCAGAAGGTGGCCAGAAGCCAGGGAGAAATCTCCCTCCAGGAGCTTAAGGGAGGGGGGCGGGCAGGGTGGCCAGGCCCAGGCTGGGGCGGAGGGGCTGAATGCCCTGGGCCCCCTAGATGGCCCCTAATCTTCCCCTTCTGGCCTGCAGGCTTCGAGAAGATCGATGGAGGCAGGGTTGGAGGAAGGGCGCTTCCGGGGAGCCTTTTCCTGGGTTTCTTGTTTTTCTCTCCTTTCTTTTCCTCCCCTCCTTTCCTACCCTTGTCATGCAGTGTCCACTGATCACACCCACTTTCAGCTCAGGCCAGTCAGGATTTGCTGCTGAGTGGCCCAGGGCAGGCCTGTGGCAGGTGGGGAGATTCAGAGGCCGCCCTGCCCCAACAAGGGGGTGAGTATGGAGTTTAAAACAATTTTGCAGCCTCTCATCTGAGGCTGAGGGCAGCAAGAGGGGATCCGTTTGACGCTTTTTGATGCTTTCTGATATTGTTCCCATTTGTCAACCCTTAAGCTGAGACTCCACGGGCAGGGCAAGGTGGAGGAACCGTCCAGCATCCGTAGGCAGGCTGCTCTCCCTCCCACTCCTCCCCCACCCACCTCCATTCAGAAATCTTGAGGTCACCTGGGAACTTGGCCGAATCAGGGAACAGGGAGGATCTGACCACTGTGACCTGAACTGAGACTGACTGCTCTTTTAACTTTCCTCCACCTGCCTGGCCCTGCTCCCTGAGCCGGCTCTCAGTCTTAACCAGAGCTCGGTGGATGCAAACCTGCAATTATTTCTTTTCTTTCTTTCTTTTTTATTGTGCTTTAGGTGAAAATTTACAGCTCAAGTTAACTGCTCATACAAAAATTTATACACATATTGTTATGTGACACTAGTTGCAAGCCCTATAATGTGACAGCACACTCCCACTTTGCACCCCGAGTTTCCTGTGACCATCCAACCAGCTCCTGTGCCTTCCTGCCTTATCCTACCTCCGAATAGAGCCGCCCATTTGGTCTTATGTATCTGCTGGAACTAAGAAGCACACTCTTCACGAGTATTATTTTATGTTTTATAGTTCAGTCTAATCTTTGTCTGAAGAGTGGCCTTCGGGAATGGTTTTAGTTCTGGGTTAACAGAGTCTGGGGACCATGGCTTCAAGGGTTCTTCCAGTCTCAGTCAGACCGTTAAGTCCAGTCTTTTTATGTGAATTTGAGTTCTGCTCCGCACTTTTCTCCTGCTCAGTCAGGTACTCTCTGTCGTGTTCCCTGTCAGGGCGGTCATTGGTGGTAGCCGGGCACCATCTAGTTTTTCTGGTCACAGGCTGATGGAATCTCTGGTTTATGTGGCCCTTTTGTCTCTTAGGCTAATATTGTCCTTGTGTCTTTAGTGTTCTTCATTCTCCTTCGCTCCAAGTGGGGCAAACCCACAATTCTTAGTGACTCCGTAAGCACAGGCGTTGTTCGGCTAGCCAGCAGTGGCAGGACTCTATCTTAATTCTGCTTTATTGTTGTTGTTGGGTGCCGTGGAGTCAATTCCAACTCATAGCAACTCCATGTGTTACAGAGTAGAACTGCCTCTATAGGGTTTCCTAGGCTATAATCTGTATGGAAGCAGAATGCCAGGTCTTCCTCCCAAGGACTGGTCAGGTGGGTTAGAACTGTCAACCTTTTGATTAGCAGCCTAGTGCTTAACTGTTGAGGCACCCAGGGCTCCTTAATTCTGCTTTAAGGACCAGGTTAAAAGCTTTGCCTCTAGTTCCTCAGCTGTAAAATTAGTGAGCTGTGCTATCTGATCTCTGTATCAGTTATCTGTGGTTCCAAACAAACCACCCCAAACCTTAGTGGCTGAAAACAATGACTTATAATTTTACATTTCTGTGAGTTGGCTGGTGTTGCTCACTCTTGAGCTGCAGTCAGCTGGTGGGTCGGCTAGGGGCTGGGTGCAGCAGGGACACGTGGAATGGCTGCAGTCTCTCTCCATGTGACCTTTCATCTTGGGCTTCTTCGTGCCATGGTGGGCATAGGGTGTTCCAAGGGGACCAGACTGGAAGCTGCAAGGTCTCTTAAGGCCTAGACTCAGAAGTCGCACAACTTCACTTCCACACATTCTCTTGTTCAAAACAATAGACAAGTTCAGTACAGATTCAAAGGGTGGGATATTTCCCTTGAAAGGAGGAGCAAAGGGGGATCCCAGGGGGTTTTGAATCATGGGGAGAGGGTGGGCATTACTATAACAATCTACCTAATCTCTAAAATAACTTCTGGCACAAAGTATGATTCTGAGAACCAAATCATACTTAAAAATATTGGGAGAAAGAAAACATGGCTTTTAGAGGAAGCATAGCTTAAGAGGGTGGACTATTTCCTGGGTTTAAATCTCAACTCCATTTCTTTGAGCTGTGTAGCCTCAGGTAAGTTTCTTTACCTCTCTGTGTCTCAGTGGCTTCCTCTCAAACATGGGGACCCTCATAATGACACCTACCTTGTACAGTAATTGTGAATATTGAGTAATGCACATGTATGTAGAACATTTAGAATAGTGACTGATGTGAGGGAAGTGTGCTATAAATAAATGTTGTATATTACCCTGAAGATTATTACTTGTCCAGCTGGGTTTTAGACAATAGAACCTGGAACCCTGGGACCACTGTTGAAACCACACTTTCTCGTCAGTGTCTCAGTCTCCTCAGACACTGCAGAGGACAGACACTCTGTCCCCTCAGATGTTTTCCCTCACTCCCCACTAAAACACCAAGCCACACTTTTTCTAATAAAAATCCTTACATTGGATTGGTTCTCTCTCCATACACACACACACACACACGCACACACACACGCACACACACACATATGCAAACGCATATACACCATCAAAAGAGCTGATGAGACTTCTTAAACTCTCAGGCAGATGTTCGGAACCACATGTCTTTCTCATTGGCTTGAGTTGCAGTTGCTATTGATGCTAAACGTCCCCTTGGGTGGGGAGCAATGGGTATGCCTTCAGCTTTCAGGCAGGGGCAACCTTCCAGAGCCGAGATTTTAAAGGCCTTAAAACCTGCTGATACCAGGCAGAGAAAGATCTTTGCTTGTAATAGCCAGACAATACATTTTTATTGCTGCTCTACAAAGGTGACAGGGCTTTAGTGGAGGACTAAGAGAGCAACAATTTCCAATTACTTTATCAAAAGAGAAATGGAAAGGGCAATGGACGCTTCTGGGATTATTTGCTAAGAATCTAGAATCTCTTGGGCAACCCCAATTGGATTTTATATATACATATACATATATATATCCCAACTGGGATATATGTTTATCCTGATGATGAGGATGTATATATATATATATATATATATACATATAGTCATAGAGCTCTTGATGAGCTTACCACTCAAAAAGAGAGTAAAATATTTCTCCTTAGTATTGCCAGCAAGATCAATAGTTTTGGAATAATATGCTTATAAATTAAACTAATAGAGGGTCAGTGAAAAAGAGGAAGACCCTCACTGAGATGCATTGACCCAGTGGCTGCCACAATGGGCTCAAGCATAACAATGATTGTGAGGATGGTGCAGGACCGGGCAGTGTGTCGTTCTGTTGTACACAGGGTCGCTATGCGTTGGAACCAACGACGGCCTTAACAACAACAACAAGTTAAACTAAAAGTATATATAGTTGAGTTCTCACACAGATAGCTGCTCATTTTTTTCTCTCAAGAGAAAAAAGAAAAAATTTCTACGACTTTATTTTGATCTTTAACATCCAGCTGAATAAAGTTCTTTAAAGATAAGTGGGTTTTGAAATCTGGTGGAATAGGCCAGGAAGCTATTCAAATTAGTATGTTCCTCTTAACTGCGTTGGAAAAACATTGGTAAAGACTACAGTGTTATAAATGCGAACATTCATTTTTTAATTTAAAAATTCCATTAAAAATATACCTATGTTAAAATAATAAATTTCAAATGCTTAGAAGAACTAAAAATAAAAAGTAAAAATATCTTTCCCCAACTACCGGAGCCTCTACCCACAGGCAGCTACTGTCAATAGTTTCTGTCATCAGTTCTTCGGGGACTCACCGTCATGACTTCACGTAATATGCTCGTCTTCTATTTCTTCATTGATCAGGTTTACATAGACTCTGTTATCTTCCCCTATAAATGCAAAGAATGGAGACTCTAGGTGGTGCACGGTAAGTGCTCAGCTACTAGCAAAAGGTTGGAGGTTTGAGTCCACCCAGAGACGCTTTGGAGGAAAGTCCTGGCGATCTACTTTTGAAAGATCACAGCCACTGAAAACCCTATGAAGCACAGTTCTACTCTGACACCCATGGGGTTGCCATGAGTCGGAGCTGACTTGATGGCAACAGTTTGTTTGTTTTTTTTTTTGATTAGGAAAAAGAAGTTCAGCTCACTTACACTACTGCCCTCTTTCTGTTCCTCACACTGACTGAGCTTGTTATTTTGTCTAATTGTTCCTGTGATTGACTCCATTAGTGGAGAGAATCCCTATAGATTACCCACTGTCATGGATTGACTTGTGTCCCCCAAAAGTATCTGTCAACTTGGCTGGGTCATGATTTCCAGTATTGTATGACTGTGTAATCTGATGTGATTTCCTTATGTGTTGTAAACTCTATCACTGTGACGAGGTTATACTGATGAGGTTGACAAGATTAGATAGTGTCTTAATGCAATCTCTTTTGAGATATAAAAGAGAGAAGTGAGCAGAGACACATGGGAACCTCACACTACCAAGAAAGCCCTATTGACATGGTTAGGTTCCAAAAACCAGGTCACCGTCAGGAGCCAGAGGACCTGAAGTGTTTTATCTTGTGTTGTTCAGAATTCTGCTATAAAATCCTCCCTCATGACACACTTTCCCGCAAAGTCTATCAAGTTATCTGCATGCTGAATTTCTAAGGTAGCTAGTATGCCTTGGCATCTAGATGCCCAATTAGCAGGAAGAAGATGCAGCTCCTGCACATTCTTTGGTTAATTAGATCTGCTATGAAATCATTCATTTGATGACCGCCCTAATGAAGCTAATAAAAGCCTCTTGTGAAGTAGCCTATTCTTCGTACCTTAAGTCCTGTTCCTCGCTCAGCTACACTGGCTGCAGAGCTAACAGACTCATTATCGTCCAAATTCTGATGTCTATTTTCACGCTCCGTTGGTTTCATTAGCTACAAAATAAAACCACCACCTATTAAAATTGCATTAAAGCACTAACTTGAACTGACAAAAGCTTAGGAACTTCGAGCCTGAACAGTTGTCGTGCTTCCCGTCTATGGGGAGATTCTAGATTTTGCAGACTGCATGGCTGGGGCCTGGCCTGACCTTTATGGCCTAAACAGCCCGTATTTCTCTGGGCAGGGTGGGGAGCCAATGAAATTACTTGGTTTCTCATCAGTCAGTGATTTAACAGTATTTTAATGATTCAGGGATTATTTTCTGATTTCCCAGAATCCAATGAGGTGAAGTGTGGGATTGGCTAGAGAATGGTTGCTACACAGCCTCTGCAGTGCTTTCAGAAAGGACCACCAGTGGGACGTTTCCAGCACTGATGGTCGGTGCTGCAGGTAAAGAGGGAAGTGGGTGGTTGTAGGGACCCTGGTGACACAACGATTCAGTGCTGAGCTGCCAACTCAAAGGTTGGCAGTTTGAACCCACTCAGCAGCTCTGAGGGAGAGAGACCCGGTGATCTGCGCCTGTAAAGATTGTAGCCTAGAAAGCCCTATGGAGCCGTTCTACTCTGTCTCCTGGGGTTGCTAGGAGTCAGAATTGACTCGATGACGCACAGCATCAGCAACAAGGGTGGTTACACTTCCGGCATCACATGTAATCAATGTTACATTTCCCTGAGATTAAAAAACAAATGGACTGGAGAAACTCTGAGAGTATGGCCCCCAGATACCCTTTTAACTCAGTATTGAAGTCACTCCTGAGGTTCACCCTTGAGCCAGAGATTAGACAGGCTCATAAAACAAACAGTAACACACATAGCTCAGCCATGTATAGCGGACTAAATGGGCTCATCAGCCCAGGGGCAAGGACGAGAAGGCAGGAGGGGACAGGAAAGCTGGACGAATGGAAATGGGGAACCCAAGGTCGAGAAAGGGAGCGTGTTGACACGTCACAGGGTTGGCAACCAATGTCACTAAACAATATGTGTAGTAATTGTTTAATGAGAAACTAATTTGCTCTGTAAACCTTCATCTAAAGCACAATAAAAAAAATAGGAGAAGGAAAAACAAACACATAACAACAAAAAATAACCTTAGCTCTTCTGAAAAATAGGAGCAGAAGGTTAAGTGTCTATGGCTTTCTAAAACCAGTCGGTAACCTGATTGTATCCAGGCGAACGAGACAGAGTGGGCATCTGTGAGCACGTTCTGGAAGTATACAGCTGGCACTTCCACTGGGGAAAAGGCATTGGCTGAGAAGCTGGGAGAACTTTGTTCCCGGCCCATATTGAGATCATAGCAGGTACACAGCAGCTTTCCAAGTGCTTTGGCATTCAAGAGAGGTTACCGTGGCGTTAAATAATATAATACAAAAATACAAAGAAAAGCTGACAACTGAGCTACCACTCATCAGCCACTGGCTATGTACCAAGCGCTGTGCTGACTCCTTACCTGCGTCATCTCAAATCCTTACAACATTCTAACACGGTGAATATTCCTATCCCATATTACAGATGAGAACACTGAGACTCAGAGAGATTATGTAATTTGCCCATGGCCTCGGAGCTGCTTCAGTGGCTGAGTCTGAACTGGAGATAAGCAGAGCTGCTTGTCACCCGGCCATCGGAGAAGAATCGTGGAGTGGACTAGTTTTCAAACTGTGGGTTGTAACTCATTAGTGGGTCATGAAAACAATCCAGGGGCCTAAGAAAAGCATTTAAAGAAAGAGAGAAAGGGAGAATAAAAAAGAAAATATCAGAGCACGTCTCATGCAATGATGGTAAATACTGTTTTGTGAAATTTTTTTTTTTTTGTGTGTGTGTGTGTGCAGGTTTCTAACATAAAATCGATTTCATACTGTGAGTTTTGATAAAAAAAGATGTAAAACTCTAGCCTGGAGTAGTTAACGAGATGGAGAGGAAAGGGCAAGGTGTTGGGAGCTGGGGTTTTCCCTCCCGAACTTGACCATTAGCTAGTTCTGCCATTTCAAATACTCTCTACATCTTTTGAGCTTGCTTCCATATGGTTCTTCCTAGCTCTGAAATTCTGTGACCCTTTGAGAAGCAGACAAATAATTTGTGTTCTAGCAGTTTAGAGAATGGCAAGGTTATTGTTTAAAGCACCGAGGAGCTTCACAGAGGCGTTGCCCCTGAAAGCATAGAGGAAAACCACTGTTGTTGAGTTGATTCCGACTCACTCATAGTGAAACATGGAGGTGCAGGTTATTCGGGTTAGGGGGCCAGCAGGAGCAAAGGAGGGAAGTGGGACCCTGAGTGTGCAGGAGTAGGGGAGGGAGAGCTCACAGGTGGGGCTGAGAAGCCTGAGCTTCCCACCACGGGCTGAGGAGGCTGGGCAACGTCTCACACCAGTGGGGCACAAATGAAGTTTTCATATCAGGAGACTGAATTGATAAAAATGCATTTAATTCTGGGTTACAAATGCCTTAGAGGCCAGGCAGGTGCCATGAGAGAGTAAAGTGGACCGGATGGGGGCTTTGGTGAGTTGAACATCACATGGCCCTTCTGAGGAGGCAGCCACCACTCGGCTTGGGCAGATTATCTCACAAGAAGACAGGCCCAGAGCTGCTAGATCTTCAGATTTTTTTCAATGCAAGCCAGAAATGTGAATTTTTTCTCTGAAATCTCCTTCATTTACAATGTAGACAACTGTATGAGTTATGGTAAAAAGCAAAGCTGCTGTAACAAATATGCCTCAAAATACAGTGGATTTAAGAAGATGGAAGTTTATTTTTCCCAGATGGTGGCCCAGGCTGGTGGGAAGCTGTACTCCACAGGGTAATTTAGGGACCAAAGCTCCCTCCATCCTGTTGCTCAGCCATCCCATAGGCCATCGCCTGCATGAGCAAAGCTGGGTCATAGGCCTGTGGGGTTCCAGTGGCTCTCTGCAGCTGAGGCCAACCCTGAAGGAGCTGACAGCTGTAGGGAGTCTGCTGACCATACTTCCTGCAGCTGCCCAGCAGGTCCTCCTTTGAAGGGGTATCGAGGTGATACATCTCTGTGTCTACCCTGCTAAATGACCCATCATGCCAACAGATATACTTCTACACCCACTCCTCACTTATCGACATGGTTAGGTTCCAAAAACCAGGTCATTATGTGAAAATTGGCATTATGTGAAATTGGAAGATGACCACATCAAATCATTACTGGAGGATGACTACATCATTACATAACTGCCAAATCACATCGTTACATAACTGCCAAACTACATTATTACATAATTGCCAAACCACTGAGAATAATGGCCCAGCCAAACTGACACATAACCTTAACCATCATAGCCAGCATTACTCTCGCCTCACACCTTGGCATTCGTTATTGCCAGATGAACACTGCTAATGCACAAAATAGTCAGACAGTAGATTCTTTACTATTGAGGTAAATGCGAAATGTCAGATAATGAGATAGTCTATAAGTGAGGACTAGGTGTTGCTATATAATGTCATTTGTAGTAGTTACATAGACTTTGATCATGTGGAGCTACCAGTTCACTCACCTCCTTCTTTATTTTTGGACTTTTAGATTGTTTCCCACATTTGCTTTTAGAAACAATGTCGTAATGAACGTTCTTAGCTAAAACTTTAGACACAACCTTATTATTCGTGTTTGGTAAATTTCTTAAGTATTCTGTTGGTCAGAGAGTATGTATC
This sequence comes from Trichechus manatus latirostris, assembly GCF_000243295.1. Lineage (NCBI taxonomy): Eukaryota > Metazoa > Chordata > Mammalia > Sirenia > Trichechidae > Trichechus > Trichechus manatus. The sequence goes on along the minus strand of NW_004444068.1, from coordinate 1,293,584 downwards.
TTTTTATCTTACCTAAGGTATTGCAGTAGATTCCTAAATGGTCTTCTTGCCTCCAATCTCTCTTATTTCCTTCCTCTTTCCCTACTCTGCCTTCCCTGCTCCTTTTCCTTTTTCCCTCTCTCTCTCTTCCTCCCTCTCTCCTGTTTTCCTTCCTTCCTCTGTTCTTTCCTTGTCTTGCCTTCCTTTCTTCTTTCCTTCTCTGTTAATTTTCTTTTATATTATAAAATATCTCACACATAAGAAAAGTACACAAATATAAATGTACATTCTGATTAATACTGATAAAGTGAACACACGTGTATCACCATCTAAGTCAAGAAATATAAATTTGCAAGTCCCCAAAATTATCTTCACATGTCCTCAGTCATACATCTTTCTCCTCCACAGAGGTAACCACTGTCTGATTTTTGTGGAAAGCACTTGGTTGCTTTTTAAAAATATATATAATTTTATCATTTATGTATGCATCCCTAAAGAATATAGTTTACTTTCACCTGGTTTTGAACTTTGTGTGACTAAAATGAGGTCCCAAGGTGATGCGAACAGTGTGCCCTTGACCTAACCTAAAGGTTGGCAGTTCTAACCCACCCAGTGGTACTTAAGAAGATAGGCCTGGCGATCTGTTTCCATTAACATTATAGCCAAGAAAACCCAATGGAACAGTTCTACTCTGCACACATGGGGTCGCCATAGTCGGAATTGACTTGATGGCAAGTAACATCAACAACATGAATGAAATAATACTTTATGCCTTGTTCCTTTTACTCAATACTGTGTCTATAAAATTTATCCATGTTTTTGTTTTTACACTAGTTCGTGTATCATTTTCATTGCTGTATTGTATTTCATTGATGACACAGTTTATTTAACTCTTTCGCTGTCTGTAATTTTATAAACAATGTTATTATGAAGATTCTGGTCTGTGTCTCCTGGGGCACACGTCCACAGATTATCTAGCGAATATGCCTAGAGTAGAATTGCTGAGTCATAGGGTATGGGCATTTTCAACTTTACTAGACAATACCAAAAACTCTTTTGCAAAGAAGTAATAATTTATGACTCTCCTGAGAAGTGTATGAGAGTTCCCATTGTCACTGTCTTAGGCTGGGTTCTCTAGAGAAGCAAAACCAGTGAAGCGTCTATATATATATGTGTGTGTGTACATATATATATATATATATATATATATATATATAGAGAGAGAGAGAGAGAGAGAGATTTAGATATTTATATCAAGGAAATGGCTCATGTGGTGGTAGAGGCTGAAAAGTCCCAAGTCCGTGGGTCAGGCTGGAGGCTTCTACTGACTTATGTAGCTGCAGGGGCTGGAAATCTAAGATCCAGAATGTGGAGGCTGACAAATCCCAAGATCGGCAGGCAAGCTGCTAGTTCAAGTCCCAAGAACCTGAGGTCAGATGAACAGGAGCCAGCTGCAGGATCCAGAGTGAGCAAAAGCCCGAGCCTTGCCAGAAAGTCCTATATTGGATATAGACCACACCTCCAAGGATACTCCCTTTCAACTAACTGGCTACTCAGAGCAGATCTAATCAGCGAGGTGATCACATTATATCAGATCCCATCATGGAGGTGCTTACGTCATTATACGAATGCCAGACTGCGAGACCACTGAGAATCATGGCCCAGTCAAGTTGATGCACAACCTTAAAGATCACGCTCATCAACAGTTGGTACCGGAGATTTTTTTTTTTAAAGCTTTGGCAATTTGGTGGTGTATAGTAATATCTCACTGTGGATTTTAATTGCATCTCCCTGATTACTAATGACATCGAGCACCTTTTTACGTTTACTGGCAATTTCAACCTCTTCCTTTGTGAGGTGCCTGTTCAAAGTTTTTGATCTTTTTCCATTAGGTTAGCTGCCTTTCTCTTGTTGCTCTGTGGGTTCTTGGTGCAATGTGGATAGAGGGCCTTCGTCACTTACATCCATTGCAATATCTTCTCCCATACCATTGTTTTTCTTTCCATTTTCTTTATGGTGTTTTTTGATGAACATAAGCTATTACTTTTAATGTAGTCAGATATATATACATTTCCTTCATGGTTAGTGCTCTTTGTACATTGCTTAAAAACCTCTTTCCCTCTCGAGATCACGAAGCTCTTCTCCTACATTTAGCATCTAAAAGCATTATTGTTTTACCTTTCGCGTTTGGGTTTATAATTTACCCGGAACTGATCTTTGTGTAGAGTATGAGGTATTTGTCCATGTTAGGTCCCGAGGCTCCTGTAACAAAACACGACAAACTGGGTGGCTTACGTTGTTGTAATTGTTGTTAGGTGCCGTCGAGTCAGTTCCAACTCATAGCGACACCCTACAGGACAGAGTAGAACTGCCCCATAGCGTTTCCAAGGAGCAGCTGCCATCCTTTTGGTTTGCAGCCGAGCTCTTAACCACTGTGCGACCAGGGCTCTACCAGGGTGGCTTAGAAGAACAGAAATTTATTGTCTTACAGTTCTGGAGGCTAGAATTCCTATGAACATGTCAGCAGGGCCATGCTCCCTCCAAAGTCTCTATGGAAAGATCCTTCCTGGCCTCTCTCAGCTTCTGGGAGCCCCTGTTGTTCGTTGGCTTGTACAGGCCTCTTCACCTGGCCGCCCTTCGTCTATCTCTCTATGTCTCTTCTCCTCTTTTATAGGACACCACTCAGATGGGATAAGGCACATCCTACTCCAGTATGACCTCAGATTAATAACTGACAATATCTTCAAAGACCCCATTTCCAAACAAGGTCACGTTCACCGTCACCAGGGGTAATGCTTCAACATATCTTTTTTGGGGGACACAATTCAACCCATAACAGTGTCTAATGTCATTTTTTTCTATATGGACGCACAACTGTCCAAGCATCGTTTATCGAAAGACTGACTGTCTTTGCCCACCCCCCTTGCAATGCTAGCTTTGTCACAACTCAGGGTCTAGACATGTGTGAGTCTGTGACGGGCTACCTCATCTATGCTAGGGCATGGTCTATTTTTCTGTCCCCGCACCAATATCACATTGTCTTTGTTATGAGAGCTTTACACCACGTTTTGATATCTGGAGAAGTAAGTTCTCCTACTTGTTCTCCTTTAAGACTCCCGCGGTTGTTCTTGGCCCTTTGCATTATATATTGACCAGCTTCTGAAGTCACAGTGTGTGTTGATCTAAATAATGTAGTCTGTCATTAGTGAAAGCAAAACCTTCCAAGTAGAACATTTTTAAGGATTTTGACATGTCACAACAAATAGCCCTCTGGAAACAGTGATACCAACATGCACTCCCACCAACAGGTTATAACAAAATTTTCAATGGAAAAGGATTATAGATATGTTTTGAGATTTAATTTGGATAGGAGTATAATGTCAACTTCATACCTTTAGTAGCTGTTCAAAAAATATATGTTGAACAAATGAGTCTTATCAGGTTTTTGGCTTTTGAGTGAATAAAAACGCCAAGCGTAATGGCAAAGCCAAATGTATTTTCCCTTATTGAAACTGCATGTATGGTACCCCTGTGAGTCTGAATTTTGAAAATAATTGGTTATATGTTATTCTGAAAAGAAGGTGTAGGTATGCTTAAAAGCAAAGCAAGTGCTTTTAAAAGGCCTTTTAAAAAAAACTATAAATCTTAACAACAAAAGTAAATTGTATGTACATATAGTTTACGCAAGCATTGCAAAGGAGTTCTCGGGTTTGCGACGGATGGAGCTTGCTAGCATCTTTTGCCGCACTCATGAGCTGGAGATGGAAATATTCACAGTTAGTAAGACAGTAGCACGAGAAAGCTGTTCAGTGGACTGGAGCTGGAGCTGCAGGTTAAGCGTAGCTGTTTTAGGTTACACAGCTGTAAACTCAAACCTTCAGGGTCAGAGAAGTGAACGTGACTGAAGGATTAGTATTGGACACACAACCCTAAACCAAAACCTGAATTTAAAATCCAACCAGTGGGTCCAGAAACTATGTGGTTCATGACCTACCATAAATGACAGGGGTTTAATTTGGCATGCAAAATGGAAAGTGTCCTAAACAAACAAAAAATCCACTTCCGCCTCCATTAATGAACACTCTGATCACAACCAAATCACATGCAAATCAGGCGCTATTTACTTGAATTGTGTAATTAGAGCTCACCCCACAGGGAAGGAATTCATAGAGAGAATTTGTATTGTGCTAGGGAGACACTGAACGGAGCCACTAGAGGTTAATGGAGCAATTAAACTCAGAAAAGGTGCAGAATCAATTTTACAGCCTAGATGTTTGTACATTCCTTCATTCATTCACTCAGCAAATATTTGTTCCACACACTCCATATGCAAAGCACTCATACTAAGTCCTGAAGTAGTTTTAAAGATATACACAGTGGTACTATAAAACGTTCAGACTGATTTCTTACATGGCCATATGGCTACTTGTTAGTTGTTACATCTCCCACAAAATAGTCTTGTCTTTGAGAAACTTTTAATTTCTCGGGCAGTGTTTCTCAAAGAGTAAGAACACTATCAACTCATGGCATGTGAGATAATTTTCAGGGGACTGAAATGTGATTTTCAGTTTCAGTTAGGGGCTGCTCTGTCTTTAATACTTTGTAACACTTGCTAATCTCCCTCTTCTTTGTTTTCAAACAAAGAGAACAAGTCCAAGCCTTTTATAGGCTATCATCTACCAGACTTTAATAACTGCCTTTTGTTTTATTACGTTTTTCATTTACTTTTCACTTCTGAACATGATAATGGTTTTCCATTTATGGTGGTGACATACAATTTTTATGTAAAATAAACATAAGTAAGATCTGGAGCAGCTGTGAGTTGGAATTGACTTGACGGCAGTGGGTTTGGTTTTTTTGCTTTGAGGTCTTGAGCAGTGAGTCAGTTCAAAGAAAGTATCGAGAAAACAACAGGACAAGTGTTATCTGCACATGGCAAACAGAGTAAAAGTGGTAGAGGAATGAATGGGGTTTGGGAAGCCCTACACAAGGAGACGTAAGGGCACTCTCAAACGTCTCTACAATATAAGCTAACTCAGTGCTTGCAGCATAAAGCACAGAAGGAGTTTGCTGCCTCTTCTTCCTGTAGCAATTATGGAAGGCTCCCTGAAGGCGGTTTTTCAGCCTGGCTTTCTATGGGTGGAGACTAGAATTGGAGCAAGAGGTGTTCCAAAAGTAAGAAATGACTGTGAACGCCCAAGAGTCTAAGTGTGTGCTGCAGGTAACTGTGGCTCCCCAACCTGAGTGTGCACCAGAATCAGCTGGAAGCCTTGTCCAGCAGGCTGACTCCCAGCACCCAGCCTTGGAGATGAGGGTTCGGTATCTGGGTGAGGGTGGATAAACACCACTTTGAGGAGATCCCTGGGCCACAATTTGAGAAACCCTATGAACCTAGAGAATAAATACAGAGCTGGAGGTCAGAAACCCCTGAGCACAGAGTCAGCATTCCTTTTGTGGACTTGAAATACAACTGGGCTGCTTCCAGCTTCCTTGGCTCCTTAGTGCAATCAATGGCTAAGCTCAGTTTCAGTACATTTATGTGTTAAAACTCTCTCAGAGTCCCTGGGTGGTGTGAAGAGTTAATACACTCGGCTGCTAACTGAAAGGTTGGAGTTCTAAGTCCACCCAGAGGCATCTTGGAAGAAAGGCCTGGTGAGCTATAATTTTTCAGCAATCAGCCATTGAAAACACTATGGAACTTAGTTCTCCTCTGACACACATGGGGCAACCGTGAGTTGGAATCAACTCCACAGCGACTGTTTTGTTTTTTTTTTAAATGTATTTCTCACATTGCTCATGAGGTTTACAAGCATATTTGCTGCCAGTTAGGTAGCGTTTTTGTGGTAGTGATTGGGAGGAGAATGCTTGGACATGGGAGAGTTGAGAGAGCCCTTTTTGAGTTCCCTGCTCATGTTTCTAATCAAGCCTAATATAGGGGTCTTACAATGGTCCGTGGGGGAGAGCCGGAAATCAGGGTGCTGAAATTCTGCTGAACCTATTATTTATGGGCAACATCAGCACATTTCCGGTCTTTCATCGTCTTTGCTGGGAGACTATAAGGACTACAAAACCAGTTGCCGTCCAATCAATCCAGACTCATAGCAACCCAATAGGACAGAGTAGAACTGGCCCATAGAGTTTCCAAGGAGCACCAGGTGGATTCGAACTGCCAACCTTTTGGTTAGCAAAAGTAGCACTTAACCACTATGCCACCAGGGTTTCCATTATAGGGACTGGCATCTGCCAAATGCTTTGAAAGTAAACCATGACTGTGCAAGTGAATGACGTTCTCCGCCTTCTCCTGACAGCAAGAACCAGCGGTGTGGAGGGTCTTGCAGGTAAATAAGGGCTTTTGAATCAGGAGGAACCATGGGATTAGACAAAATGTGAGGCCCAAATGCACACACTGCAGACTCAGCACTTTGTCTTAAACTTCCAGTTGGATAATATTCTGCTAGAGGATTATTGCGTGAGTTATGTAAAAGGAAGTGAAAGATTGCTGACCCAGGCTTGGACCGTGGCAAGCTGTGGGCACATCTGCAATACTGAGCACTTACTTCTCAGGGTTGCCAGCAGAACATAAGTGGACCATTGCCTGCCTGAGCGACATGGGAGTTTCACAAAGGCCATAAACACCAAAGCTAATGGCCAACAGGGCTGGCCAGATCCAGCTGTTTGCAGAAACAATGCCATTCAGCCAAAACACACCAATGGCACCATCTCTCCTGGATGCTGCTCCAGCCTGCATTCCAGACAGAAGGGCCACATTTGAGAGACGGACACCCAAGTGCCGTGACCTGGTGACACCAGCAAAAAATACTGCAAAAATGCGAAGATGTTATGGCCTCCACATCATTGTGGCCAGAATTAAATAAACCGGGGATCACAAAGCTTCCAAAGCAGTGCCTTGCATATCAATTGAGAAGAATTAATTTCCACCATAGGGACAGGGCTTGCTTTGTCCTTAGTGACTGATACGTCCACAGTGCTGGCACTGCTGTGTTGTCAAGCCCAGCACGACGTGGTAGTTATGGTGCTGCACGCCCAATCTGCACGCCCAATCTGCATTCTCTGGGCACAGACTCCAGGCAGTTCAGTGATGGTTGAGCATCCGCCATGGTTCTACTAACACAAGTATTGAGTGATGAATTGAAACGGGTCTAAAGCCCAATCTTCAATGTTCCAGACAGAGGAGATATTGGGAAAATCAAAGCAAAACAAACTCCCCGCCGCCCCCACAAAAGAAAACAAAGTATCTGTCATTAAAATGATGATGGAAAAATAAATCTGGACGAACCCAGGTACTTTCCCTAAAAATCAGAACTGATATAATCTCAGTATGATAAATTCCCAATTTCTTATGTTGCACTGAAATTTCATCAAGTCAATTAGAGCCTGATATAAATGACAAATGGGACACTGGTTGGAGATGAAAAAAACAATATGTTTTCGTATGAAGACTAGGCGTTTAGATAGTTGTTGAACTGGAATTGGACCTGTGGCATTAAAATGCAGATTCTCTCCCCAAAACTGTAAGTGGGGCAGGGATTTGCAGATGAGATTTTTTTTCTGCATAATAAGTTGTGTCCTAACGATGAAATCTTGCATAAAAATAGACAGCTAACAAGGCAAAGGAAAAAAAAACAGTTCAACAAATCAACAAAATAGTTTGTGCTCTGGAAATGGATGTGGCAGAAACTGTGCTTGAGCCGAAAGTGTGCTCCTTTGAAGTAAGTAGAACCATATGTTATGTTGTGACTGAGAAAGGAGAAATCTGTGGAAGAACCAGGATACATTGTCTGAAAACTAATGAGACGTTACATTTTGAGCTAAAATTGCATCCAACTTTTCAGCATGTAGCTAGGCAAGATCTCAGCCAAAGTATAAAGAGTTGACATAAAACTTTGGGAATTCAGAACTCAGATACTGAGACAGAAGATGAAGCGGGGGGAGACTAACAATAGAGTTGAGAATATGCAGAATAAAATAGTGTAGGTTGAGAGCTACTTTCTTTTTCCAGTTTTTTCCCCTGTTGGATTTTCTGTCTTGCATCAGTCAAAACAATGTATGTATGAAATTGTACATGCCACTTGGTTCACCAATACACCACAGCAATTAAACACGTAAGCACGGAGGTCACCTGCGGGAAATGGCCGTCTCAGCCTAGTAATGTATCTGTGAATTACAAGAATAGAGCTAAAACTGCCTAGAATGGAATTTGCTTTTGTGTGTGACAATGTGTACCCTGAGTCTCGTGACATGCCCAGAACACTCTTCTTTCTTCAGAAAGAGCTGATATTACGATGCATTCCATGTGTTGCAACTGTAATTAAGTACCACTATAATTTTTTTTCTCTTTCAGTTTAATGCAGGCAAAGCAGCCATTTCTATTGCTTTTGGTAAATATGCAAGCTGACAGTGAGAGAGTAATTCTGGGAATTTATAAGCATTATTTTCTTTACTTTTGTGCTAAGAACAGGCTCTCGTACAGTTGCACAGGTTGTGTCCCGAACAAAGGCTACAGTGGAGGGAGCGAGTGGCTTTAGAAATCCAACCTGCATCTGCTTGCAAGCAGTGCACCCCAGCACGGGGCTGTACCCAGAGCCTCTACTCGCCCCTGATAACCTTGTGCAACAGAGAAGGAGGGAAATACAGTCCACCCACCAGCACAATGTACCAAAGTTTAATGTGCGGACTGAGCATTCAGGGGTCTTGTTAAAATGCAGATTCTAATGCAGAAGGTCTGGGGAGGGGCCTGAGAGTAAGCATTTCTAACAAGCTCTCAGGTGACTCTGATTCGGCTGATCCACTGATCACACTTTGAGTAGCAAGACCCAGTGGACATCAAGGCCAACGAAACACACAGGTAAGCTCTGACTGTGGTGGGCCTCATCCCCAAAGAGCACGGGTCCACAGAGCTCTTGCTCTACCCTCCAGCTGACTCCAGAAACTGCCATGATGTGGCCACGGTGATCGCCTACAGCAGGGCTTTCCAACGTGTGGTCCCTTGGATGAATAGCATCTCCTGGGAATGTGTGAAAATGCACATTCTTGGGCCCCACCCCATTCTGAGTGAATTAGAAGCTATGGAAGTGGGGCCAAGAATCTGTGTTTTAACAAGTTCTCCAGGTGATTCTGATGCACAGGAAAGTTTGAGGACCATCTGCTTTACAGCAGTGTCCCTCAACCTTGGCTGCACATTAGAATCACCTGGAGAACTTTAAAAAATACTGATTTTTTTGAGCCTCATTTTAACTGGACCGCAATGCAATCTTCCGAGTGGGGACCTGGGCATTTTTATTTTTTTAAATTCTAATTCCCCACTGAGGGCTGAGACCCACTGATCAACAGGGCTTTGTCCTGTTGCTGACCGTGTAACAGGCACTCCCGTATAGCACAAGAAATGGATGAGGCTGCATAGAGTTAAGGTACGCCAACATTGCCATGTTTCTCAGCTATGTTTTGTTTCAACTCTTTGTCTTGCAAGCTGCCTTGTAACTTCCACCTTCCCTTCCTATCTTAGTTATCTAGTGCTGCTATAACAGATATGCCACAAGTGGATGGTTTTAACAAAGAGAAATTTATTTCCTCACAGTAAAGTAGGCTAAAAGTCCAAACTGAGGGCAGCAGCTCCAGGGGAAGGCTTTTTCTCTTTGTTGACTCTGGAGGAAGGTCCTTCTCATCAATCTTCCCCTGGACTAGGAGGTTCTCCTCACAGGAACCCTGGGTCCAAGGATGTGCTCTGCTTCTGGCACTGCTTTCTTGGTGGTATGAGGTTCCCCTGTCTGTTTGCTTGCTACTCTCTTTTATATCCCAAAATAAACTGGCTCAAGACATAATCCAATCCTGCAGATCGAGTCCTGCCTCATCAACACAACTGCTACCCATCCCTCCCCATTAACATCATGGAGGCAGGATTTACAACACATAGGAAAATCATATCATATGACACAATGGTGGCCAATTACACAATTCCAGGAATCATGGCTCAGCCAAATTCATACACATAGTTCTGGGGGACACAATTCAAACCATGACACTTCTCCATATCTCTCTAGCCCACCATGAACAGTGTATCTCGTTGGTGATGGGGTGGGGAGATAGGCACTTCTTCTTAGCACTTTCAACCCAAGGGTCATCTGTGTAACAGTTCAACTCAGGGTCCCATGTAGACCCAATGGTTATTAAGACTATGATGAAATAAAATTGGAAATAGTCGAGGGCAAGAGCTTAGAACACTTATGGAGTGTCTGCAAAGGGAGCACCTGCCCCTGTTTATTAAACCAAAGGCATAGCCCTGCTCCAGACTCCCTCCCCATGGCCTCCTTTCTGCTAACCACCAAACCCTCCTCCCCATCTTTCTGCCCCTACAAATCTGAACCAACGCCCTCCATTCTCCCAACCTATCCAGAGAAAACCATCACCAAACCAAATCTCCAAGTGCCCTTACAGAGAAAAGGATAAAAAAAGTGATGCACCATCCTTCTCTCTTGTAGACCCTGGGTTCTTCTTTTTACTTGCTTCATCTTGTCCTATAAGGAGACCAAAACCACCAAGCCCACTGCTGTCGGGTCGATTCCAACTCATAGCGACCCTGTAGGACAGAGTAGAACTGCCCCATAGGATTTCCAAGGCTGTAAATCTTTATGGAAGCAGGCTGCCACATCTCTCTCCCTTAGAGTGACTGGTAGATTTGAACTGCTGACCTTTCGGCTAGCAGCCAAGCGCTTGAACCACTGCACTTCTCCTTAGGTTCCTTTCCTAAGGAGAGGAGGCCCTTAACTCTGGGCTTCACTTGAGGTGGGGCAGGAATTACTATTTACTGACCAGTCACCCAGGGCCATGCCCTGTGTGTTACCTCTGTGCGCTTCCTCGATTTTCCTACCCGTGCTATGAGGTGCGACCTTGAGAATACCCCACCTGAATTTAGAGACCATCTCAAGAATAGATTTGACACATTGAACACTAATGACTAAAGACCGGACGAGTTGTGGAATGACATCAAGAACATCATAAATGAAGAAAGCAAGAGGCCATTAAAAAGACAGGAAAGAAAGAAAAGACCAAAATAGATGTCAGAAGAGATTCTGAAAGTTGCTCTTGAATGTAGAGTAGCTAAAGCAAATGGAAGAAATGATGAAGTAAAAGAGATGAATAGAAGATTTCAAAGGTCGGCTTGAGAGACAAAGTAAAGTATTATAACAAACTGTGCAAAGACCTGGAGTTAGAAAACCAAAAGGGAAGAACAGTATTTCTCAAGTTGAAAGAAATGAAAAAAAATTCAAGTCTTGAGTTGCAATATTGAAGGATTCTACAGGGAAAATATTAAATGACTCAGGAAGCATCAAAAGAAGATGGGAGGAATACACAGGGTCACTCTACCAAAAGTAATTTGTCAGTGTTCAGCCATTTCAGGAGGTGGCATATGCTCAAGAATTGATGGTACTGAAGGAAGAAGTCCAAGTTGCACTGAAGGCATTGGCGAAAAACAAGGCTCCAGGAATTGACGGAATACCAATTGAGATGTTTCAACAAATGGATGCGGTGCTGGAAGTGCTCAGTTGTCTATGCCAAGAAATTTGGAAGACAGCTACCTGGCCAACCCACTGTGCTCTTGATCCATATGTGTACCCATTCCAAAGAAAGGTGATCCAATAGAATGCAGAAATTATCAAACAATATCATTAATATCACACACAAGTAAAATTTTGCTGAAAATCATTCAAAGTGGTGGCGGCAGCTTTCACATGCATATGAGGCGAATGAAGATACTGCAATGGCTTGGGTCAGGCACACCTTAGTCCTCAAAGTGACATCTTTGCTTTTTAACCCCTTAAAGAGGTCTTTTGCAGCAAATTTGCCCAATGCAATACATCGTTTGATTTCTTGACTGCTGCTTCCAGGGGCGTTAATTGTGGATTCAAGGAAAATGAAATCCTTGGCAACTTCAACCTTTTTTCCATTTATCATGATGTTGTTTATTGGTCCAGTTGTGAGGATTTTTGTTTTCTTTAAGTTGAGATATAATCCGTACTGAAGGCTGTGGTCTTTGATCTTCATCAGTAAGTGCTTCAAGTCCTCTTCACTTTCAGCAAGCAAGGTTATGTCATCTGCATACTGCAGGTTGTTAATGAGTCTTCCTGCAATCCTGATGCCGCATTCTTCTTCATATAGTCCAGCTTCTCAGATTATTTGCTCAGCATACAGATTGAATAAGTATAGTAAAAGGATACAACCCTGACACACACCTTTCCTGATTTTAAACCACACAGTATCCCCTTTTTCTGCTCAAATGACTGCCTCTTGGTCTATGTACAGTTCCCACATGAGCACAATTAAGTGTTCTGGAATTCCCATTCTTTCCAGTGTTATCCATAATTTGTTATGATCCACACAGTCAAATGCCTCTGCACAGTCAATAAAACACAGGTAAACATCTTTCTGGAATTCTCTGCTTTCAGCCAAGATCCATCTGACATTAGCAATGACATCCCTCATTCTATGTCCTCTTCTGAACCTGATTTGAATTTCTGGCTGTTCCCTGTCGTTGTACTGCTGCACGGAGAAGTGGAAAGAGATGGCAGAGGCTGGCTGTATTGTTTTGGTCAGTAGTTCCTCCAAAAAGCATTTTCCTAGAAGTTATTCATCCTACATACTTTGACATGAAAAGTAGCTTTGCTCAGCGTGCTGAGATGAGCCTGCAAGTCAGTCTATCAGAGTGAACAGAGAGCACGCTAAATTGCCTCTAGTGAACTGAGTATTGACATTATGCCATTAGATTGCATTGATTGGACTTAAAAGAACCAGCACCTTCCTCCCAACTTTACAGTTGTTTTTGTTGTAGATTGTAGAGATACAGTTAAGAACATAGCCCACTTTCTATACCACATGATGTATAAGAGCCCACAGTAAGTCAATCAATAAAAATTTCTTGAGTACTTACATGCCAGACACTGTGCTAATACTGGGAATATAACAGTCGCCAAAGAGATCACAAGAATGAAGCTTACACCATTTTTTGCGGGGGGAGACCCTATGTCAGGCAAAGTTGTCCATCTCCTGAGCAAATTTTCTTCTTTACTGTGGCTCCTAGGAAGCTCAGAGCCATCACCTCTAGCAATTGCACAGAACCTCATGGAATGAATTGTTATACAGACCACACTCCTCCTTCCATGTTATTTGCCTTTTGATCAATTTTCTTGTCTTTGCTTTTGCGGCACATCTCGTATCCTTAATACATTTATTTTTAAACAGGGGCCTGTAATTAAATAATAATTAAAGAACCCAGCAGGTCCTTGGTACCAGAGGTCAGGAGAGACCGGTGATGAGGTGTGGATTGTGGAAGTAAATCCAACTAGTAATATAAACTAGTTAGTGCGAGGCAAACCTGACTGTGTGGCTAAAGGTGTCAGCAAGTCACAGTGAGCAGCCCAGCCAGTGCTGGTGATAAGCAAGGCCAGCAAAATGTGTGAGCACCGAGGTCACTGACGCTATGTGAGGGCTGGCTTGATACCAGAATGCAGAGGTGGAGACTACTCTAATGTACGATGGTGAGTCAGGTGTAGCATAGGAAAGAGCAGTCAGAGAGGGCATGAAATGTAACTGGGTTTATTATACTCACAGTTCCCAGTGGCAGGAAGGCACAGCATGTTACGCCATACAGGGGGTTGCACCCGGTGACAAGGTAACAAGAAGTTGGAATTGTAGGTGCGGCTGGCAAGAAAGGTGGGGTTAGCTAAGCTGCACTGACTTCCTGGGGACTGGGCATTTTGAATAATTCTACAGGCTTAGGGGGCACAGAGGACGTCCCTAGCTGTTGGGTACCTGGTCCTATGATAATTTGGATGGGTGCATAGTGGCCCAAAAGTCTGAGAACCTGATAAAGGGAGTGTCTAGAGAGTGGACTTAATCAGCTACTTAAGAAGGGGAATGGACTGGTCTCCAGCCAGGGCCTCAAAACTGTCAAGACAGCTTTTTCAGAAAATTATATTGCAGGGTCTCTGCAGTGCAATTCATTACTTTTGTGTGGCCTTTCCAGCCATGGTCTTGTAACTCTCACCCAGGTGATTGGGCGGGACTGTGTGATAGGGTAACTGTGGCTCACCAAGGGGATTGGTCAGTTTTGCCTTAAAAGAGAGCCAGTTCCAGAGCAGAGAGGAGAATCCAAGCACCAACAAGGAAGAACAGCCAGCAGCCAGCACATCCTTTGGACTCAGGATCCCTGCACTGAGAGGCTCCTGGACCCAGGATATGGAGAGCAAGCCGTAACCTTGAAGACGGTGAGAAGCAGTGGCAGGAGAGACCCAACAGCAGAGACCCAGCAGCAGGAGACAGTGTGGTGGGCTTTCCAGCCCACGGAGAGAGAAAGCTGAGTGCCTCTGGGCAGAGGTCGAGGACCAGGGAGAGGCATGCCTGCAAGCACAGCTGGGGGAGAGGCTGTCCTGATAGAAGAACAGTATCCTGAGTGTTCCTGAGCCTGAATTGTAACCTGTTACTTCCCTATTAAACCCCATAATTGTGCGTATAGTCTGTGAGTTGTGTGTGGCCATTACAATGAATTATGGAACCCAGCAGAGAAGCAGCGAATGCCGTGGGAGGGACGGTTGCTGTCAGAGTTGGTAAAGATGGTGGAGAGAGGAGGCGTGTCTGGCCTCTGCCTTATGGGAGTCAGCCTTGTGCTGTTGATCTTGCTTCTCCTTCCCCCTTGTGAAGTTAGAGGAGGTCAGACACTGCCCCCACATCGTTTTTTACAGTCTCAAAGAGAAAGTACTACTTTAAAGGCGGATGGAAAATGAGGCACAAAGACAAAGGCATGAATGAAACTAAATCTGTAATAAGGTGGTAAGGTGTGTCATCTGAGAATTTTTGGCTATAAGTAACAGAAATTGACTATGACTGACTTAGTGGGGAGTGGGGAGGAAGTTGTGGGAGGATTTGGGGGTAGTTCACAGAATCTAAAGAAAAGCCAAATAGACTTAAAAGGACAGCGTCCCTTCCAAGAAGACAAAGGGCCACTTCTTTAGGGCTGCACTGTAGAGATGAAAGGGCAGCAACCATTTCCAATCTTTTGGTCTCTCTGATGAAGATTCAGATTGCCTGGCACATAGTAGGAGCTCTGTCCATATAGATTAAACGAACAAATAAATGAATGGATGGAACTTCCAATGGGGAGAACAACTAATTGGCTGAATTTGGGTCACATACCTGCCCCTTGTGGGGAGGTCAGAGTACCTTGGCTGATGGTCTCACCAAGGCCACATACAATGGGGTAGTTAGTTCAGACACTGTTAGCAAAGGAGGGGAGGACGGATGTGGGGCAGACCCCAACAGGAGGCCCACCACAGGCACAGGCAGCACAGTAATGGCTGGTGGACTAGAGAAGGTGGTGGCTGTAGCAGCGCTGGGGTGGACCAGGCCCAATTAGCTCACCCCTGCAATGGAATGAAAAATGTCTGGAATGAAAAACCACGAAAGAAACTCCAGGGATTTGTTGACCACTTTCAAGGCTGGAATGAGACCCAGGAAGCAGACATCAGGGCTGGGTCTAGAAGGTTGGACGATGATTAGGTGGAATCCGGGGAGGAGACACTGGTGCTCAAACAAGGACAACACGGGGCCAGGCTTTGGTAATCAGCTACGTACATTCCTGGAGAAGTAAACCTGAGCCTTCTTCTCCCATAATACCCTTCTCGAGTTCCTTTTCTTCTTCTTCTTTTTTTGCCTTTAAAGAATAAAAATTTATTTTCTCACAGTTCAGGAGGCTAGAAGTCTGAATTCAGGGCATGGCTCTAGGGGAAAATCCTTTTTTTTTTTGGGGGGGGGGTGGTAAAAATATATACAACAAAACATTTGTCAATTCAACAGTTTTTACATGTACAATTCAGTGACATTGGCTCCGTACATCACGTCGTCCAACCATTAGCACTATGCTTTTACAAATCATTCCACTGCCATTCACAGAAACTCAGCGCCCCCTAAGCAATGACTCTTCCCTCTCCCTCCCTCTCCTACTGACCACTAATAAGCTTTGGTCTGTCTACATTGGCCTATTTAATATAAGTGGGATTGTACAATATTTGTCCTTTTGTTTCTGACTTATTTCGCTCAGCATAACTTTTTCTAGGTTCATGCATGTCGTACCGTGTATCAAGGCTTCATTTCTCTGTACAGCTGAGTAATACCGCATTGTATGTACATGCCACATTCTGTTGATCCATCTGTTCTAGTCTGCGTTCTCGAGAGGAGCAAAACCAGTGACACGTGTATATATAAATTATAGAGAGAGGTTGACTTCAAGGAAATGGCTCATGCAATCGTGGGGGCTGGCAAGTCCGAATCCACGGCTCAGGGAGCAGGCTGACGGCTTCTTCTGGCTCACGTAGTTGCATGGGGTGAGGAACCCAGAACCTGCAGGTCAGGGGGCAGGCTGAAGACTTGTGCAGGCTTACAAACCAAGCACCGGATGTCCGGCAAAGAGAAGAGGGCACAGACGAAAGAGGGAGTTTTGCTAAAACATCTAGTTATATCCTGGAGGCAGGCCCCAACGCCAAGGAAACGCCCCTTTCAACTGATTGGCTGCTCACATCACATAACACAACGGAAGGTGGTTACATAGAGTCTGCCAAATCACTGAGTATCAGCCTAACCAAGCTGACACATAACATTAACCATCACATCATTCCCGTGTTGAGGTACATTCAGGTGGTTCCTGCCTCTTTTGCTATTGCGAAGCGTGCTGCAGTGAACACTGGTGTATAGGTTTGTTTGCATTCCTGCTTTTAATATTTTTGGGTATATACCTAGGATTGGGATTGCTGGGTTTTATGGTAATTCTATATTTAATTTTGTAAGAACCACTACACTTTCCCACAGCAATTATACAATTTTGCATTTCCATCAGCAATGGACTCAGCTTCCTGTGCTTCCAGGCCTGAACTGAGGTTTCATCATCTATCCCGGCACTCTAACGCCCAATCACGGTTCACTGAGGCTATTTCAACTGTGTCATTTTACAGATGAAGTTGAGGACACGGCTTAGCGTTCTTGTTTCCCTTGATTGAGAGAGAAAAAAACTTACCCTTACTACCTTAAAAAAAAAAAAAAAGAGTGGTTAAACCAACCCAAGCCAAATAAAAAATGACTTCCATCAATGACTTTTTTCTGGGGTCAAGTCCTTTGATCTCATCTGTAAAACCAAGCAAGACAAATATTTTACCGTAAATTAGAACAAAGAGTCTCCCCCAATTTCCGAGGACGTCAATGGCAACGCACGCATCATTACTAGAGGAGATCGAAACGCATCCGCGATGGGGGGAGGGCGTCGTAATAAAACCTGAGGGCCCTGCCCACAGAACCAGTAAAGCGGGGCGAAGACGCCTCGTGGCACACCAGCCGGAAAATCGAAGCGTCTTTTTTGACCCCGGGTCAGAAAGATTTATTACTTCCTCCGTGAAGGAGGAGCCACAGGCCAGCTGGGACAAGGGAGCCAGAATCTGGGAGCTTGCACTCGACGTCCTTGGAGCGCTTCGGAGCGCGGATGACTCCTCGGCTCCACAGAGACCGGCCGCGCCGAGTCCGGGAGGAGAGCGGAGCGGGAGGCCGCCGGGGGATTTCTGCCCAAACTTCATCACCAACTCTTGCCGAGAGCACAAACGTGGGGCCCACTCCGGCAGCGGCACGCAGAATGCTTACGTCTCCGAGCTCTAGGCGCTCGAGCGCTCTGAACCCCGCGCCCGCCCCCCGCAGGCTTTGCGCATGGAGAGCTACGCCCTCGGTCGAGCGGGGAGCGGCCCGAGAGGCGCCACCGCAAACCAGGACCCGCACCTCCATCCCCCAAAGCGGAGGCGGTTGGAGCAAGCAGCTGTAAGAGGGGAGGGCACCGCGGAGGGCGGCGGAGGAGGAGCGCGGTGAAGGGGAGGAGTCGCGGGGACGGACGGCCGCGCGCACCAACCCGGCGCCGCCTGGCAGGAGTCGCGCAGAGGCTGGCCCGAGCGCGTTGCAGCCGGTCGGCGTAGGGGGAGTCGGGTAGCAGCATTCTCCCGGGCGCTGCTTTCGCTTGGCGGCGGCAGCGGGGTCTTTTCTGCTGCGATACCTTGTTGGCCAGGAGCGGGTGGTGCCAGGGGCGGGGTGGGCAGGGTAGCGCTGGGGACCCGGGCTCCTTTGCCCAGAGGTGTGTTTGCAGGATCCTCCCGGGCTAGTCGGAGGCTGGGAAGCGGCGGTGGCGCTGCCCGCCCGGGCATCCTCTGGATGATGGAAGAAACCGCCGCAGCTGCTGCCGTTGCGGGGTCGCGTTGTTCCCCATCCGCTGCTGCTGCCAGAGAGATGGGAAGATTCACGGCGCGGAGGCCAAGAGCAAGAGAGGCAGAGCCGCTGTGCCGGGGACTGGGTCCCGTGTGAACCCCATCCCCCGCCGCCCCCAGCCGGCTTCGCACCCTGGAGCGCTGTTCGCGGGCGAGGAAGGGAAGCTGCGGTCTCTGGAGAGTGGAGAAGACGCCACTCTAGCCAGGACGCGCCGGACCCTTGGCGGAGCGGGGAGCAAGGCATCGGGCCCGGTCAAAGTTTCCTTCCCGGAGCGCGGGACGCCCGCTTCTCGGAAACCCTGCTCAGCACTCAGGCTGCCAAGGGCCGGTGAGTCTCGAGGCCCCCTCTAAGGTTCGGGGACCCACAGCAGGAGAGAGCGGGCGAGAAATCGAGGAACGGGTGACAGCCGGACAAACCGCCGGGCCGTGTACCCGGGCCGCTCCGGGGCGCGCCCGCTGCTCCAGGTGAGCGGGGGAGCCGACTAGACCCCAGGCTCTTTATAGGCGGGGGTGGGGGCTAGGAGGAAGATGGGGCGCACCCGCTCACTCCACTTCCCTTCGCAGGTCTTTCCCGGAGCCGCTGCCATGGGAGAGCCATCTCGAGGCGCCGGGGACCAGCCGCCGCTGCC
>NW_004444068.1:1242387-1274488 GCF_000243295.1 Trichechus manatus latirostris | reverse complement strand
CCGCTGGCCCGCGTCCCCGCTCGGAATGAAGGTGTTCCGCAGGAAGGCGCTGGTGCTGTGTGCAGGCTATGCGCTGCTGCTGGTGCTCACCATGCTCAACCTCCTGGACTACAAGTGGCACAAGGAGCCGCTGCAGCAGTGCAGCCCCGACGGGCAGCTGGGCGCCGCGGCGGGAGCAGCAGGGGGCGGCTGGGGGCGTCCGGGCTTGCCACCGGCAGCGCCGCCCCGAGCGCAAACCCGCTTGGACCTCCGCACCCCGTACCGCCCGCCCGCTGCTGCCGTCCCGGCGGGGGGGGCAGGGGCCGCGGCCCCGCCAGGCAATGGCAGCCGGGGCGGCGGGGGCAAGAGACAGCTGGTGTATGTGTTCACCACGTGGCGCTCGGGCTCGTCCTTCTTCGGCGAGCTCTTCAACCAGAACCCCGAGGTGTTCTTCCTTTACGAGCCAGTGTGGCACGTGTGGCAAAAGCTGTACCCCGGAGACGCCGTTTCCCTGCAGGGGGCGGCGCGGGACATGCTGAGCGCTCTGTATCGCTGCGACCTCTCCGTTTTCCAGTTGTACAGCCCCGCGGGCAGCGGGGGGCGCAACCTCACCACTTTGGGCATCTTCGGCGCGGCTACCAACAAGGTGGTATGCTCGTCGCCGCTCTGTCCCGCCTACCGCAAGGAAATCGTGGGGCTAGTGGACGACCGCGTGTGCAAGAAGTGCCCGCCGCAGCGCCTGGCCCGTTTCGAAGAGGAGTGCCGCAAGTACCGCACGCTTGTCATCAAGGGCGTGCGGGTCTTCGACGTGGCTGTATTGGCGCCACTACTGCGCGACCCGGCCCTGGACCTCAAGGTCATCCACCTGGTGCGTGATCCCCGGGCAGTAGCCAGCTCGCGCATCCGCTCACGCCACGGCCTCATCCGCGAGAGCCTGCAGGTGGTGCGTAGCCGGGACCCGCGCGCCCACCGCATGCCCTTCCTGGAGGCCGCTGGCCACAAACTGGGCGCTAAGAAGGAGGGTGTGGGTGGCCCAGCCGACTACCACGCGCTCGGCGCCATGGAGGTCATCTGCAATAGCATGGCCAAGACGCTGCAAACGGCCCTGCAGCCCCCGGACTGGCTGCAGGGCCACTACCTGGTGGTGCGGTACGAGGACCTGGTGGGAGACCCTATCAAGACTCTGAGGAGGGTATATGACTTCGTGGGGCTGCGGGTGAGTCCTGAGATGGAACAGTTTGCTCTGAACATGACTAGTGGCTCGGGCTCCTCCTCTAAGCCCTTCGTGGTGTCCGCCCGCAACGCCACCCAGGCTGCCAATGCCTGGCGGACCGCCCTCACCTTCCAACAGATCAAACAGGTGGAGGAGTTTTGCTACCAGCCCATGGCGGTGCTGGGCTATGAGCGGGTCAGCAGCCCGGAGGAGGTTAAAGACCTCAGCAAGACCCTGCTCCGGAAGCCCCGGCTGTGAGAGGGCTTCTGGGGTGATCTTACTCTCTGTGGAGACACCCACAGGATTGTGGTGTGTTTAAACAAACACAGCCCAGACCCAAACTGAGGAAGCCCACATATTCTATTATAGATCTATAACATAAATAACCACACAGGCATTTGCTGTCAATGTTTTGAGTCATGGAATTTCAAGGAACAGCAACAACGCACACATCTCAGAAAAGGCAAGACCGGAAAGGTCTGACCAGCTGCCTCTCCTCCCCTCTCCCTGCCTTTTCTCCCTTCCCCTTTTTCCCGTTTCTTACCCTCTCCCCCACCTGCCTTCCATTTTGAAGTGGGATGTTGATGATATCAAGTTCCAGTAATCCAAATCTTGTTTACAAACTTTTCGTGATATCTGTGAACATGTAAAAGAATAATTTGGGTATGGGGGGTGGGGTGGAGAAAGGGGAAGTGGTCCAGGAACAAAAAGCCCCGCTGGGCATGAGCAACCACCCAGAGGCGTTCATCTGAAGTAGATTTTTGTGTAAAAAGCAAAGGTTACATGTGAGTATTAATAAAGAAGATAATAAATAATATTCTTTTTATATGTGCCTCCATTACTTTGGATTTACCTGTGCTATATGTCCAGTGCAGCTTCGGACAGAACCTGCTCTCCCGCCCTCCCATCCCTGTTTTCCAGTCTTCCCTGGAGGACAGCTAAGATCGTTGGGGGGCACAGCTTCTGACTCCTTGACAAGAACGGGGATTGTTTTCTCAAGTATAAATCACAGCCTGTCAGGTGCCCATTCCTGGGCTTGGGAACAAATCTGGAAAAATCTTAAGGCAAAAAACAAGCAGGGCAGCAGAGAAAAAAAGCACACACTACTTTCCTGTTGAAATGTGAGTTTAGAAAGGAAGAAGCAACACCTTGAGGTTTGGAAGACATTCAGTGTTGATTACTATTGAGTTAAGACCAGGGAATTTTGAAGCAGCAAAGTTGGTCCTGAGTTTGGTTCAGAAAAAGGAGTTGTGTGTTGTTTTTTGTTTTCAAGTATGAAATTTAAAAAAAAAAAAGAGAGTGGATGATCAGAACACCAACCTCAAAAATTGATTGGAACATATTGTTGGTGATGGAATCAACTTCTGTAGTTATAAAAGTGATAGAAGTATATGTGTCTGGAGTGTTTTTTTTTTTCTCCCTGCCTCTGACACAGTACTTGGAGGCATCTGAAAGCAGGGAAGTTTTATCTGAGAACCAAAAAGGCACTCACAGGCTTTCCTCTTTCTCGCCTTCCGTCCAAATAAATGCAGAAGATAAATGTGAATTTGTAATGTTTTACTTGGGATGCCAGGTGGGGTATGTTGTTTTTTCTTTGTCGCGTTTACTAAATGTAAATTTAGGAATGCTGCTGATAAAATACGGCTTCAGACCAAGAGCTTCTCGGAGATGTGAAAATGAGTTACGGAGAAGAGAAAAAGAAAATGGATTATGAGTTAGTGTAGGATTTTGAGATTTGCTGTTTTCCAGGGAGAAAACCATTGAATTTTCCTGCAGTGGCAATAGGGTTGCTGCTGCCCTGAGCCCATTTTGCAGGGAAGCACTCTGTGGAAGTTATGAAGCCCAAATGGGGACAAGAGACAGTGTAGTTACGTATTACATTAAATATGGTACAACTTCAATATCATCATGGCCTTATTTTACTGTGATTTATTATGAGCTGTCTGAAAGCCAACACATGTAGGTTCAATGCTGAGGATTTCATTTTAGGAAAAATGTAATGAAAATAATATGTACGTGGGAAAATATTTTAGCACAAGATGATTCTTAAGTATGAAATTATAATGTGAAATCTTCACTGTTCACACTTAAGGATTTCGAGATAAAGCACAGATTCTTTATTCTTGAAAAAATAATTAGCAGTTGATTTCATAACAGTCTAGAATGGTTATTTCTTGATTTACTGAAATAGTTTATAGTATTTATTAAGCTAGATTACAGCTATAACACATGGATCACATTTTCTGTGATACTTTCATGGAGCTATCTCTAGTAGCAGTAGAATATGTGTAATGGCTTTAATTTAAGAATACTTTAAAACTAAATGAACAAAATAAATACTATTGTCAGATGAGTACAGATGTAACAGGTTTAACAGGAAATTAAGACAGCATTGTTAAAAAGCCACCACTCTGGATAAAATAACCGTTTTAAAAACAAATTTCATGTCGCATTAGAATGAGCTCTCATTACTTAATCACAGTCAAACTCATGCCTCGTTTTTAGAGTGAAGGATTTTTAAACAGTTGGGTTCATTCTTCTCTCAGTGTTATCTTAGGACTTTGATTGCGTTGAAGTAGAATTACAGTGTGTTTGGACCTTGTATTTAAGGTAATATTAGATACTATGTGGAGTCTTTGTAGCTTGCAGAGCATTCCTGGGCCTCTGCTCAGATGAAATTTTAAGCTAAACATCAACAGTTTTCGCTTTGCTGTTTGAACAGGCTTTCCTCCCGTAATTCCCTTGTTTAGTAGCAGCTGCATTCTCTCCACTCCGCCACTCCTCGGCTCTGTAATTTGAAAAGGTGAATTGTTGCTCCTGGGGATCGGTACCATGCTGCATTCTAGGAAAGAGAGACAGGTGTTGTTCCCACTAAAGACTGAGATACCATATCAGTGACATTCCGCTTCCGTAGGTTGGAGAAGGAGAGAAGCATTTTTTTGGTGTTAACAAGCTCCTGTCAGCCCCTGGTGTAAGCAGACCTGTGCCACAACAAATCGCAACAGAGCCTGCGACCAGTTCTGAGGCAGCAAACATGAAAGAGATCCTTTCACATTTCCCAACCTGGCAATGTGTCCATCAACAGGAGGAAATAATTCTGCAGAGCAGGTTATCAGAGTGATTTTTATTTTCAAATTCGGCTCAATAGAGAGCATGCCTGACTTACCCCTTTGACTTTGGAATGCCTTTGTTAATTAGAAAGCTCTCTTTATACAGTGGAGTCTACCCAGTGCATTTAGTCAACAAATACTAGTTTGGAACAAGGCAGAGACAGAGGGTTAGGCTGGGTGCTTGAGTTTCAGGGAGCCCGCAGCCCTCAAAGACCTCATTCAGACTGACCCATGGGTACCTTGCAGGCAGGCACCGGCATAAATCTGTACCCTTCAGCGTCCATCACATAATGAGTACTTGATAAACTTAATAATCAGTTGAATGAAATATGCAGCTACGAAATTTTGAAAATGCTCAGAGGGAAAGACTGGAAGACTTCACTACCTGTTAGGAGAAAGTGCCAGGCTATTTAGCAACGTTTGCTCAATTTAGACGTGGGCACTGGGCAGCAGGAACATAAGGTTTGCAGCATGGCCGTGTGTAGACCACTATTTCCCACTCCCGAAGTGGAAACAGAAATGTGGGATTTCTGAACATGGAGAGGTAAGTTTCCAAATAAGGAACTCAGTTTTCGTCATTTGTTTCCCCAGATGGCGTTAACAATACAAGGGCAGGGATCTAAGCTGACCTGCAGTGAGAACGCTGCCAGGTGCCGAAGGGAGGGCTGGAGAGTTGCTCATTAGTGCAGAGGCCGTGTGATCTTCCCAGGGTTGCGAATGTGCAGTCTGAAGGCCGCCGTGCCGATCTCGCCAGGCACGGGAATAGTTACTTCCAGGCAGTTTGTCCTGTTGTGGATGCTGAACGAGACAATGGCTGCCTGGTCCCATGCTTCCCTGTCTGGCCGTGGGCAGTTTTGTCCAGGGTTTCTGTTGTACTCAGAGTACAGTTGTGACTGGATTATGCTGTCGGTTGAGAATTAATGTGACTCTGGATGAGGCCATTAAATTAATATGGGCCCTGAGCAATGAAATAAAGATCATTTGTGAAACCCAGTCTCTAGAGACGACTTCAGCAAGATGAGGAGGGAAATAAAAAGGCGTCTCATCTGGAGTCACGGCAAATAAGGACGGAAGGACGGTGTTGCTTTCTGCCCTTCCCGCAGTGTTCTTCTCTCCCTACACAACACCATACACACACACGTACACACACGCGCACACACACACACACACACACAAATTGGGTTTCTGCACTGTCTTGAAGAGATCTAGAAAAAGCAAATGTTTTAATACTGGCTAATGGGGGCGTAGAGTGAAGCAAACTTTTGATCTCAGGCCTCCCAAGAGTGAGTGACCAATTATATATCACCAACGGTGACAGTTCTGTGTCAGGATCCAGTGTGGACAGATAGAAGATGACAACTGCAATTTGAGGAATGGCTTGAGGTGCGCGACAGGATGTCCCAGGCTAAATGCATAGTTTACAGACCCATTTTGTCACTCAGCCTTGAGGAGGGCCTTTTCAAATCTGTCACACCTTAAGGAAGTAATTTGTTCAAATACTTTTCACCTTTCCAGGCATCCTAGCTGCTACTTTTGCAGAGCAGGTACGAGCCACTGAGCTGCTTTTTTTGGGTAGAGGCTTTGGTACAAGTGTTTAATAATTAAAATTACAGCGCTTGACTTTTACTACATCTGATGCAGTTCTGCACACCCTTAATCAAATTATGCTAAGGAAATTGTGAAATTCTGCAGCACACATTAAGTTTGCAGAATGGGAAAGTTTATGAAGCAGTGTTTGGGGGGCGGTATTGTTTATAAACTTTAAGGAGCAGGGGTCTATCTGTACACTTGGTATCAACCAGTCATCCGTAATCAGATGTCAGAAGTGTTTTTGGACTGCCTGAACTTTGAGGTTTGTGACAGTCACCCTGCCAAGTGAATGACAGTGGAAATGATCACTGTAACCAAAAGCTATATTCAGAACCATTCTGTAATGTCTCTTGTCCCGGGTATATAGAGACAGGGCTTGATAGAAATTCACCTTGAAGCAGTTAGTCCTCCAGACAGGACCAGCTACGTAATTTGCAGGGCTCCGTGCAAAATGAAAATGCTGTCTTCCTTGTTCAAAAAGCATTAAGCATTTCAAGATGGCAGCATTGGAGTGTTAAACCAAGGGTGGCCGGGCCCTTCTGAGCATGGGGCTCCAGACAGCCACACAGGTTGCATGCCCACGAAGCTAGTCCTGCCTCCAGGTGCAGAGGCTGAAGTACCTAGCTCCAGGAGAGACGTACTAGTGATGTCCTGGAAAACAGGCACGAAGATCTGAGTTATTTTGTATAACTATAATTCAAGAAGTGCCAATGAGACAAGTACACTTTGCATGATGGAAATCCAAGGAGCGCACACATGACAGTAATGCTTGATGACGGCTGCAATGATTACCACTGTCCTCTCGATCCTTGGCTCAGTGTGAGAACACACAAGATGGATCCTGGTCGGGCCCCAGACAGCATGTGCTGTGGCTGAGATCCTGCTCACAAGAACAGGTGAGATGTCTTCCATGAGGATGGAGAAAGTGCCCTGCCCCTTGTCCCTAGCAGGTGGCTGCTGGCAATTTCGCCTAAAACAATTCCCTTCCTTCTAGATCTACTGTGGAACTCTCCCTCTATTTGCTTAGTTTATGGTAGAGAAATTCCATCCATGGAGAAGCAAAAGGTCAAGTGACAATAAACTCAAGAAGTAAAGGTACAGAATGTGCTACGCCAGCTGGTCTGCCGCCTCATTATAAGCACAGCCAACTAAGACTTTTTATTACACGTTTGATACGTCCTGTTTTTCTCTGGTTAACAGTTCTCTACGCTCTCCTAACTGTCTGCTTGCTTCCTGTTTCTTCTCCACGTTGTGAATTCCTATCTGTTGTTTTAAGACCCTGAATCTTTTTGAAGCTTTTATTTATCAGCCCTGCTCCAAGATGCAGAAATGTTTTTCTGTCCCCTCCTCCCCCTTACTGACTCACACGTAGATCTATTAGGTCTTGTCACTGGAGATCGGGATTATGATTTGTTTACAGACCTGCTTCCTTTCCTGGGCTGGCTTTTTCAGGAGGGAAGGGACTGTGTATGTATGCGTCTCTCCAATACCAAAAGAGTGTCTTGTACATAGGTGTTTAATAAGTGAGTGGTAAATAAAAGATGAGTCCCTGGGTAGCACAAACGGTTGAGTGCTTAACTACTAATTGGAAGGTTGGTGGTTCAAACTCACCCAGAGGTGCCTCGGTAGACAGGCCTGGGAATCTGCCTTTGATAGGTTACAGCCATGAAAACCCAGTGGAGCAGGTCTACTCTGCACACATGAATCTGAATTAACTCGATGGCAACTATTTTTAAGGAGTGCTGGTGGTGCTGTGGTTAAATCGCTGAGCCGCCAAGTGAAAGGTTGGCGCTTCGAGCCCACCTGCCGCTCAGAGATAGATATGGCAGTCTGCTTCCGTGAAGATTTACAGCCTCGGAAACCCTACGGGGCAGTTCTACTCTGTCCTAGGGGTCACTATGAGTCGGAATTGACTCGATGGCAATGAGTTTGTGTTTGGTAAATAAAAGATGTAGTCTCAAGACGCCAGAGCAGAAGAATTGAAGGGCAATTTGTCAAAGAGCCTACAGAGTTAGTACTGCTACGTTCCACCCTACCCGGTATTTCACATGTGTGGCAAACAAATGCTGGAAAAGCAAGGCAAATTAATACGGACAGAAGGAAGACCAAACAATGCCTGCAGAAGGCCTCAAATGTGGTCTTTCTATATTAATGCCTGAAAAAGAGGAACAATACATGGGAGGCCAAAAGAGAAAGGTGACACTTTCATTCCGATCAAACAAAAATGATACAATTGTTAAAGGGCTGAGTAGGAAAAGACATCATTGTAATGCATGCTATGGCTGTGTATTTGGCTTTGACATTGTGGAGGTTCCTGCTCGTCTGAACATCTGTTAACCATTTCAGGGAATGGCACTTTTTCCAGAAACAATGTCCAAACCCAAACACATTGCTGCTGAGTTGAATCCGACTCATAGTGACCCACAGGGTTTCCAAGGCTGTAAATCTTTACGGAAGCAGATTGCTACATCCTGCCTTGGAGTGGCTAGTGGGTTCCAACTGCCAACTTTCGGTTAGCGGCTCAGCGCTTTCACCACTGTGCCACCAGGGCTCCTAAAAACAATGTAGCGGTCTAAATATTCCATTTCCATTTTCAGATGTCCCAGTTACTCTGGCAAACTCTCAGTCTCTCTAGGGCTGAACTAGTTCCTGGGAGGAATGAAAATACTTGATGTTCTTATATTGGTGTTCAGTATCTTTAGATGAAGGATGATATTATGTTATTCTTTTTAAAATAAAAATGGAAATGACAACTCATTTCCTTTCTGAGATAATGGCATTCATATTTGTAGCGTTTAGCCTTGTTATTTAACCAGCCCTACCTGGGGGCACAACAGTTAAGGGTTCGGATGCTAACCAACAGGTTGGCAGTTCAAATCCACCCAGCAGCTCTTCAAGAGAAAGACCTGGCAATCTGTTCCCATAAAGATTACAGCCTAGAAAACCTTAGGAGGCAGTTCTACTCTGTCACATGGGGTCACCTTGAGTCAAAAATCGACGGCACCTAACAACAGCAGGGTCGCCTGCTGGTGAGAGCAGTGCTCTCCCGGGGAGTACGGCACTCATGTAGGTGAAGTCATCACTGCACGGTGGGTTTCATTTACTTTTTCACGTTTTCCAAGTGACTTCTCGATGTTCTGTGCTCTTCTTTACAACTCGCTATCACATTGTTATTTCGCCTTCATTGCCCTCAACTGCAGTAAGAATGACGAGGGCAACGCAACAATAACAACAACAATAATGATACTACCGCTTACCCTTTGGAGAGTGTTTGTTACGTGCTGGTCACTGTGCAAAGCCTTTTATATGAATGATTCCTCTTGGCTCTCCTAACAAGCCTATGGTTTAGGTACTGTTATTGTCCCCATTTTACAGATGGGAAATACAAGTTTAGATGTGAGTTAAATTAATTAGTAATTTTCCTAAGGTCACACAGTAAGTGGTGAAGCCTCTTTGTTTGTACATCAGAGATCACCACAGTTTCCATTTACGGGATACCAACAAAACAGAAAATCTTTTTGCCCCAACCAAATGATTTCTGAGAAATGCATCTTGAATGCTGGAAGCATTTTGCCTTCAGCCAGGGAACAGGTGTTATCAGTATCTTTAGAGATGCATTTTTGTGCAGTAGACAGGGTCAGTTTAAGGCATGTGAGGGCCCTAAGCACTGATGATCTGTGGCGCACCGCCTCGGCTTACGCATTCAAACAGGATATGTGAGTTAGCTATCAACTGCTAACTGAAAGGTCGGCAGGTTGAAACCACCAGTCTCTCCGAGGGAGAAAAATGTGGCAATCTGCTTCCGTAGAGATTTACAGCCTTGGAAACCCTATGGGGTCACTATGAATAGGAATCGACTCCACGGCAGTAGGTTTGCGTATGTATGTATGTGTGTATCTTAGCTGTCTATGATGTAATTTCTTTTTAAATGTGACTATAATATTAGCGATTGAATACAAAAGT
This sequence comes from Trichechus manatus latirostris, assembly GCF_000243295.1. Lineage (NCBI taxonomy): Eukaryota > Metazoa > Chordata > Mammalia > Sirenia > Trichechidae > Trichechus > Trichechus manatus. The sequence goes on along the minus strand of NW_004444068.1, from coordinate 1,264,633 downwards.
GGTGTATGCCATTTAGCAGAATGACATGAACTGGATTATAAAATTTTTAGTGGGTGCAGGGTACTAAGATTTTTACTACATACTACATTTTCTACAAAAAGAATATTTCACATATTCTACAACAAAGAAAACGAGTCGGTGAACTTAGCTGTTTCAGCAATCAATGCAAAATTCTGTTTTCCCATAACAAAAAATTAACTTTTGCCAATTTTGCTTTTAACGGCTCATACTTCAGTTTTGATACTTGTTTTGTAATAAATTCTGTAATTCTAAATGAACAAATGAAAAGATGTCATAAAAGAAAATTTAATGATCAGAAAACAAATACTACAACAAATTACTATGTTTTATTTTTAGACAGATCTTTCATCTTTAACATGTTATAATTAAATACATTCCTTTCTATTCTTTGCTCTTAACGAATTCTTCAATGATTTCATCACAATTGAGCTGCCGAACAATATCTACCATAGGCCACAGATGTCAACAAAGGTGTTGAAGTGGTAGGGCCTCATAGCTTCAACAAGGTTTCGCATGGGCGCCCTTGTGACCCTGCATGAACTTTCCTTCCAGCCGGGACATGTTCACGCACTGGAGCTGGCATCAGTTCCATTTAGTGTCCCACCAGTTCCCTTCTACGGCGGCGCTCGCTTTTCCTTGGGTCCTGTCTGCTTGGTATCTATGGGTCTTGGCTTTGGACAAGAGATGCCCCTGTTTTGTTGATGCCCTGAGCCTATGGTTACCTTCATTATTGGGTAGTCTGTCCCTGGCAGTACAAAGAAAAAAAGAAGTTGTTCGTTTAAGTGCTATTGGTCAAAATTCCCCTTAGAATGGTCATTGTTTAGCAAAAGATTCTAATCAGCTATTTTGGTGGTGCTCTGGGTAAAACCTAAGCAGGAGTTTTTAGGGTTGGGATAATGAGAGCTTGAAAGGAGAGGGTAAGAGGTAAAGGGAGGAACAACAGTGGCAAGCAACATGACAGGATGCCGAAGCCCAAGGAGGAGAGAGCACAGCGATGCTCCCCAGAAGAGAAGAGAATGGCCAGTCACAGGAAGAGCCAATATTCAGCCTGGAGTTGTTTGTGGCACTGAGCTGGAGTGCAGCCCCCTGTGCTGTCCCAAACCTCCAGTAAATGCTGCTGTTGACCTTGCCTTGCGTGGTGGTACTTTTAAGGGTATAGGGATCAAGATAGTGCCAACCAGGATGACATAGGACAAACATGGACCATTTCCCACAGAAGGTGAAATGCAGAGTGGTGATTCCAAATTCCGTGGAAACAGGAATTCGTTTTGCTTAATCTAATTGACTCCAGCTAGAGTTGACCTGTTAAAGTGTTGCCTTACCCCAGGAGTCACTGGAGGTGTTTGGGCGGGAGGGGAATTTCTTCCTAACTGTGAGATGGGGATTCTAGGCAATCTTATTTAAATTTTAAAGGACAAGGTGATCCCAGTCAGCTCAAGGAGCAAGGGATGTGCCGGAGACTGATAAATGACTTCTAATTCTAAAGGCTAGGCAGGTATGAATTCAGTAGGCAGATGGAGACCTAGCAACGTTAGGAAATGTTGGCATATTATACAAGTTGGTGTCATAATAGAGTCAGCTCAGTCATTTACATGTGTGGAAACTGAGGTGCAGAGAGGCTGAAAGATGTACTCAGAGTCCCATCCCTAGTTAGAGGAAGGGTACGATCTATAAAAATCACAGTCCTTGACTCCCAATCAGGGGTCTCTGACATGCTCTCACCCTAAGGCTTTCTGTCTCCTTGGTTCTTACCTGTCTTTTGGCCACTCCAGTATTCATCAATGTCTTCACAGAATGCCTAGGGGCCAGACAAGGAGTGCTCTTTGGAATTCTGGTCAAGCTTTAGCAGGAGATGAGGCTGAAACCAAAGCAGACAGGTGAGTTTCTGGGTGACCCGAGAATCTTATTCTGTTAGGCACCAGTCAATGTTCTTCAGTTGCAACACTTAACTAGATTGAGGAAAACAGGAAGTTAATTGGAAAAGATGTGGGGAGCCCACAGGACTGAAGGAACAGGTAAACAGTGAGGCAGGGCATTCTTTTTTTCTTTTGTCCTTGCCTCACACGTTCAGAATTCAAAGTGCTGGAAGAGAGAATTGGATTGGCTGAGGTTGGGCCAGATGTCTGTTCCTTGGTACTTGAGCAGGGCACCTTGACTGACAGTCCCACAAATCTGCACACAATGTGGGGAAGTAGTCTCCCAAAAGAAAATCAAGGCACAGTTATCAAAAGTAAGGGAAATAAATGCCAGGTGGCCTCAAACCAACAAATGTCCTCTATATTCATTTACATGCTTTATTATTCTCCTGTTACCATAAATAATCGGAGGCTATTTTCTTTAGAGTCCACTAAACACAAGGTGATTTACTCTGCATTGCTAGGCTAAAATGTGGGCAGAGATGTGCCTCATAAGTTAATTGGGCCGCCATGTTTGTTGAACATAAGTTAGACCATTGACTTATTTAGTTCTAAGTAATGCAGATAAATGGGACTCCAGATGGAATTAATGTAGTGAAATTCAGGTAGATAATGTATTTTGTGATGGGCTTTCCTTCAAGTTTTAATAATAACACCACTTTATACTTCCATAATGCTTTGTAGTTTACCGAGTATGGCAGACTTTGCTGGTGTCCCACCCACTATCCATTCTCCTCTTCTTTCTTACTCATAGAACGTTAATTTTGTTTAGAGAGGCAATATTCTCAGCTAAAAATATTTCCCAGTCTCCCCTGCAAGTAGAAATGGTCATGTGATAGTCAATAAGCTATAAGTGGAAGTCTTCTTGGGATACATGAGTAAGTTTTCTGTTTTTGATATACACAAAGCTTTTTCTTGCTTGTTTCTCCTTCCTCCCTCTGTCCTTTCATTCCTTCCTTCCTTCCCCCCTGCCCCTTCTTTCTGGCTGGTTTGAAGATGTGAATCTGGAACTGGAGCCTCTGTCTTGTGACTGAGAGGCAATCATAAGGGTAAAAGCCACTTGCAGAAAGACAGACGGAGTTGGGGACATTGACGACATCATGGAACCACAGCACCAACCAAGGACCACCAACACTCAGAAGACCTGTAATTTGGGAAAAATAAATGACCTTCTTGTTTAAGCCATTGCCATCAATTTTCTGTAAGTCACAGTCAGATTCAATCTTAATGAGTACACTAGCTATTCTCACTAATATTTTATTAGATTATTTGAAACGTGCAACCACCAGACCGAAGTAGGATTATGATCCCTCTTTTATAGAAGAAACTGAGACTCAGAGACACTAAATGGCATACTAAAGACCTCAATGTGCAGTAGATGTCAGTTTTGATGCCCTATTTATGGCTCTTTCCACTCATCTAGTTCCCAGCTAAGGAGTCCTGGTGGCACAGTGGCTAAGCATTCAGCTGCTACCTGAAAGGTTGTCAGTTCAAACCCACCAGCTGTTCCATGGGAGAAAGATGTGGCAGTTTGCTTCAGTAAAGATTACAGCTTTGGAAATCCTATGGGGCAGTTCTACTCTGTCCTATAGGGTCACTATGAGTTGGAATTGCCTCCACGGCAACGGGTAGGGCTCAACTAGGTATGGGCCTATCCCTGCAATCTGGTGAGAGAGGGGCGCCTGGGGACTTGTCATTGGAAAAAAGTTTTTTTTTTTACTTGTTATTGGTTTGTTTTGCCATGACTGGAGAGTGGTACCGGCATTTAGTGGGCTGGGAACAGTAATGCTAACTGCTCTGCCATGCACAGGACAGTCCCTTGTAATGAAGAATTGTTCTGCTCCAAACGACAATAGTGGTTCCTTTGAGAAATACTGAGCTAAATTAAGCCAAAAAGAATTATGTACTTATTGACTCAGAACAGAGAGTAAGGCTGGCTCATAATGATACTCGATAAATGTTAGATGATAATATCACCATCATCATTATCATCATTATCACTGCTATTTTGGGCATTTGTGGCTATAATGAATTTAAAAGTTGCATGATTTTCTCTGGCTACATTCTGCTGTTTTGGGGTAGGTGCGGAGAGGATGGCTAGTTGGATGATAAACAATAATGGATAGGGAACAAGTAGGAAGACGTTAGGTTGGAACACTCAATGAGATTGACAATTTGTGAGGGTTTTGGTAGGAATTCTTGAAACTTACCTTTCTGAGGTGGTGCAGTTGCTGGCTGCGTTGGATTGGAGGTGAAAATGTTAAGGAGCTGAGAGGCCAGGATGTCGGATGAGTCCCCCACAAGGATGCTGAGCTCATGGAGAATGGTGGCAGCGGTTATGGTGGAGAGGAAGTCATTGTCCTGGGCACTCAGATCTTGCAGTTGCCCTTGGTGTTTGAATGACGCTGACCTTGCCTGCAACTTGTTTGGTCTCTTCGTGTCCCAATGCATAATCCAGCTCATTATTGCATCTGTATGTTCATGCCTATGGAGCCTTCTATTCCAGCCCACACCAATTGCTCTTTTCTTTGAGCACAAACTTGCACAGTCTTTTGTACTGGCTTCAGATTCTGTGATGTGTGACAATCCTGTCTCTATCCCAACTTAACTCTAAACTTGTCAGGAGCAATCAAAGCACACTTTTTATTTCTTCTTTATCTTCTACACAGAAAACAGTAAATGAAATGTTTCTGGAGTGACTGGTTTACTGCATGGCTGAGGTGGGGCGGCTGAGTGTTTTGTTCCTAAGGAACCAATCGGTGTATGTTGGCTTTGCTCTGTGGCTGGTGACGACTTCTCTTCTCTCTCTCTCTATACATATGTTATTGTGTGCCGTTGAATTGATTCCAACTCATAGCGACCCTATATGACAGAGTAGGACTGCCCCATAGGATTTCCTAGGTTGTAATCTTTGTGGGAGCAGATTGCCAGGTCTTTTCTCCCATGCAGAGGCGGGTGGGTTTGAACCACTCACTTTTTGGTTAGCAGCTGAGTGCTTACCCATTGCACCACCAGGGCTCCTTATCTCATAGCATTTATTAGGTACCAGTGTCTTCTTCATGCTCTCATTGCCCCCCTTGTCCCTTTGCACATGCTTCTAAGTGGGGTCCTCAGACCAGCAGCATCCACCCCATCCTAGCCCTGCTGCATAAGAATCTGCAATTTAATAAGAAATCTCCAGGGATTTATGTGCACCTTAAAGTTTGGGAGGACTGCTCTACTGCACCTACGGCCGACTGCATTGTGCCAACATCCAGCCTGGAGTGGTTCTGCCTCGCACCCGGAGCATCACCTCGGTTCAGGGATTCTGGCTGCATTTCAGGCCTGCATCAGCAGGCACCTTGCCTGCAAGGCCCCAAAATGATAAAGATGCTCAGAAAGCCAGGTGTGGCATCTGCTGCTGGTCTAGCCCACAGAGTGAGGGAGATGAGAGACCACCACGGCCCCACCACGGGTCCCCAGACCCTCCCCGGCAGCCTGCCAAAGGATCAAAGGTTTGTTTACTAATGAATATGTTAACAACCCGCCAGATTCTTCCCGGTTTGGGGAACCTGGAGAAGGCTAATTGAAACCTGAATCTGTCACAGTCTAGGGAATACTCCATGTTAAAATGAGTTCTGAGCTTCCATCCGGCAGCAGTTTTGCCATGTGGCTGGCTCGTGAACTTGATTTTTAGAGTTTTCTTGAGCATGTATGATGAGGAGAACCAAAACAAACCAGCATTGCATAAATAACAGAAAAAAAAGAACAAGGCTAATATTCCCATTTCTTAGTTTTTTTTTCAGGGGATGAGAAGGTTTGACTTGCCAGACCCTCTAAAAATTCTACATAAAAGACAACATAGATCTTGTTCTTTTTTCTGATTTCTGCTTACCCCATTTAGTGAACACATATTTCTACCTCAAGAGTCTAACACCGAACGGTCATACGTGAATTTTGAAAGAATACGTAAAGACAGGATCTCATTTAAGGATCATATATGCATGTTTCTGCACATATGCACACATAACATAAAGCTTAGTGAAAATGATTTGCACAGCTTTTGAAGAGCTCGAGCAGAAAGAATGAGTCAGTTATATTCTGTAACTTAAGAACTGGTTTAAAAATGGGTGTTAGGAGACTTTAAGGTGGGGGTGGGAGAGGAATACCCTCGTGTCCCTTGTGGCTGGGGTTTGCACTCCTGGAAGTGGGAACGATGGCTGAGTCAGTACTGTCCCTATGGAGACGTGTTTCCGGCATTGCCTGCTGACAGTCACTCCTCCAGGCTTCTCAAATCACCTGAAAGAATTCCATACCTTGGTCGTCGTTTTTGACAGTCCCCAGTCAACCACTGGAGCTCTGGTGGTTAAAGAGCTTGGCTGCTAACCAAAAGGTCCGCAGTGTAAATCCGCCAGCTCTCCTTGGAAGCCTTAGGGAGCAGTCCTGTCCTGTCCTATAGGGTCCCTGTGAGTCGAAATCACTTCACAGCAATGGGGGTTTGGTTTGGTTTTAGTCAACAATCATGGGTCATTTCTCTGGGTCGTGGTAATGTTATCAAGCACCTCTCCGCCTCCGTAATATCAAAGGACTTCCACAAACCCCTAATTGCTATAGATCTTTACCTCACCACTCTGAGGAAAATATCCCCATTGTGGTAACTTAAACTTTAATATCCAACATGATGTTTGTCCTTTGTGGCAGGATAAGTACCTTCACTTACGTGGTTTTTGACACTCAATATGGTTTACAATGGTGCTAGAATGCCAAGTAAATGGCAGAAAGCAAAGCCACCATCGGCTAGATGAGACACATCATAGAACACATTCAACTTGGGGTAGACTAGAAGAACGCACATTGGCAAAAGTGTTCTGGACAGTGGGCCACGTAGGCTCTCACTGGGGAAGGCCCAGAACTGCCCACAGATGATGGGGAAAAATCAGCAGACCATGGCAATTGATGGGTAGCTACATGTTTTACATACATGTGTGTGTATGTATATGTAAGAAGTATAGATACCCATCTATTGCCATGCTCTGTTGATTTTTTTCCCATGCTCTGGTGTATTTTTAATTAAAAAACTATTTTTTAAGGAAGTGATTTCATAGACAAATAGCATTTTAACATATCAGAGTTGTGCCAAGTGGGGCTAAACAAGGTTTGAGCTCACCTAACAGTTCAAAGTTCAGCTGATGCGGGTAAATACCTCCTTCCACTGGCAGAGGTACTAGTCCTTTTAGATTTGCCAGGCTGATGGTCAGTTCGCTTTTCGAAAGCAACTCTGTATTTATGATGGATGGGTGTGGCCTTTGACTTCTGGGGATGATAATACTTTGCCAACCTCGACTGCGAGCAGCGTTCTAGCCACTGTGTTGTGCATGTATTTAATCCTCACACTGACCCAATAAGGTAACAGCTTCTCATATCCCTGTTTACACACGAGGCTCAGAGGGGTGGAGAAACCTGCCCAAGGTCACACAGCTAGTGATTGGTAGAACCAGGCAGTCTCTCCCAGAACCTAATCTCTTAACTATTCAACTCTAATTCCCAGTTAAAGAATTTCCAGTGGCTCCCATTTTAGACTGGCACCGCTGCCTTCTGTCAAGTGAAAAACGTAGAATGGGTCTGATTATTTGTCAAGAAGAGGGAAATAGCACTCAACTCCTTCCTCAGGTATAGGTAATTAGTACGGGATCTTTATTTTTCTTTTTCCATTTTTTTTGACACTTCAAGTTATCTAATCCAAAAACCTAATTAGGATCTAATTTCTGATTGGAATCATCATCATGTATCATCCATATTTTGAAACAAATGAGCAGTTTTAATGGAAATGTCCTTTCTGAGTGCATGGGGAAAGCAATTATTTCCATTTTGGTGCCATTTAGAATCAGGTGATATGGAGTGATTTAGGAGGGCTTATTTACTTGCTCTCTTAGCCAGATGGGTAACCAGAGGAACTTAGTGACTCCATTGTTAATAAAGATTCACATTTAAAACTTAGTAACACATGGATATTGTTTTTTTTTTTTTTTAGATCAGGCCTTCAAGACATTATGAAGATATCCTGTGATGTCTGGGATAGGTTGAAAAAATTCCTCAAACTCATTATCTTCCACTGTATTATGTACTTAAAAAAGTAAGGATGAAAGCATTGCTTGTGTGTTTGTGTGGCGACTATCACTTTCATACAATATCTCTCTGTGTTCATTGAGAAAGGAGATGGCTGTAGAGCACAGATTTGATTATGCATTGTCTAGACAGTATGCTTAAGTCACTCTGGCCTGCTGAACAACCAGAAAGAGGCAAGAAGTCAGGGAATTGTTGGTTAAAAATGGTGTAATCAGCCAGTCACAACACAGACCGGTATGGACTAAGAACCCAGAATGATCTAGGGGTTTGTGAACATCCTCATCAAAGAGTTCTTGGGGCCCCTCAACTTTCAGATACAGAAAACTTTGCATCTTTGTCTTCTTCTTCAGGCTGTGCTCTCCGATGAGATGACACCCTCATTTACTAGTTGGAGACCACGCTGAATCCTGTTTTGTTACTGACTTTATGTGTTTGGCGAGGTTATTAAATGAGATGAAACTCCCAGCATAGTCTGACACTTAACAGGGCTCGACATTTTAATATTGAAAGAACTCTAACTCTTCCTTCCTTAAAAGAACAAAAGCAAATCCTCGAACCACAAACTCATGCTTTAAACTGTGATTTGTAAGTGAAGGAAATGGCATTAAACAAGAAAAGGGGGTTAGGAAAGGACCCTAAACCCAGTAACAAAGTTAGTGTTCGGATTCAAAAAAACCTAAACCCATTGCCATCGACTCGATGCCGACTCATAGTGACCCTATGGGACAGAGTCGAACTGCCTCATAGGGCTTCCAAGGGTGTAATCTTTACAGAAGCAGACTGCCATCTTTCTCCTGTAGAGCGGCTGGTGGGTTTGAGCACTTAGCCACTGTACCACCAGGGCTCCTTAGAGTTAGGATTAAGTTTACTTTAATATTAGAACTTTTTTTTCCAGTTGCCTACCAGTTGATTCTGATTCACTGCAACCCCACGTGTGTCATAGTAGAACTGTTCTCATAGGGTTTTCAATGGCTGATCTTTCAGAAGTAGATTGCCAGGCCTCCTTCCCAAGGTACCTCTGGGTGGACTTGAACCTCTAATCTTTTGGTTAACAGCTGAGTGCGTTAATCATTCACACCACCCAGGGACTCCAGAACATTCTTACGAATGGTAACTTCTCTTTATTCTTCCTTCTGAGCTTGATGTTTTTCTTTCTCCTCCTTTGTTGAACTTAGGCAAGCAAAACAACCGGGAACCATATCCTTCACTCTCCTTCCAAAGATAAACAAAAACAAATCCTGAATCTACAAACATATATTTAAGACTCTGATTTGGAACTAACGGAAATGGTACTGAGCAAGGAAATTCAGTGTTTTGGTTGAAATGCCCTTTCTCCTTGACTCACACAGTTTTGCCTTCAGCTCACAGGGCACCAAAGGAGAAATTAATCTGGAAAAAAAAAAAAAAATCAAAGGCTTTTAACATTAAACAGCCTTTTCATGTTCATGAGCCATCTGTGCTGTGACTTCAGCTAGCAGAGTCCTGATGTTGCCACCACTGTCTTGCTTAGGACTGTGAGTATTTGCCATTGTGAGTCCAGAGAGTTACAGCTGACTTCACTGAGGGAGGAGCTGGGGATGGGGGTCTGCTATCCTTCAGCTCAGCCAGGCATAAAAGCCAAAGCCAGGAACTGGACAAGCATTCCCAGGGGCCTGTGGGGCCCACAGCATGTGGACTCCTTTCTCCCTTGAGCAATGGGTCTGATTTCACTGATACCTTCACTACTACCTGGCTGGGTCCAGGGTGGGGTGGTCATATTTATGCAAAAAATATTCTTCCATTGGACAAAGCAAATATAGATTCTCCAAAGCATGTACTTAATAACTCAGCAGAAATTTGAAGAACTGTAATGTGCAAAAAAGAGCCCTGGTGGCCTGGTGGTTAAGAGCTTGGCTGCTAACCCAAAGTGTGGCGGTTTGAACCCACTCAGAAGCTTTGCAGGAGAAAGAGCTGGTGAGCTGCTCCCATAAAGACTGCAGCCTAGAAAACCCTATGGAGCAGTTTTACTCTGTCACTTGGGATCTTTAGGAGTTGGAATCGACTCCAGGGCACCTAACACCATGTTCTCTGTCCTCTTGGAGTGTACATTGTAATACGAGAGCTAGATCCATAAACAGTTCAGGTGCAATGACAAGTGCTATTGTGGGACAAGTTCTAAGACTCAGAGTGCACAGAGGAAGGTGAAGCTAATCCTTATTGGGTGGGGTGGGAGTGCTCAAGAAGGTTGCTCAGAGAAAGTAATGTCTTTCCTGGGGCCTGAAAGGTGAAATAGGAATTCTCCAAGTAAAAAGGTAGGGTTAAGGTCAGGTTAGGGCACCAGGCAGAAGGAGCACGTATGTGCCTGTCTAAGGCTGAGTTCTCTAGAGAACCAAAACCTGCAAAGCACGTAAATATATACAGAGAGTTTTATATCAAGGAAATGGCTCACTCGGTTATAGAGGTTGGAAAGTCCCAAGTCTGTGGGTCAGGTTGGAGGTTTCTTGTGACTCACGTAGCTACAGGGGCTGGTGAACCCAAAATCGGCAAGGCAGACAGCAGGTCTCTGGCTCACAGGTTGCAGAGGCTGATGAATCCCAAGATAGACAGGCAAGATGGCAGGTAAGCTGCTAGCTCACGTCCCAAGAAACAGAGGTCAGAAGAACAAGAGGAAGCTGCAGGATCCAGAGCAAGCAAAAACCAGTGAGCTTTTCCAGAAAGTCCACCTATATTGGATGCAGGCCACACCCCAAGGAAACTCCCTTTCAACTAACTGGCTACTGATATCTCGTCATGGAGGTTGATTACATTATATCAAATCTCATTATGGAGGTAATTACGGCGTTACATAGCTGCTGAACCACATCATAACTGCCAAACCACTGAGAATCATGGCCCAGCCAGGTTGACACACAACCTTAACCATCACAGTGCGCAAAAGCCTGGGAGAAGTGCAATAGGGCTGGCATATAGAATGTGAGCAATGAAGCTGGAGAGACTGGCAGGACTGCTGGTGGCTCCTGAATACTCAATCTCCCTTTCATCTATAGTAACAGAACCACCAAGTTTTAGGGAGGCATGCCCAAAATAAAGACTTCTTTTCCCAGCTTCCCTTGCAGCTATATGTGGCTTGTGTCTAAGTTTTGGCCAATGAGAAGAAAGCAGAAGTGATGTGTATATATCTTTTGGGCTGTCTCTTTCCTCCTCCCCTTTCCTGTATCTGCTGGCTGGAAATCTGGTGATAGTTGTGCCACAAGAAAGAAGGAGCCTTGGTCCTGGTACTGGAGGCATCTTACAGTTATGAACTATTCACAATGAGACAGATGGTTATGTAAGAGAAAAATAAACTTCTCTCTTGTTGAAGTTACTGGTAATTTGGATCTCTGTTATAGCAGCTATCTCTATACCCTAAATAATTCAGGAGGTAAACTGGGGCCATATATTTTCTTTCTTCCATTTAAAATGCTAGGGTTACGATGGTGACCAAGCTGGACAGAGTCTCCCCTCTTTTGGAACTAGAGTCTACTGAGGAGTTTATAGGGCTTTGTAAGCAAGATAATAGAAATAAAGCTGACAAAGAAGATGACAATCAGAGCAACCAACATTTATCAAGGTCTTTCTCTGTGTCAGATATCATGCTTTATACTTTTCATGCTATTTCATGTCATCCTCACAACAGCCTATGACTTAATTTGGCCCCTAAAAAAATTCAATAATTTGTTCAAAATTCAGAAGTTTGTTCTCCATTCTGAGAGCAGCTGGGAGCAGGGCAGGGTCTGTAGCCTCTGTGGGTATAAATGGGTAAGTTTGGCCAAAGGTATGGGTTTAGGTGGACAGGTTACAGCAGGGACTAGGCTTTATTTAAACCCCTATACCTCCAGGAAACCCTGGTGGTATAGTGGTTAAGAGTTCTGCTGCTAACCAAAAGATCAGTCGTTCAAATCCACCCGGCGCTCCTTGGGAACCCAGTGGGGCAGTTCTAGCCTGTCCTATAGGGTTGCTATGAGTCGGAATTGACTCAACAGTAATGGGTTTGTTTGTTCTGGTTGCACCTCCAGGTTACTGATGCCCCCGGTTGGTGGCTAATTTCTTTGCTCTGATAGACGATGCAAGGTCTCTACGAAGCTGGTTCTAATGATCCCCTGCCTCCCACTGCCACTGCCAATCAGAACCCCAACCCGAGCCACTGAAAGCATTTTATTTATTTTTTTAACATTTCATTTTGAAATGATTTCAGACTTACCAAAGGTTACAAAATAGCACAAAGACTTTCCGTACACCCTTCACCCAGATTCCCCAAATGTTAACATCTTACATAGCCACAGTAAAATTATAAAAGTCAGACAATCAATACTGATGCAATACTATTATATAATCTAGAGACTTCATTCAAGTGTCACCCGTTGTCCCTCTAATGTCCTTTTTTTGGTCTCGGAGCCAATCCAGGACCCTACACTGCATTTATTTGTTATGCAGCCTTGTCTCCTTGAATAAATGGCAGCTTGTTCCTAGGTCTTGCTTTGTCTTTCATGACCTTGACACTTTTGGAGAGTCCTGGCCAGTTATTTTGTGGCATGCCCCTCAATTAGTGATTGTCTGATGTTTTTTGATGATTAAATTCAGGTTATGCATTTTTGGCAAGAGTATCACAGAACTGATGTTGTGTTCTCCTTTGTGCAACGAATCAAGAGCCGCATGAGATTTATTTGTTCCATAACTGATGATATTAACTTTGATAACTTGGTTAAGGTTATCAAATGACAGGTTTCTCCACTGGGAAGTTACTATTTTCTCCCTATGTGATTAATAAATATTTTATGGGAAGACACTTTGAAACCATATAAATATCCTGTTTCTCATCATACTTGTGCCCATTATTTTTAGCACCTATTGATAATTCTTGCCTGGAACAATTATTACTGTGGCATTTACCAGATGTATCTTTTTGATATCTCTCTGTCATTTTTGGAGCATTTCTCATTTTTTGGCAGTGTGAAATAGTCTAGGCTCAGCTTGTACTTTCCCTTCCCTGCTCTAGAATCAACCATTTCTCCAAAAGAGATCTGGTTTCTTTTATTGCAGAATGGTATTAGATATTAAGATCTGGATGCTAGGTCTGCTCATTCAACCAGAACAATTTTAATCCTCAATACAAGGGGGCTTGATTGTGTGTTGCCATTTTTCAGTCTTTCCTGCTCAGCTACTTCTTTATTATCAATTTATTTTTATGGCCTGGGAAGTATCAGAACACAAGCTGCTGTGTTCTAACAGCTACAGAAGTATCAGTGTATGTATTTATCTTTATTTACTGTGTTTCAGTAAATATTTATTGAGTATTTGCTATTCTAACCATTCATCCATTTACCCATGAGCACCAAAATTTATCGCTGCTAAAGCTGAAAAGAGAACATATTATTGATACTCTACCTCGGATTGTATACTCGTATGTTTTCGTGTGAATGTATTACCTGTACAATTTCTTATCAGCTGGTTAATTCATCCCATTTGCTCAAACTACTGTTTCATTCAGTAAAAATTGGCTTCACTGGTTGTTTGGCATTGTTAGATCCTAATTAACTAACTACATTTTTCATTTTGTAAATGATTGTGCTATTGCGTATTTACAATTTTAGTTAGCAATTCAGTTTCCCAGTTAGTAATGCATTTACTGAGATGAATCATATCAAATCTCAGTAGATCTGATATTCTGGAACACCCATTCCCCTGAGGGATATCATAGAGTTATATGCATAGTCAACAGGTAATTTATGATCTCCAAGGCCAAATCTCTCAGTGCAAAAGCTAATCTGTTCTGTTTTGGTGAAGGATGTCTCTATTTCATTTCCTATGGATTCCTCGTCAAAATTACTCTATAGATCAAACAGGAGTGCAGTGAGAAACCCTTGGAACACGATTCAATCATGTTGATTTAGCCAACAATTTCTCACATAGGTAATGCAGTTAGAGCAATCATATAAATCAAAACACCTCATTCTTCTTATCTAGAAAGTCAAAGACTTTTCTTACACTGTGTTTGATGGGTTTGGTGGCCAGTGATTGATTAGAAGGAAAAAATGCAAGATTTTAAGAGAAAAGTTAGGAGGAGTTCTACATATTCTTCTCATAAACGTGATTTTTTTTTTTTTTTGCTCTTTCCAAGAGCCAGTTTCCCAAAGGATGGGCAGCTTCTGAAATGATCACACTTGGGTTGTTATTAGAAAAGTAGTTACTGTTCAAAAGATACATCAGAATAGGATGTGTAACAGACTTTACATTACACTGTCCTTTCAAACAGAAGGACACTCCCAACAGCTTAGAAAGTACTTCTAGATATTTCCATGAGCTTCTGTGAGCCTCACAGGAAACCCTAGTGACATAGTGGTTAAGAGCTACGGCTGCTAACTAAAAGGTCAGCAGTTTGAATCCACCGGGTGCTCCTTGGAAACCGTATGGGACAGTTCTACTCTGTCCTATAGGGTTGCTATGAGTCGGAATCGACTCGACCGCAATGGGTTTGGTGTTTTTTTTTGGTTCTGTCAGCCTCAGGTAACTGTTTCAACAGAAGAGTGCTTCTTATCAGTTCTTGTTAGGTGTCCTGGAGTCTGTTCCGACTCATAGGGACCCCATGTACAACAGAACGAAACACTGCCTGGTCCCGCGCCATCCTCACAATCATTGCTGTGCTTGAGCCCATTGTTGCAGCCACTGTGTCAGTCCATCTTGTTGAGGATCTTCCTCTTTTTTTGCTGACCCTCTACTTTATTAAGCATGATATCTCCCTCTAGGAATTGGTCTCTCCTGATAACATGTCCAAGTAAGTACGACAAAGTCTTGCCATCTTCACTTCTAAGGAGCATTCTGGCTGTACTTCTTCTAAGACAGATTTGTTCGTTCTTCTGGCAGTCCATGGTATGTTCGATATTCTTCACCAACACCATAATTCAAATGCATCAATTCTTCTTCGGTCTTCCTTATTCATTGTCTAGCTTTTGCATACATTTTTCGCATGCATCCTCACAACTGGACCAATAAACAACATCATGATAAACAGAGAAAACATTGAAGCTGTCAAATATTTCATTTTATTTGGATCCACAATCAACGCCCATGGAAGCAGCAGCCAAGAAATTTGCACTGGACAAATCTGCCATAAAAGACCTCTTTAAAATGTTAAAAAGCAAAGATGTCACCTTGAGGACTACGGTGCACCTGACCCAGGCCACAGTATTTTCAGTCGTCTCACATGCATGCGAATGCTGGACAATGAATGAGGCAGACTGAAGAATTGATGCCTTTGAATCATGGTTTTGTTCTTATCAGTAGCCCTGCTTTTACGATTGTGATGTGAAAACATAGATTAGTTCAAGTCTTCCATGCCAGCCCCTCAAGCATAACATCATACCATTTTGCAGCCACTTGGGAGCATTACTTCATCCAGATCTCCTCCAACTATTATTATCCTCCTCTTTGTAAAGGTTAGAAAAGATGGATTTTGGTGCCGAGTGAAGGCCTCACCTCAGAAAGCCCAATTATCCCACCCCAGCACACAGAGAATTATCCTCCCATTGGCTCCTGCTGCCTCAACAGATAGTTCTCAGCTCCAATTCCCCTATAGCTAACCCTTGAGGGCAGGGTTGCCTTCATGAGAAGTATGGGGCAGAGGAAGACTTGTGACTGTCTCAGATCAGCAGAGTTGGCAAAAGGATACATGGTCCATTAGCGTTTGTTAAAAACTTAACAAACAACCCTGGTGTTTGTTCAATACCTTCTCAGAGTCCCCCTACCCCTTTTCATTCCATGATTGTGTTGTTGCTGTTGATAATTACCCTGGAAGGTTCAGAAGGGGGTTCTGTAGAGCAGTACTTGAACCTAGAAAACAGCACTTACATTTTCCTACTCTCTTGGGATCCTGTGTCCTTATTATTCTCTAGCACTACATCCACTTCTTCAATAAGGTGGCCATTTTATGAGACGCTTGCCCATGTTCCACCCTGGAGAGCTGGGCCATCTGTTGAAGAAATGCTGCAGCAAGAAGATCTGACAGGACATGGATCTACTTGAAGGGAAGGGAACATGGCACTGACTCACCTCAGGGACTTTGCACTTGTAGTGCCCTCTGCCTGGAATGCTTGTCCCTGAGATCTTTGCATTTGGATGCTCCCTCTTGCCACTCAGGTCTCAGCTTAAACATCCGCTTCTCAGAGAAGCTTCCCTGACCACACAGGTACTCTCTTTCCCATTCCACACTTTTATTTTTTTCACGTTGTTGTTAGTTGTTAAGTCGGTTCCAACTCATGGCGACCCCATGTGTGCACAGGAGCCCATTATCCACTAAGCACGATACGCATGGGCTTACTTGTGCTTACTTACTAATCTGTAGTGCACAATTGCACCTGTTTTTTCAAAACCCATGTGCACCTTTCTTACTGGTTAATCCACACCTGTGTGTGCAGAACAGAACTGTTCCATAGGGTTTTCAAAGTTGAGTGACCTTTTGGAAGCAGATCACCAGGCTTGCCTTCTGAGGTGACTCTGGGTGAGTTTGAACTGTCAACATTTTGGCTGGTAGTCGAGAGCTTAACCATTTGCACTAACCATCATTACCTGATATTATTTTATTTGTTGATTTGTTTACTTGAAAGCTTGGGCTAGAATGGAAGAGCGACTTCATCGTGTTCGTGAGTGTATCCCCAGGACTTGGAACAGACAGTGAATCTTCTTTGAGTAGGTCTGCAATGCCTGTGTCAATTCATACATAAAGCTATCAACTTTACCTGGAAGAAGTGAGTCTGTGGGCCTCCCTCATTGGTATGCAGTGATCTCAGGTATGCTTCTGAATTGTAAATCCACGTGTTTCCCTAGCTGTCTGTCTTCCGGCATCTCATTGTTATGATCCTCCTCTTTGCAAAGGTTAGAAAAGATGGATTTTGGCGGCAAATGTAGAGTCATTTGCCTTTTACCTACGTTCAAGCCTTCTTCCCTAGCTGAACATTCCATAAATGAAGCAGTCACAGTGTCCAGGCTAGCAAGCTGTCAGCCGAGTGTGGAGTGTACTTCACACTGTAAGTCATCCTGTAAGGGGGGAGTGAGAGAAGGCTTGGTTTGTTAAGAGATCCCTGCCGGCAGCTCCTTCTGAGGGGCTGAGGGGACTGTTTGCTGTCTCATGGCATGCTTGGAAAGGTCTGTCACTGACACCTCTGTCCTCGCCCGTCTCTCTCTCCCCACCCCAATTAATATCACGAAAGGGCAACGTTTATGCAACACCACATGCCAAGGGGCCTTTTGCTCCTAATTTAAACGATTAAAATGCCATTAAGAATTGCACAGCGCATTTCAGCGCTGTTTTCCTTCATTATTTCTTGCTGCAGAACGACCATGTGGAAAGGAATGCGTTCTGTTTCCATGCAAAGTGTAGCTCGTTTTTCAGGACAGTGTATGGTGCACATCGGTGGAATTTATAGTCCCCAAACACAGTCCCCTGACGCAGAGAGGGAGTTAGCAGATACGATTTCTTTCTGATTTCTGTCAGCGAAAATAAGCACAATCAATACAAACATACCAAGGCATTTATTTTAAACATCTGGCCAAATAAATCATCATGGCCACCACACTGGAGACCACCTTCATTTCAACCACAGAGTGATTTGAAGCCTGTGATACTTCTATTGTGTTTGCTTGTTCCTTTTCAATAAAGCATCAGCGTTTACTGTATCAAGGCAAGTACCTCATCCGATGTTACATATGCTGCTTGGATGCAAAGCTGGTTATCCAAAGACCAGATCATATGTCACGGGAAACTTCTCATGAATATACAGTCTACCCGCAGGGCTTGTTATTTTTGAAATTCTGGCCCAATTTACATTTTTTTTGGAGATTAAAACACATGCAGTTCGATCTCTGCTTTGACCTTTTGCATTGCTACAAGTTAATCTTTGGCTAAAAGCATGGAGAGTGGGAATAATTCTATTTTGCAAAAGAAGCAGGTTATGTGCACAGAGGGTGACCTCGGTTATGGTAATGCGTCTCTTAGACAACGTGTCGGTGTTCGAAATTGTATAAACAAAGGAAAACAGTATTTTCATGCATTTTTATTGAAAAAGTGAACTTGGATTCTGGATGGCTGCTTTGCAAACAAGCCGCTCCTGGGTGTCTCCTTTTGCTTCGCTCTTCTCTTTGTGAGTGATGGTGTTACTGGTCACCCACTGCCATGGGCTGCTGTGGAGGAAGCGACACGTCCCAGCCTGTGCACACCGCCTGACTCATTTAGGCAGCCCCGCGTGGCTCCATCTGAAGTCAGAGTCCCTTCAGGCAATGTCTTGCTGACCTTTGAAGTAAGAGCAAGCTTGCCTCATTTGGGAGCCCTGGTGGTGCAGTGGTTAAACTTCTGGTTGCTAACCAAAAGACCAGCAGTTCAAATCTACCAGCAGCTCCTTGGAAACTCTGTGGGGCAGGTCTACTCTGTCTCATAGGGTCACTATGAGTTGGAATGGACTCAATGGCAATGGGTTTGGTTTTGGGCTTTTTTTCTGCCCGTTAACTACTCGCAGATCGTGGAAAGGGCTCCTCTGGGACCCTATACTTCCAGCTGGAAGGGACAGAAGTAATAGCTGACTGAGCTTGTTAAGTGCCAGCACTGCGCTCAGGGCTTCACATCCATTCGCTCATCCAGCCCTCACCCTGAGGAGAGCTCCACTGAGGAGTTTGCTAGTGAACCCCATTTTACTGATGGGGAAACTGGTAGTGTAGAATTTACTTACCTGGTGGGTGGCTTAGGTAGGTGTTGGACCCAGATGTGTCTGACTCCAGAGCCTGGGCCAGGGTCCAAGCCATGGAGACAGGCAGCCTGTCGTCTAAGGATCTGTAAGATCCTCCAATCCCACCACCTGCTTGAACTAGGAAATGAGCAGAAATTCTAGAAATCACTGAGCCCTGGGGTCCAGGGAAATAAGTTCTATAGAGAGAGCCTGATGATGTTTTCTCCCTGGGGACAAGCGCCATCAAGGCAACACATAATGAAATCTCATGTGTTGTGACTATAATGTCAATCAACTGCTTTTTCACATAATGTAGGTGTGGTGTCCCCCAAAGTCAAAACCTGAGCCAAGAGGGGCTTATTTCAATGATGTTACCAGTGTGCCTAACACGTTTTCTCCTCCGCCTTCTCCTTGACCTCCATTCTGGGCTGGGCATTGAAGCTCCTCTTTGCTAGAAATGGAGGAACAGGGTTTGGAGTCAGAAGATGCGGGGTCAAGCCTGGGTGGCACAGATGACAAAATAAAAGACCTTGGCCAATTTACTTAAATTCTTGAGTCTTCATTTCCTCCTCTGCTAAGTGGAGATAACCATAACCTCACCATCATCTGAGTACCACCAGCATCGGCTGATTTTTTTTTTTTTATATTTTATTTATTTTTTATTGTACTTCAGGTGAAGGCTTACAGAACAAATAGTTTCTCATGAAACAGGAGTACACATGTTGTTTTATAACATTGGTTAACAACCCCACAACATATCAACCCTCTAACTTCTCAACCTCTTTTTTTTTTTTGGTGAAAATACACATAGCCAAAGATACACCATTTCAAAAATTTCTACATGTACAGTTCAGTGACATTGACTATGCTCTTCGAATTGTGCTGTTATTCTCACTTAAGATGAAGGCTTACAGAACAAAATAGTTTCTCATTTAACAGTTACTACAAATTTTGCAGCATGGGCTGATTTTTATCCTTGGAGGGTAGGTTTGATTTTTTGGAATAGAGCTAAAAATTGTTTGCAGAAGGCTGTGAACAAGGTGGATGGTCTGTCTGGGAGGAGCTGGGCAGATAAGATGTGACTACTGAGTAATGATGCTCCTTTCCTCGTGGGATATGTGAACTAGCTCTGTAGTGATTTCAGAGGTGTGTTCCTCTTTGGCACCATTGCTGGAAGAAACGTGGCACCTTTACTCATTGGGATGGAATAGTTTTGTTTGTTAAACTCTCTTATGGGTCATGCTTGCCTTATTGATCTCGAGTTCCTTTGAGCCCATGGGCAAATGTTTGTTGTTGTTATTAGCTGCTGTCGGGTTGGTCCCCAACTCACAGGAGCCCCAGGCTCACATGTTATGATCCATAGGGTTTTCATCAGCCGATTTTTAGGATGTTGATCATCAGGACTTTCTTCCTAATCTGTCTTAGTCTGGCAGCTCCATTGAAACCTGTTCAGCATCCTAGCAGTATTCAAGCCTTCACTGAGAGATGGATAGTGACTGTGCTTGAAGTGCAGTGGCTGGGAATTGAACTGGGTTTCCCACAAAGAAGGTAAGAATTCTACCACTGAACTACCACCATTCCCTACCCCCCTACTCCCTGGTGCAAATGTTTACTGCTCCTTAAGTTTTTCTTGTGAGGACCTTAGTACTTAGGTACTTGATTCATTCACAGTATGATGAAACCTGGCGAATGGGAATATCCATCAGGCATAACCCTTGTCCTCCACTTACTCCTTATGCCAGTCTCATACAATTCATTGAAAGCCTTGATGCCTCAATTTCCTAACTGAAAATGGGTAAAGGTTACCTTCTGTGCGTGATTGTTGAAAAGATTAGACATAATTTATGAAAGGATTAGAAACAGTTTATGCATCCAGAACAGTGCTGGCATCAAGTGGACACTCAATGAACAGTAGCTAATGGGATATGGCAAAATTGTATCTGCCATCGTTGGAATTCCTGGAGCAGAAAAGGATAACCTTTTTATAATTGGCTTTAAAAGGTACCTTATTTTCAACAAACGGTGACTCTCACAAGCACTTAGGGACTTTAATATAGTTTTTAATAAACACTTACTCGTGCCTGTTTTGTGCCCAACTAATGAAGTGTTTCAGGAGATCTGGGGTCACTTCAAGCAGTGGGGAAGTGAGGTCCTAGAGGGAGGAGAGAAAAAGATTAAGAAGTAAAAATAGCCACAGAACCAAATGAGGAGTATAATACATTCCTGTGTTAATGTGGCAGGGACAGTAGACAGGCCCTGCTACAGTGCAGAGGCAGAATAGAGTAGTGGCTAATAACATGGCTCTGGAGCCACTGTCTAGGTTTGAATCCCAGCTCTGCCATTTGCTGTGTAACCTTACCCTCTGTAAGCCTAAGTATTCTCATTTGAAAAATGGGACAATAACAACATTTACCTCATAGTGTTGCTGTAAAGTTTAAATGAACTAACATATGTAAAGCACTTAGGATTATCTCTAGTAATATTCAATAAATCTTTGCTTAAAATAATCATTGGACTAACATTTATTGAGCATTTCTCTATGCCAGGCATTGTCTAGTCACAGGAGAGAGTACTGGCAAAGTACCTGTCTCATGGAGCTTTTAGACGCGGAACCAAGACATGTATAATAGGAGCACCATGAAGAAAAACAAAGAAAGGCAAGGAAATATCAACTGTGTTAGGGAAAGCAGCCAGGGGAAGACTCTCTGGGAAAGTGATATTTGCCATGACATATGATGAATTCAGGTGACCTCAATGCCTATATTAGGGTTGGAGATACAGAAAGACTAACTTTTTTTTTTTTACCTATGCTTTAGGTGAAAGTTTATAGCTTAAGTTAATTTCTCATTCAAAAATATATACATATATTGTTTTGTGACATTGGTTGCAATCCCTACAATATGATAGCATGCTTCCCCTTTCCACCCTGCATTCCTTGTGTCTTCCCGCCTTCTTGGCCTGCTTTTGGACAGGAGATGTCCGTTTGTTCTCATATATTTGACTGAACTAAGAAACATGTTCTCATGTTATTTTTTGTTTTATAGGCCTGTCTAATCTTTGTCTCATAAGTAGGCTTCAGGAATGATTTCAGTTCTGGGTTAGCAGAGCATCCAGGGGCCATAGTCTTGGGAGGAGAAAGACTAATTTTTTTTTCAATCTTGTCTATTTTTTTTTTTTTAATTGTACTTTAGGTGAAGTTTTACAGAACAAACTAGCTTCTCATTAAACAGTTAGTACACATATTGTTTTATGACATTGGTTAACAACCCCATGACATGTCAACACTCCCTTCTCAACCTTGGGTTCTCTATTCCCAGCTTTCCTGTCCCCTCCTGCTTTCTAGTCCTTGTCCTGGTCTGTTGTGTCCCTTTAGTTTCGTTTTGTTTTATGGACCTGTCTAATGTTTGGCTAAAGTGTGACCCTCAGGAGTGAATTCATTACTGAGCTAAAAGGGTGTCTGGGGGCCATACTCTC
>NW_004444068.1:1240315-1242035 GCF_000243295.1 Trichechus manatus latirostris | reverse complement strand
ATTCCATACCATTCCTTTTAATGGAATTGAAAGAAGAGTAATTATGGGAACAAATAATCACAAATGGTAGGCTATATGCAGGTGAGGAAAAAACTTAAATTAGATGCATGTTTGACATTTTTAGGAGTGCTATTTGCCCTTACACACACCAGATAATTTCTACTTTGTTTAGACTCATTTTATGGATTTTAGGGAAAACCGAGTCACTGACAAGACAAACCCATATACAAACTTATCAACAGTATATATTTGTGCATTAATATCAAATGTCAGTGTTTTTCAGGCTGCTATTCAAATTCGGCAGATAACAATGCTTATGTTGAATGATAAACCCATTGCCATTGATTCTGACTCAAAGTGACCCTGTAGGACAACAGTAGAACTGCCCTGTAGGGTTTCCAAAGCTGTAATATTTACAGAAGCAGACTGCCACATCTTTCTCCTGCAGAGCCGCTGGTGGGTTTGAACCGCTGACCTTTTGGTTAGCAGCCTAACGTTTAGCCACTGTGCTACCAGGGCTCCTTCATTGAATGATAGACTCTGCTAATTGTCTGGGCTGCTGCTTGTGGATGTGCATGGTATAGTCAGCCCAACTATCATGGTGGTTCTGCTGGTTGTCTAGCCAATATATTTTCATCTAATTAATAGAGTGGTGATTTTGTTAGAGGTTGGTAGTAGGACCAGGTAAAAATGCTCAGACTCCCTTGCAGCTAAGAGTAGCCATGTGACACCATCCTGGTTACTAAGTTGTAAACAGAATGCTTCCAGGGATTTTTGGAAAAGCATTTGCTTTCTAGATACAAATGTTTCTGTTTCTTTCTTCTTCCTGGAATGCAGATGTGATGACTGAAGGTTCAGCAGCTATTTTGGAACCATGAGGCAACAAGCATGAGGATGGTGGCCTAAAATACAAGGCTGGTGGGGCAGAAAGAAGAGAACAGCCTCGAATCCTGATGCTAGTGTTAAGTCTCTGAGCTATTGCCAGACTGCTGACCCCTAGACAGCTTCTTGCTTAAGACCAATAAGTCCTTATCTATTTAAATCCCTGATAGTCAGGTTTTCTGTTACTTGCAGCTGAACAAAATTCTAACTGGTACAAATAGCCCCCATAACAATGGGCTAACAGGCACATATAAAGTTCCCCCTTTTGAATTTTATGTGAAAACAGGGTATATGAGCAGATAATGAAAACAATACACAGTCTGGTGCTCTGTAGGAGAATTGGCCTTTTAAGCTACTACTTTGTCTTAAATTATGGCATCTGGTCTCCAGTGCCTTTAGTTCCTCAAAAAAATTTAAATTGAAGCAATTCAGTGTGAGAAAGCAGATGGGTCACTTCTGTCTCCAGATCTGGCTAGGCTTAGTTCTGCTCTCATTTAGCCTGTTTCTTGTCCAGGCTCTTTTCTTTTTGGTCATATCCCCTAGCTTCTTCTTGGCTCTCTTTGCCATACAAATACTGCTCCCTTGGCACCTGTGATGTCAGAGGCAGGTTTGCTCCTTCATTTTGGCCAGGACTGACTTGCCTTAATTGAGAATAGCCAGAGAGAGACCAGCAATAGTCCTATTTGCTTTTCTTGGCTTTTTAGAAAAAATTCCATGAGCAATGCATCCTGGTAATTGTGTTTTCTCACCTAAACCCCTTTTGCTTTAGCCCCTGCTTTGCTGGAAGAGAAAAAGGGACAAAGATTAGGCAAAGGGTTCCGGTGTGTAGTTGCAGCTT
>NW_004444068.1:1237635-1238777 GCF_000243295.1 Trichechus manatus latirostris | reverse complement strand
ACCCTTGCGTGGACTCGAACAGCTAAACTTTCAGTCAGCAGCTGAGTGTGTTAACTGTTTGTTTTTACCACTCCGGGACTCCAAAGAGAAGGGCATTCACTCCTTATTTGCTTGGCAAACAAGATGCTTCCACCAGGATTTGGGTTTTTGGGGGAGTGATGCAAGGATGCCAGGTCAGATGGTGATTGGCGTGGCAGGCAGTACCGGCTGGTGTTGGCACTTTGGGGGATGACCTAAGACACCTGCCTGGGTGGACACTGGCCTGTGTTCTCGGCTGCCCCGACTCCCTCCTTCTGCCTGTTTTCCAAGCCTAGATCTTCAGTCTTCCAGCTGGATTCAGAGCATGTCCATATCCTTCCAATGCATCCTCTTTTGTACAACTTACAACCCTAACTGGCACATGAAGGAAAAATTAAATCCACTCCCTCCTCTGTCCACCCTCCAGTCCACTAGATCCGAACCATGAGAAACTGGCTTGGCATGTTCCATTTCCATCACCATCTTTACCTGTGATGGATAGCAGTTCATTACTTATAGGATAGGAATGTCACCCCCACATTTCCCGTCATGATCTGAATTAAGTCCAGGCTCGTTTTCTTTAGTACACTTTAGGGAGGAGTGTGTAGGAGGTGACCCATTACTGATTTTTTTCACCACGCTAGTAATACATGAATGCATGCTTCTCATAAAAGATTCAAACAATGAAGGAATATTCAGGGGAAAACAGGACTGCCGCCTTAACCTCACTGTTGCTTCCTACCCCAAATGGCAAGCAGTATGAACACTGTTTTGCATCTGTTTAGTCTCAGCACTTTTAAAAGACGTAAATGGGGCATACTGTGCTCTTTGCTTGGTGACTTGCTTGTTTTCATTTAACAATTTGTCTTGGAGATTTTTCTTTTATTCTTTTAATGTAGTCTTCAATGTACTCTTTTAATGGCTGCATAATATTCCATACCATACTTTATTTAACTTCTTCCATTTAGGAGTATGCTTCAGTGAGTAGCCTTGCATGTTCATCTTTGTGTTAGTATGCAAATTTTTTTTCTAGGATTAATTTTTTTCTAGAATGTACTTCCTGGATCAAATGTTAAATACACTTACAGTTTTGATAGATGCTGTCCAACAGCTTTCCAAAAAGT
>NW_004444068.1:1232171-1233632 GCF_000243295.1 Trichechus manatus latirostris | reverse complement strand
CTCCATTCAAGACTCAACTCCTGGGAGTGTCCCACGGATCTAGTCTGGCTCATACACCCACCTCTGGGCTGTGGGAAGGCAGAGTACCTTTAATAGAAACTCATCAATGGAGACTCATCAGAGGGGAGGTAAACCCCAAACAGCAGATACCCAGTATACTCTGTGATGTGTTCATCTTCCTTTGATCTACTCTGAGCACTAAACTAATTTACCAATAAGGCAAAAAGCAATAGAGACTCTTCCCCACATTTAGATTCAGTTATCAGTATTAACTTGAAACTCCAAATAGTTTTTCCTTCACTGCTGGGGCAGATATGAGCTAGACAGTGACATGGGTTTGGCTTTGCTGTGGTCTGAGTGGTGCTCTGGTGGTCACTTGGACGTCCATTTAGCTGCTCTTCAGCCAGCCCTCCCCCGTGGGGCTTGGGCATTGGTTTGAAGCACTGGGTTTTCCGGATTTCACATTTTATGAAATCCTCAAATAAAATCCAGATAGAAATTAGATTGGGTGTGAGAGTCAGTTTAACACAATACCAAGCTTAAGATGATGGGTTTTGGAACTAGAAAGACTGGAGTTCAAATCCAGATGTTATTTAACTTCTCTAGGTCCCAGTTACCTCATCTGTAAAATATGGAAGCCAAGTGTCTAGTAGAATTAAAAGCGTGAGCTATGTGATCAGACGGCTAGTTCAAATCCCTGGTCCACACACACTGACTATATGACCATGGGCAAGTTATTTAATGTCTTTAAATCCTTTCCTTATCTGTAAAATGGGGTAATGGTAATACCTCCCTCCTCCAAGGCTTACTCTGAGAATGAACTGAAATAATTTACGTAAATGCCCGATGTTATTATTATCACAGAGTTTTCCTGAGGATTTACTGGGCTTGTATGTGAGGTGCTTGGCATAGACCTGCCTTACGGTAAGCTCTTAATAAATGGTGGTCATTGATGTTACTTGGCTTACGTGCTGGTTGTGAATTATCTGTGCTTTCTTTCATTCATATGGGCAATTGAGTTCCTGTGGAGGAACATGTATTTTAAACAAATTGCCTTGTATCTGGTGAGAGACTGGCTGTTGTTGTTATTTTCTTCAGAGAATTCTAAAAAATGACAAAGACCTGAGGAGACTTTTAAAAAAATATCTATGAACTGATTTCATTTGACAATCTACCTTCTTGAGTTACTTGTGCTTAATCAACAAGGCTCTGCTCATTTTTAAAAGGGTAGAGCTGAGAATGTGTTCTGAAAATTTAGATGAAGAAAACAACAATTAGACCGTCTTTTTTTTTTTTTTTTAAATTTTAATTGAAAGCCTGAGTCCCTGGGCGGAACAAATGGTTAAGTGCTAGGTTACTAATTAAAAGGTTGGTGGCTCAAATCCATCCAGAGGCACCTCAGAAGAAAGGCCTAGCAATTTGCTTAGAAAAGATCACAGCCTTGAAAACCCTATGGAGCAC
>NW_004444068.1:1227978-1231681 GCF_000243295.1 Trichechus manatus latirostris | reverse complement strand
GTCCTCTGAGTGGCCCTGCTTCTTAACGCTGTTTCTTGGTGCCTTTGGGCTTCTCCTGTGGGCCTCCCTGTCCGCAGCTCAGCTGTATGATCTCACATCGTCTGCTGAGTTTGGCCTTTTAAATTCTTCAGAATGACTTCTTTGGGACTCCTCTGAAGCCTCCTGGTCTGGCAGTGCCCCGTTATTTTCAGTCCTCAGTCTCTTTTGTTATTCCTCTGTGTCCAGTAGCACATACACGGTTCCTATTTATGACAACTCTACAGTTTTCTATAATTTATAGTTTACAAAGCAACACACACACTGTCTCCATCGACTCTCATAACACAGGCGTGAAGAAGGCAAACCAGAGCTGTGTCTTACATGGAGTTGCAGTTTCTAACTATAGTACAGAAGGTGAAAGTTGCAAGTGGTTAGAATTACCTTACAAATGCCTTAAATCATCCATAAAATGCAGTATACTTGCTTGGGGTATACAACCTTGTAGGTAATATGTGTGTATAATCGTATAACACTGTAAGGTATATTGTTGTTGTGTGCCGTCGAGTTGATTCTGACTCATAGTGACCCCGTGTGACAGAGTAGAGCTGCCTCATAGGGTTTCCTCGGCTGTAATCTTTTCTGGAGCAGATTGTCAGGTCTTTTCTCTTGTTGAGCCGCTGGGGGGTTCGAACTACCAACCTTTCAGTTAGCAGCCGAGCACTTAACCACTGCACCACCAGGGCTCCATGTAAGGTATAGAAGAGAATAAAACTACACATGCAGAATCTAATTGTACAGTATTTTAATTTTAAAAAATTATTGTTATTACTTTTGCTGAAACTGTGTAGTTGAAATTGTCTAAGTTAAAGAAGTACATGATGTGAAGCACCTGGATAACTATTCCCTTCCTGAAGAAGGAACTTGGGATATGGCTGGTAAGGGAACAAGGTTATGAAGCTCTTAAGTGTAGCGCTTGGCCTTGAACTCATGTCTCCTGACTCTGGTTCTCGTGTTCTCTTCTTCTCCCCATGCTGCTGCCTCACCGTGAGTGAAGGGGATTTAACTACTACTTTTAACCTTTTTACGTAATTGTTCATTGTCCTTTTCCTTAATTTCCAAGTTCGACAGAGGAGAATCCTCCCACTAAAGTTATCTGCAAATTTTGCAAAATAAGCCCAGCATTAGACTTCGGCCCTGAATCTCTCCAAATAGTAAACTGTCTATGCATTTTAGGAAATGTGGTGCTGTGGGAAATGTCACTGTATTCACCAAAATATAAATAACTTCAGTTTTGCTCATGACTTATTTGACATCATAAAAACTTCTTGAAATTAATTCCTCTTAGTTTCTAATTTGTAGCATTGCCTGGTATCCGTCCTCCATCTGTTTTGTAATTCCTCTGTGTCCAATAGCACATACACGGTTCGTATTTATGACAAAGCTACAGTTTTCCGCAATTTATAGTTTACAAAGCAACTCACATACGCTGTCCCCATTGACTCTCATAACACAGGTGTGAAGCAGGCAGAGCTGGAGTTTCAGATTCTAATCTGAATCCTTCTGCTAATCTGTAGCATCACCTGGTTATCCAAACAGCTGGGGGCATAAACCAATATGGACATTTGGGGATTGGGGTGCTGAGGGGTCTTCCCTGTTGCCTTGGGAATCCTTTTCTGAACCTCGGCATGAGTGAGCAATGACACTGTGCATTACTGGGGCAGCCGAGGCAGGATCTGGCGACCTCATGGAAGAGTCAAAGTGCCTTGAACCAGGTACCAGGGGCCCAGGGCTTCACTATTCAAAGGAACATGCATTTTCCCACCCAAAGAAAGTATTTATTGAGCACCTACTGTATATCCAGCACTGTGTTTGGTGATATAGAAGATGATGGTATTTAAGACCTGGCTTCTGCTAACCTCCAAATAATATTAGAAAGGGAAAAACAGATTTTGGGAATTGACACAAGTATCAATTAGCAAATGATGCATATCAGCATAACAACCACCATCACTGTAACTATATTCATAGTCTAAATGCAACTGGAATTTAGAAAAGTGAGACTGAGGAGGATTAGAATTGCTGGGGAAGTCTTCGTGGGCGAAGGGAGGTTTGAGTTCGAAGGATGGAGGCTGCATGGGCTAACGTCTAAAGGTGTGGCCTTGATAAGCAGACGGACCTGGATGTGAATTGCATGCCTCATCTCAATGGTTGTGTGACATTAGGTAAGTCACCTAATCTTTCTAAGTTTCAGTTTCCTAATATGTACAACGGGGGAAATACATTGCAGAGTTGTTTCCCCGATTAAATAAGATAACACGATAATCATGATAATGAGGTAGCAAGTTATTCCAATGGGGGAAAAGAAAGTCGTTTCAACAAATGGTCTTGGAACAACTGGATATATATATATGGGGAAAAAAATGAACCTCGACCCCTATATCAATCCAAACCTTATCCACTGTCGTCGAGTTGATTCCAACTCACAGTGACTCTATAGGACAGAGTAGAACATCCCCATAGGGTTGCCAAGGCTGTAATCTTTATGGGAGCAGACTGCCACATATTTCTCCCTCGGAGCTCCTGATGGGTTTGAACCACTGACCTCTGGGTTAGCAGCCGAGTGCTTTAACCACTATATCACCAGGGCTCTTATATCAGTCCATATACAAAAATTATTTTGAGATGGACCATAGACATACTATAAATATCAGACCATAAAGGTTCTGAAAGAAAACATAAGCACATTTTTTAGTGACCTTGTGGTAGGCAAAGACTTCTTGGTCAAGACACAGAGAACGAACCATAAAAAAAAAAAAAAAATTGATTAAAAATTTCTGCTCATCAGAAGACATTGTCAAGAAAATAAAAAGGCAAAACACACTGGGAGAAAATATTTGTAATACATATATCTTACAAAGGACGTGTACCCAGAAAACACAAAGAACTCTTACAATTCACTAATATTAAGGCAAACAACTGAATAAAAACATGGGCAAATGATTTGAACAGAAACTTCACTAAAGAAGATATACAAATGGATAATAAATACTTGAAAAGATACTGAATATCTTTATTTATCAGAAGAATGCAAATTAAAACCATAATAAGATTCCACTAAACATACATTAAAAAAAAACCCGTTGCCGTCTGGTTGATTTCGAGTCATAGCAACCCTATAGGACAAAGCAGAGCTGCTCCATAGGGTTTCCAAGGAGCCGATGATGGGTTCGAACTGCCGACCATTTGGTTAGCAGCTGTAGCTCTTAACCACGACGCCACCAGGGTTCCAAACATCCATTAGAATGATTAAAATCAAAATAACTGATAATACCAAGTTGTAGAATAAGTGGAACATTCCTATGCTGTTGGTGGGAATTTAAGTGGTACAACCACTTTGGAGAACCGTTTGACAGTCCTTCCAAAGTTAAACATACATCTATCCTATGACTTAGTAATTAAGCCTGTAGCTATTTATCCAAGAGAAATGAAAACACATGTCCTCAAAAAGACATGCACAAAAATGTTCATAGCAGTCTTATTCATAATAGCCCAAAACTGGAAACAACCTACATGGCCATCAACAGGTGAAAGGATAAGCAAATTGTGGTACAGTCATATAGTTGTGTGGGGATATATGCCATTTAAACATGGCTACACTATTGACAACTGCAGCTCCCACAGGCCTCTATGCTGTACAACATGTTGAGACTTGTCCCCAACATGT
>NW_004444068.1:1225297-1227652 GCF_000243295.1 Trichechus manatus latirostris | reverse complement strand
ACTGTATGATTCCATTTACACTAAATTCTAGGACAGGCAAAACTCATCTACAGTGATACAAGTCAGAACAATTGCCGTTGTGGGAAGAAATTGATTGGAAAGTGGCACAAGGGATTGGTCTAGGGTGATGGACATAATCTCTGTTTTTACTGGACTAGTGGTTACATGGCGCCCTGGTGGCTCAGTGGTTAAAGCACTTGGTTAGTAGCCTGGAGGTCAGTGGTTCGAACCTACCAGCTGCTCTGTGGGAGAAGGGTGCGGCAGTCTGCTTCTGTAAAGATTTACAGCCTTGGAAATCCTATGGGACAGTTCTACTCTGTCCTATAGGGTCACTGTGGGTCGGAATTGACTTGACAGTAGTGGGTTTTTTTTGTTTTTTGGTTGGTGATTACATAAATGTGTATAATAGTCAAAACTCAACGAACTAAACAATTTAGTGTTTTACGGTATGTAAATTATTTGTAAATAAAGAAAGACAGTATGATAAAACGCATAGTACACGGTAACTTCTTGGTAGTGGTTGCCTTGAGTATTGAGGGTGTGGATAACAATGCTATTGTTAGTTGCTGTCCAGGAGATTCTGACACATGGCGACCCCGTGTGTACAGAGTAGAACTGCTCCATAGGGTTTTCAAGGCTGTGACCTTTCAGAAGCAGATCACCAGGCCTGTCTTCTGAGGCACCTCTGGGTGGGTTCAACACGCCAGTCTTTTGGCTAGTAGTCAAGCGCTTGAATATTTGCGCCACCTAGGATTCGTGGTTAACAATACCAGCCATTTTAGTTTTGACTTCCTACCTCATTAAGCCAGTGGCTTTGTCAGCAGTCTCTCTTACCCGTCAGGGTCCTCTGGGACTCATGTGGGCCTCTTGGCAGATGTTACAATGTTTTCATTCTCTTGTCTCCAGTGACGCACTTTGCCCATACAGATTTTCTGGAGAAAAGTTCAGGAATCAAAAATTGGGCAATCTATGCTTCTTGGATTCTTAACTCACACATTCTCTCTCTGTCTCTCTCTCACACATGCACACACACACACACACACACACACACACACACACACGCACAGATGGATGTGTCTTCCTCCCTCCCTCTGTTCCTTCCTTCCTCCCTCCCTCCCTTCTTTCCCACTATCTATCATCTTTACTCCACCTTATTCCAAAGCCAATTTAATGGGCTTATGAAAACACGTATCATTCACTGGACAAATTGATGTAGGAAATAAAAATAAAAACCAAAGCCACAATGAAATACAAGCCATTTGGTCCTGAACCCTTGCTAGAGGCAGGCTACAGAGTTGGCTCTGAGCTTCCTAGTCACTGCAACAAAAAGGGAAACACGATTAGTTACTAAACAGACTACAAAGCAGATTGGCTTTGTCCCAGAGCAGGGTCTTGAGTGCTATCTGCTCCTCAGAGCCCTAGGTTTCCAATTTGTTTGCCTGAGTGGTGCATTAGCAGTGAGGAGAGAAGGGGCTGGAGACTTCTTCGCTGAGTGTTTCCTTCTGGAAGTGAGTGTCGCTGGGGCTCTCTGTCCGGCAGAGACAGCATTATTTGTATTGAGTCTCCGTTGTGGTCCTGTGTGGATCGTCCTGCCCCACTGCACATTTCATCCTCACGCTGCTTTTGCGTGATCTCAGTTTTGATGCTGACACTTTTTCTTGAGTCATATACTGGCAAGACAAGCTTGTTACTGAATGGCCCATCTCAGCCGAGGTCTCTCATTCTTCTCGGCTGTTTTCCTTTGATTGTGGTAGACTTACTTTTCTCCCTTCCCCTTCTCAGAGTTATCTTAGATTTTAAAACCTTCTCTTAGGGTCTTAGCTGGCGCTATCTGGCACCTGGATGCAGGCATTTTTTTAGATGGAGAGCCCTCTCCCATCGACCTTTTTAAGAATGAGCCTCCAGGGTGCAGGCAG
Source organism: Trichechus manatus latirostris (assembly GCF_000243295.1). Taxonomy (NCBI): domain Eukaryota; kingdom Metazoa; phylum Chordata; class Mammalia; order Sirenia; family Trichechidae; genus Trichechus; species Trichechus manatus. Next base: position 1,225,736 of record NW_004444068.1, on the reverse strand, counting down.
TCACTGGTCTCGCAATATATTATAGATCCATCTTCTCTTTGTCTTAAAGAGTTACTTCCCCTAAGCGTCTGTCATTTGGTAAGTGGAAATGAGATTTTTTTCCAGAGAGATTTATAGCCAAAACAGCCAGGGGCTGCTTGGCCATTAGCAAACAAACCCTTAGGTGATGGCGATGGGTGTGGCTCAATTGGTAGGTATTCAGACCAAGTGGAACCTGCCCCCTCTGCTCCATTGTCTTCAAAGTGCTGGGTGTGCTCAAGCCAGTCAAACCCAGTTTACTAGCCTACAAGCCAAAGAAAACATGCAATTCGTCTTACTGTGCCTGTGCGCCATGATAACCTATGAAGTCCATAATGTTTGCATGGACTTCCTTGTGAGAGAAGGTATAAAATGTTCTGCCTCACTTTGTTCAGAGAGCTTGATTTGAGTTATACACCTC
>NW_004444068.1:1222649-1223944 GCF_000243295.1 Trichechus manatus latirostris | reverse complement strand
TTGAGTAGCAAGCACTTTAGAAGTCACTTAACTCAATCTGTTAAATGGATGAATCTGACTTGTTCATGAGTTATACTTTATAGTTTCAGAGCTGACTTTATCTCTAGACTTGTCTTTTCTTAAGCACCCTAATTCTTCACAGTTCCTAATTTCTAACTACCTGCTGAGCATCTTCCTCTAGAAAATTATCAACTTCCACCTCTTGCTGAGCTTATTTCCTTTCCTTTCTTCCTGATACACACCACACTCTGAAGTCCATTCCTAAAGGGAATATGTGTGACCTTCAGTGTCACTGGACAAGAGTCCTGTCTCCTTAGTGTCAGAGGTAGCCTGGCTTGTACTTTCCCATAGACTCGTGGGTCTCACAGGCCTTTGTGCTTAGTGGGTGCTTCTTACATGTTGATTGATTGGCATGTGATTCTGAATATTTTAGATAACTGAGAAGAGACTAGGAAATTGACAGAAATAGGCCACCCTCCATCAACTGCTCCCTGCTTGCAAAAGCAGAGGCTAATGCATGCTGCAGGTTCTCCAAAATTTTCATAAATTGCTGAGCAGATTAAGGCTCTAATCTGTAAGAGGCCAAGGAGTGAAGATTGGTATCTGTGTCCAAGCACTGGCAAATTTAGGTCAAGCTTTCAGACAGTCCCCATAATGCTGATTCACCACATGTTGACCACAGAGACCAAAGGCATTCATACCTCATAGGCTATGGTTGGAAAACGCTACCAAGTATGCTGTGAGGGTTTCATGTTTGAAGCCACTGACAGCATCCCCCCTGCACATGCTCTCTGCCATGGCCATTTTCCACTCTCTTGATTCTCCATCCCTTTCCTCCCTTCATCAGTCAGGGAGATAACTCAGGGATACAAGACACAATTAGCCAGGATTTCTTACCTGTCCACATGAAATGTAATTTAGTAATGCAAGGTATGATGCAAAGAATAAGGAAGACTAAAGAAGAATTGATGCCTTTGAATTGCAGTGTTGGTGAAGAATATTGAATATATCATGGACTGCCAAAAAAACAAACAAATCTGTCTTGGAAGAAGTACAACCAGAATGCTCCTTAGAAGCAAAGATGGTGAGATTACATCTCACATGCTTTGGACATGTTATCAGGAGGGATCAGTTCCTGGAGAAGGACATCACGCTTGGTAAAGTGGAGGGTCAGCGAAAAAGAGGAAAACCCTCATCGAGATGGGTTGACACAGTGGCTGCAACAATGGGCTCAAACATAACAACGATTGTGAGGATGGCACAGGACCAGGCAGTGTTTCGTTCTGTTGTACGTA
>NW_004444068.1:1218097-1218988 GCF_000243295.1 Trichechus manatus latirostris | reverse complement strand
CTAGGGAGTTACTGCTGGACATGTCTCTACAGTACCTACTAAGAGGGGGCCAAACTGGTCCTGGCCCTGAGACCTTCAACCCACCAACAACCTCTGTCTATATGAAGAGAAGACTAGGAATTCAAAGGGATCATCAAGGAAATGAATCAGGCTCTGAAGGAAAGGACTTTGGCTCTTCCTTCCAAGCCAAGTGTAAGGGCTCCCTCAGGGTCCCAGCACTAAATCACCAAAGAACCAGTTAGGTAGCATGTTTCCCTACTTTCCTCCATCCCCCTTTCCCTGCTCCAACCTTGGAAGAGGGTGGGTGGAGCTGGAGAAAATGTGAAAGGCAGGGGGGTGGTAGGTAAGACCACTCTCCACCCGCACTGCAGATCAGGGTTAAACTGGGGGTTGGGAGCAGGTGGTGGAGGGAGGGAAGGCTGAGCACCGAATTGCATGGGATTGATATTTTGAATGAGACTGGATTGGGGCTAAAAGTGAATCTTGATTACCAAAATGAAGCTGGCTCTTAGAACTGACATCGACTGGAAGGTAAGCTATCGTCAAGGGGAAGAGAAGGGAGCTCCGACAGGGCAGGTGTGGAGGAAGTGGCTGGAGAAAAATATAGCTGTTTCCTGTTGAACCCTGCATGATTCAGGATATGCAATAAACTGGTTGTCTGCATAAGCCTGAGTGTGTCCATGGGAGTGTGTTGTGTCCTGGGTGTCTCAGGGGAAAAGTGTTGAGACCTTTGGGCTAGATCTTCTTTACACCCCAGCAGCGGGCCTCATGAAATACAATCTTGGTGTTTAAGAATTGATTTGAGGAGTGGTTTCCAGGCAAATTGGTTAAGAATTCGGCTGTTGACCAAAAGGTCGGCAGCTTGAATCCACCAGGTGCTCCTTGGAAACT
>NW_004444068.1:1204111-1217717 GCF_000243295.1 Trichechus manatus latirostris | reverse complement strand
TGTTGATATTACAGATCTTCTGGAGTTCACACTCTCTCTGGAACTTGCAGCTCACTTTTCCCACCTATTCCCATCATGCTCTTCTCCCCATCTCTACCTTTGAAGTCTACCCACTGGGCCGGGTTCAGAAGACATATCCTACATAAAGTCTTCCTTGAGCTTTCCAACTGCTTTCTCTCTCTCAGTGATCTTTAATGCAGAAGCCAGCCTCTCCAATGACACTACGCATCAGGAGTTTGAGAAAGAGAAGTCAAATCTCAATAAAATGACAGCTCATAAAGGTTTTACTGGACAAACACTGGGGTTTCTTTCTTTCAAGTGTATGTTATCAGCACCCCTTTCCACTCATCTTTTTGAAGTTTCCTAATTTACAGCTCTAAGGTTCATGTTCACCCTTACCTCCCATATTGATCACCATGAGATTCCATCTCCCTTCTCTGAGTGTTAGAGATTCCCCCTCCCCTGCTGACCACAAGGCAAGTCTCAAGGGAGATCCCTTGTAAATTTAGTGTGCTAAGGAACTGACTGGGGATCACTCCTCTCCTCCCTTCCTGGGATGCAGATCTTAGCAAATAACAAAGACTTTTCAGAATTCTTGAGCCTGTGGACTTCAAGTTTATATCATCTCGTAGCTTTGTCTGTACACAATTTTAGAATACAGTGCTGTCTGCCAGCCTTAGAATTTTTTTTTTCGGATTCTCTCAATAGATAGTATGCTTTTTGGCAATCCATTCATTGGGTGTACACATTCTACTCCGTGCAGAGTACTTTGTAAGTGATTAAGCAATTTTTGGTGAATGACAAGTCCATGCGATCTAAACCTACAGAGAGAAGCTAAGTGAGAGTGAAAGCAGAACTATTGGAAGAGGTGGTAGAACTGAGGAGTCAGTGGACCAGCTTCCATACACCGCCATTTTGCCTGAGATTGGCCTGGAATCAAGTTGCAACATCCCTGTTCACATAAGGGCTACAGACACCCAGCCTATAGGGAACTCCATATCCTTCTTCCTGTTTTATCTCCTCAGACATGCTCGTGTGTATGTGTGTTGTGTGTGTAAGATGGGGGCAGGCAGCACTAACATGGACTTGAGAAGGAGGGAAGCTGGAGTTTTGACCACTTACTCCAGTGTATGAGGAAGAGGGTTTGAATTTCCAACAAATTCACTTGGTGGGGAAATACATGTCCCTAAACACCAGATCTGTGGAGCTCTGGTGGCAAAGTGGTTAACAGCTCCACCGCTAAGCAAAAGGTCAGCAGTTTGAATCCACCAGCCGCTCCTGGGAAACCCTGTGGGGCAGTTCTACTCTGTCCTATAGGGTTGCTATAAGTTGCAATCCACTCGACTGCAACGGGCTTGGTTTGGTGTGGTTTGGTTTAAACACTAGATCTGCTATAGGACATTCTTCTTTGACTGGCTGGCAAAATGCAAAACAAATGTTACACCCAGACCAAGGAGGGTAGAAGAGACACACTAGTGTTCCCAGGGTTAGAGTATCCCTCCTCCATGCAGCCTTCTCAGGCAGGTCGTATCCACATGAATCATACCCTTAAAGAAGAGACTACAGCACCTAATACTTGATGCTGTGCAATTTAGTCATTGATTATAGTGTCTTGTTATTTTTGTTAGGTTCTTTAAAAATATAACTTCTTTTTCCATTTACTTCAAATCTCATCTCTTTCATTGCTTCTTTGCTTCCTGTCACGTGAAATACAGTGTTGAACACGGAGAAGGAGCTCCAAAAACCAAAACCACACCTGTTGCCGTCCAGAAAATTCTGACTCATAGCAACCCTGTAGGGCAGAGTAGAAGTGCCCCATGGGGTTTTCAAGGTTGTCATCTTTGTGGAAGCAGACTGCCACATCTTTCTCCCATGGAGTGGCTGGTGGGTTCGAACAGTCAACCTTTCAGTTAGCAGCTGAGCGCTTAACCACCAGGGCTCCTAGGAGCTCAGTAACTGTTAATTGTTTGACTCTCTAATTAGACCCTTTATGGAGCAAATGGTACAGGGTGCTGGTTTGAAAGAGGTACGAAAATAATTTTAGGGAATCATCTCCAAAGACCAAATGTGCAATTCTTAAGGAAGTTTGCCACTGTTTAGTTCTCTCTCAAGTTCTCAGGGGACTGGAAGCAGATCAGCAGACTTTTTCAAGAAATAAACCACAATTAGCTGAAAAACACAAAAGTTCAAGTCTCATCCGGTACAACCCCGTGAGAGAATTTCTGCAGCAGGAGGAAGTCTGTTATTCTTGATGTGAACTTTGGTACTCTGCAGTAGCTTGGGGCCTGCAAAATGCTTCTAATCTCACCAACAATGCATGTTCATATCTCAAATTAGAGAAATCAACTGACTGATTGCAGAGGAAAAATTTGCCAGTGACAGTAAACAGTGCATATATGTACATGTATTTATGTATTTCTTGTTTGCCCTTGAATTGATTCTGACTCACGGGCTTGAACTGCCAACCTTTAATTTAGTAACTGAATGCGAACCATTTACACCACCCAGGGACCTATGTGTTTATATATAAATGTGTGTGTGTGTGTGTGTGTGTGTTTGTGTTATTGTCATTGTTAGTTGCCACTGAGTCAGGTCAATTTTAACTCATGGCAACCCCGTGTGTTGTGGGGTATAACTGCTCCATAGGGTTTTCAAGGCTGTGATCTTTCGGAAGCAGATCACCAGGCCTCTTCTGAGGGCCTCTGGATGGGTTCGAACCACCATTCTCTCGGCTAGTAGGCTAACCCTTAACCATTTGCACCAACCAGGGATTGATCTATCGGTCTATCTATCTATCTGTCCGTCCGTCAGTCCATCTATCTATCTTTAAATAAAAGTAATTGGTGAATATTTTAGAAATCTCATCTCAGTTCCAAGCGGCCGTTTCTTCTTAATTTGATGTGCACGGTTTTAAAGCCTGGCACAGACATGTTTTTATTCATACTGAAGCTTTCAGCCAGCCGACTTAGAAAGCACTTTTCAACGACAGCTCACATCATTAGTGTTTCTGCTGCCTAAGCAGAAAAAATTGGGATGCAGCATAGTAAGAGGCCGAGGAAAACACAAAATACGCAGGATAATCGATCTGTTTTTCCAATAGTTTTCCTGCATAATGAGCATCTTCATGCTTCTTTTCAATTAAAATATTTTCACATATCTCAGTTGAAGAAACACAAGAAGATTTTGTTGGGGTAATCTGTATTTACCAAGGATGTGTTCACTTTGGGCTCACTGGTCTTCACTCGGTTCTTGCTCTGCCAAGCTCCCCAGGCCACTTCACTTCTTCTGGGCCCTCAAAGCTTGATGTCAGCTACTAATCTTGCTTCTGAGTTTCAGACTACACTTTCCAGCTTCCTGATAGACGTTTCGGAAATGTCGTATTGATATTCCTAACTCAACAAGCTAAAAGCGACCTCATGATATTACCTCCAAGCAATATTTGAATGAACACCGTTGACAGCCTCCACAAACCTGAGTCAACTTTGTCTTATTTGATTTTTTTGGCATCTCCTACAATCAACGGCTGCCAAATCCTGCTGATTTTGACTTTGAAATGTCTAGAGAATACTCTTCCATGTTTCTACTTCTATTTCTGCTGTGCTAGTTCAAGTCACACTCTCTCTCACTTGGGTCATGACAACAAATAGCTGTCTAATGAGTCTCTTGGAGCCTCTGAGTGCTGCAATTGGTTAATGCGCTCAGCTACTAATACAGAGACTGGAGGTTCGAGTCTATCCAGAGCTGCCTCAGAAGAAAGCCCTAGCGATCTGCATCTGAAAAATCAGCCACTGAAAACCCTATGGAGCACAATTCTACTGTGATACATATGAGATCGCCATGAGTTGGAATCGACTCAATGGCAACTGGTCTTTTTTAAATGGGTCTCATGGCCTGCCATTGGCTCACTCTCAAAGTTACCCTTCAGGTTGCCCCTAGAGTACCCTTCTTAAAGCATAACTCAGATTACATCCCTTTCCTGCTGAAAAACTTTTGGTGGGTTCCCATTGCCTAATGCACCTGTTTTAAATCTAACTCTTCAGCCTCATTTTCTGCAACTCTCTGCCATCTTCGTATACTGAAGCCTAAGAGAGCACTGGCTATTGCTCCATGAGACGCTCACTTCCATACTTTGGTGCTTGGGTTTTTTTCACCCCTTGAGACTTCAGCAAGAGAACATACAAACGTTCTGCAACTTCCCTTGCCTCTTCACTCCTGCCTGCCCCAAGCATCACTCTTCCTTTGAGGTCTTTTAAAATAATTTTTGCCAGGCTGTAGAGAGACTTTGTTTACATTTCTGTCTCTTGTCCACATCAAACTTGGAGCTCCTAGGGGCAGGGACTATGCCGTTTTTTTCTTTGTTTTTCTAAGATACAGTTTAGTGATGGATAAAGTGCTCAATAAATTCTAGATGAATGAATCAATGAATTGTTGGCTCTTTTGTGAATCTTTATCTGATTCACCACTGCAAAAATATTTTCTCCTTTGTATAATTAAAACACCTTTAGATTTTTCTAAGATTTTTCTCCTTGTATTTGGTTTCCAGCTGTTTTCTATGATATGCATCTGTGTGTTTTCCTTTATATTTATCCTGCCTGGGGCTTGAGGGACTTCTTTTTATTTTTTATTATGCTTTAAGCGAAAGTTTACAGTTTAAGTTAGTTTCTCATACAAAAATTTATACACACATTGTTATGTGACCCTAGTTGCTCTTACTATAATATGACAGCACACTCCTTTCCACCCCGGATTTCCTGTGCCCATTCAACCAGCCCCTGTCCCTTTTTGCCTTCTTATCTCGCCTCTGGACAGGAGCTGCCCATTCAGTCCCATGTATCTACTTGAGCTAAGAAGCACACTCTTCAGGAGTATCATTTATGTCTTATAGTCCAGTCTAATCTATGTCTGAAGAGTTGGCTTCAGGAATGGTTTTGGTCCTGGGCTAACGGAGAGTCCAGGGGTCTGTCCTCCGGGGTCCCTCCAGTCTCAGTCAGACCGTTAAGTCTGGTGTTTTTACTAGAATTTGAGTTCTGCACCCCACTTTTCTCCTGCTCCATCAGGGACTCTCTGTTGTGTTCCCTGTCAGGGCCATCATTGGTGGTAGCCGGGCACCATCTAGTTCTTCTGGTCTCAGGCTGATGAAGTCTCTGGTTTATGTGGCCCTTTCTCTTTCTTGGGCTACTACTTCCCTTGTGAATTTGGTGGTCTACATTCTCCTTTGCTCCAGATGGGTTGGGACCAATTGATGCATCTTAGATGGCCCTCACTAGCTTTTAAGACCCCAGACGCCACTCACCAAAATGGGACGCAGAACATTTTCTTAATAAACTTTGTTATGCCAATTGACCTAGATGTCCACTGAAACCATGGTCCCAGACCCCTGCCCCTGCTACTCTGTCCTTTGAAGTGTTTGGTTGTATTCAGGAAACTTCTTAGCTTTTGGTTTAGTCCAGTTGTGCTGACTTCCCGTGTATTGTGTGTTGTCCTTCCCCTCACCTAAGATAATTCTTATCTACTATCTAGTTAGTGAATACCCCTCTTCCTCCCTCCCCGCCCTCGTAACCATCAAGGAATGTTTTCTTCTGTGTTTAAACCTTTTCTTGAGTTCTTCTAATAGTGGTCTCATACAAGGTTTGTCTTTTTGCAACTGACTAATTTCATTCAGCATAATGCCTTCCAGATTCATCCATGTTATGAGATGTTTTGTGGATGTGTCGTTATTCTTTATCATTGCGTAGTATTCCATTGTGTGAATATACTGTAATTGGTTTATCCATTCATCCGTTGATGGGCACCTGGGTTGTTTCCATCTTTTTGCTATTGTGAACAGTGCTGCAGTGACCACAGGTGTGCATAAATCTTTTTGTGTGACGGCTCTTGTTTTTCTAGGATATATTCCAAGGAGTGGGATTGCTAGATGGTATGGTACTTCTATTTTTAGCTTTTAAGGAAGCGCCAAATCAATTTCCAAAGTGGTTGTACCATTTTACATTCCCACCAGCAGTGTATAAGTGTTCCAGTCTCTCCACAACCTCTCCGATATTTATTATTTTGTGTTTTTTGGATTAATGCTAGCCTCATTGGGGTGAGATGGTATCTCATTGTAGTTTTGATTTGCATTTCTCTAATGGCTAATGATTGTGAGCATTTCCTCATGTATTTGTTAGCTGCCTGAATGTCTTCTTTGATGATGTACCTGTTCATATCCTTTGCGCAATTTTTAATTGAGTTATTTGTCTTTTTGTTGTTGAGGTTTTGCAGTATCTTGTAGATTTTAGAGATTAGACTGATCGGATTTGTGAGGGACTACTTGAATCTGTGATTTGCTGTCTTTGGTCAACTTTGGGAAATTCTTAGTCATTATTTCTTCAAATATTGTTCTGTCCCTTTTTCCCCTCCTCTCTTTTTGGAACTCTAATTATATATACACTAGTCTGTCTACTGAGTCCCATATGTCTCTTGCAGTCTTTTCCATTGTTTTTCCTCTGTGCTTCACTCTGGATAATTACTACTGTCCTGTCTTCCAGATTATTGGTCTCCTTTTCAGCTGTGTCTAATATTCTGTTAAACATATCTGTGGTGCTCTTAATTTCTGTTATCAGTTTTAGAATTTCCATTTGACTCTTTTTTATAGATTCCAGTTCTATGGTGGAATTCTTCATCTTATCTATTTTCCTTAACCCATCAATCACAGGTGTTTTAAAGTAGTGAAATAACTCCTTGGTTCCCTGGAAGGTATGTGTCTATTGTGTTTTTTTTTTTGTTGTTGTTGTTGATCATGTCTCTTAGCATGTCTGGTAAATTTTTAGTCAATTAAATATTGCAGAGGTTCTAGATGATGCTTTCTTCCTTCAGAGAGATTAAAAAAATTTGGTGGTGCAGTGGTTAAAGCCATTGACTGCTAACAGAAAGGTCGGTGGTTTGAAACCACCAGTGGCTTCTCTGGAGAAAGATGTGGCAGTCTGCTTCCCTAGAGATTTACAGCCTCAGAAACCCTATGGGGTCGCTATGAGTCAGAATCGACTCGAAGGCAGTGGGTTTGGATAGTGCTGCCTATAGTTCTACCTAGCTTCTCATGGTCATAGAGTCCACTCTCTGCTTTTTTATAGGTGCTGCCTATGAATCAGCAAATGTCTCAATAGAAAAAGTAGCTCAGATGGTTCAGCCCACTTCTCTGTGCTTCTCTTCTCTCCTGGATCTTGGACCCTTAAGTCCTTGCAGTCTTGTTAACCCTGAACTGTAATTTTTGTCTCCCTACCCCTGTGAGATGCTGAAAGCTCTGCTCAGCTTTTTTTTTTTTGCCTCTTAGCAGTTGCTTCTGCTTATACTACTTCTACACATGCCACCCACCTATGAATCAACAAATGCTTACAGGAGAAAAGTGGGATAGAAGGGGCGGCTCACCTCAGTGAGTTTCCCTTCATTCTGGGCTGCTAGCTCTTCAATTTTGGCTGCTTTGATAGTCTCTAAGGAGCCCTGGTGGTGCAGTGGTTAAGAGCTATGGCTGCAAATTAAAAGGTCAGCAGTTCAAATCCACCAGCGGCTCCTTAGAAACCCTATGAGGCAGTTCTACTCTGTCCTATATGGTCGCTATGAGTCAGAATCGCCTCGACAGCAACGGGTTTGGTTTTTTGATAGTCTCCAGTGTCTTCAAACAATTTTTTGTTTTTGCATTTTATTACACTTTTGTAGTTTTCTCTGTGGGATGATTGGCCTGCTGTAAACTCGTATACCATAACTGGAAGTGGGAGTCTGTATATTCTATTAGAGCGCTTTCTTTTACTATAAAATACCAAGTGTGTTTCTTTCTCCCATTTATGAGTATCTAATTCCAGTTCTATCTTGTAAGATACCGATTCACTCATTAATTCATTCAACAAATACTTTTTGTGCACCTACTGTGGGCCAGGTGCTGAGAATACAGCACTGAGTGAGATAGACAAAAGGAGCCCTGGTGGCACAGTGGTTAAAGCACTCAGCTGTGAACCGAAAGGTTGGCGGTTTGAACCTACCAACCGCTCCTCCGGAGAAAGGTATGGCAGTCTGCTTCCCTAAAGATTTACAGCCTTGGAAACCCTATGTGGCAGGTCTACTCAGTCCAATAGGGTCTCTGTGAGTCGAATTGACTCGATGGCAGTGGGTTTAAGATAGACAAGGTCTCAGCTGTTGTGGAGCCTATGTCCTGGTGGGGAGAAAACACACGCACAAAGAAACAACAACAAAATCTAATAGTGAGAGGTGTTATGTAGAGAATTCAATTTGGATGCTGGGATAGAGAGTGGGTGGCTACTTAAAGCTCTTGGTGGGTAAACTATAAGCTGAGGTCTAAATGACAAGAAAAGTCAGTCATGAAAAGATGCGGAGAACTCCAGGGAGAGGGAAGAGCAAGGGCAAGGGACCCAAGGTGTTTCTTAAAGGAGTTTCATTTTGTGAGAGTGTAAATTAAAATTTTCAAAATAAGATTTTTTTTTTTAAGAAAACATTACTCATTTTGAAACGTTTCTAATTTTTGCTAAAGAATTGTTTCTGGTGTATGCATGCTATATGTGAGGTACTCTGGCTTATTTAAGAATCATGAATATTACTTACAGCTCCTGAAAAAGTGAAGATCTCTGCAATAGGCATAACTTGCCACAGGAAAGTCCCTAACTCACCCGGGAGATAGAGCTGAATAAATATTTTATTTCCATTCAGAAGCAATAACTGTTTTTTTTTCCCTTACGTTGAGATTATCTTAATATATGGATATATACTTTTCTTCCATTTAATGATCACGTTAATGACATGGTTATATAAAATTATATTTTTACTAGGGCTCTATATCAGTCAAGGTCCTAACAAAAAACAGAATGTAATTCACAGAGTTCAAGAGATAGCAGACAAGAGGCTGCTCACAGGGTATGGGCAGGGCTAAAAGGATAAGCAAGGATGCTGAGGCAACAGAGACTAGCAACAGCTCAGGGGAGTCATTACCAGCCAGGCCTGAAGGGACAATAGGAGAAATGGGAGCTGGCATCAGGAAGAGATGTGACCACTGCCAGAAAACATGGCCCAGACAAGGGGGAGAGCAGGGAAAAAAACCACCCTGTCCTCTCTTTCCTCCTGCCTCGTCTTGAGGTACCCTCCTTGGCCAAATTCAACCAAGACCAAGAGCCAGCTGTCAGTGGAGCCCAGGTGATGATCCATTGGAGTCAGGCTCCAGGGTCCTGAGCAGGACAGAGAAGGGCCAAGGATGAACCTGGGGGGAAGGGAACAAACCAACAACAATCCAGGCTCAGTTTTGAAATAATAAGCAATAATGAATCTGAACAGAGTGGATAGGGTTCTCTTGAAGACCCAGTGTCACTAGGACTTATGTGATATAAAGTGGCTTTCCCAAACTAAGGATAGAGAACCTGAAGGATTTTCAGTCATTCATTATATCTTCAAGGACAGAAAATTATTTTCAGGACAGTTGAAATTAGCTTGGGAGAAAATGAGACTATAACCTGTGGCGTTTTAAAGGGATATTTCAAGGCAAAGTCTGGCATTTGTGCTGGTCGGGGGACAAGCCAGTCCAGGAGAATGAGTGGGAACAAGGACACAGGTTAAAGGGAAGTCCAAGAGAAAGTGGGGACTGGATTTCTCAATGTGTCATCATTGATACGCAAAAAGACTCCTTTACATCTAGTCACATGCTGAAAATTTGTTTGCTAACAAAAAGTTTATGATGTAAACACTAGTGTGGTATATGACACAGAAGTAACTATCTTATCAAGCCAGTAAAAGAGTGGAATTTTATTTCCCAATGTGATAGTTGATTTTATGTGTCAACTTGGCTAGGATATGGTTTCCAGTTGTTTGGCCAAATACTAGTCTAGTTGCTGTCACGGAGTAGTTATATGCGGCTTACTCAGTTGGCCTTGGGTAGAGCAGACAACCTTATGTTATGTAATGTAATGTAATAACCTCCCCAAACCCAAACCATTGCTGTTGAATCAATTCTGTCTCATAGTGACCCTATAGGACAGAGTAGAACTGCCCCTTAGGGGTTCCAAGGCTGTAAATCTTTACGGAAGCAGACTGCCACATCTTTCTTCCATGAAGTGGCTGGTGGGTTTGAACCATTGACTTTTGGCTATCAGCTGAGTGCTTTAACCACTGTGCAACCAGGGCTCCTGTAATGACCTTACGTGTAATGTAATGTAATATAATGCAATCAACTTCAATAATGCAATCTAATATAACGTGATCCACCAATCTGTTGAGGTATTCCCAGTGTAGGGCGGACCCTAACCCTAATCACTTCTGAGTTATAAAAAGACCAGAATAGACACAGAGACACACACACACTTGGAGGAAGACAGATGCCATGTAAGGATCATCCACAAGTCAAGGAACCAAAGAATAAAGGAATGCCAAGGACTACCTACAAAGAAGGAATCAACATGGCCGAGACCCTGATTTGGACTTATAGCCTCTAAAACTGTGAGAAAATAAATTTCTGTTCTTTAAAGCCACCACTTGTGGTATTTGTGTTACAGCAGCACTAGGTAACTAAGACATTCAGCATATACAAAAACACCCATACGTACTTGTCTGCATATCTGCCCATGAAAATAATGTGTTCCCAAACCCAGAGATTTTGTGTCTTTAGACTGAGTTGCATTTAGTCTCTAGCTGATATTTTCCTCTAAAATATTCCAAACTGAAAAATCTCTCATTTAAACATCTGAATATTGTGTAACTTTTCAGTCAAGAGTATTTATTGCTAATGTGTAACTTAAATTTCTATTGTTTCTTTCCATGTTGAAAATAGGACAGCATTTACTATGGAAACAGAAATGGGATAAATCTTTTTGGTTCAAAGGGTATATGCACAATTTTATTCTGGGGAACTTGAAATAATTTGTGCCACATATTACTTTTCAAAAGCTAAGTTGGTATATATCATTCTAAGTACTCCATAAATTTTAACTCATTAAGTCTTACATCACCTCTCTGAAGTAGGTACTATTATTAATATCATCTCCATTATACATCTAGGGGAGCCAAGAGCTGTGGCAGGAAGAGGCTAAATAACTAGCACAAGTCCACACGGTTAATAAGTGAGGGAAGCTGGTATTCAAACCCAGGATGCCTAGCCTCAAAGTCTGTGGGCTTAACCATTATGTTAGGCGGTCTACTTTGAATGGGGATTTGAGTTTATGATAATTCCACTGCTATGGGGTTCAAATTTCCATATTAGGAATTTAAGTGTTTGTCAAACATTTAAACTAACATTTTCAAATGTACCTGGGATATAAGTCCTCACCTTAAAAATACTACTATAGATTATAATATTACCATAAGAAAATCCATTAATGTTTCTTTGGGCCAATAGAAGGGGAAGATCTAATCTAGCATTTCCCAAGATGTGTTCACTGCAGGACTGCTCTTGCAGGATGTCCCCTGTAAAATGGCTCCCATCATCAAATAAGGCTGTCATAACCGTGTATTTGAAATTCACAACACACATATCGTTGCTGTTGTTGTTACGTGCCGTCTAGTTGGTTCCGACTCATAGTGATGTCGTGAACAACAGAAGGAAACACTGCCAGGTCCTGCGCCATCCTCATTGCTATGTTTGAGTCCATTGTTACAGCCGTGTGTCACTTCATCTCGTTGAGGATCCTCCTCTTTTTCACTGACCCTCTACCAAGCATGATGTCCTTCGCCAGGGGTTGATTCCTCCTGATAACGTGTCCAAAGTAAGCGAGGCAAAGTTTCACTATCCTTGCTTCTAAGGAGCATTCTGGTTGTACTTCCTGCAAAACAGACTTGTTCATTCTTTTAGCAGTCCATGGTATATTCGATATTCTTCACCAACACCACAATTCAAAGGCGTCAATTCTTCTTCAGTCTTCCTTATTCTTGTACAGCTTTCACATGCATATGAGGTGATTGACAACACTGTGGCTTGGGTCAGGCACAGTTTAGTCTTTAAGGTGACATCTTTGCTTTTCAACACTTTAAAGAGATCTTTTGCGGCAGATTTGCCCAATGCAATACGTCTTTTGACTTCTTGACTGCTGCTTCCATAGGTGTTGATTGTGGGTCCAAGTAAAATGAAATCCTTGACAACTTCAATTTTTCTCCACTTATCATGATGTTGCTTATGGTCCAGTTGTGAGGATTTTTGTTTTCTTGATGTTGAGGTGTAATCCGTACTGAAGGCTGTGGTCTTTGATCTTCATAACTAAGTGCTTCAAGTCCTCTTCGCTTTCAGCAAGCAAGGTGGTGTCACCTGCATATGACAGGTTGTTAATGAGTCTTCCTCCAATTCTGATGCCCTGTTCTTCATATAGTGCGGCTTCTTGGATTATTTGCATAGCATATAGATTGAATAAGTAAGGTGAAATGATATAGCCCTGATGCACACATTTCCTGATTTTAAACCATGCAGTATCCCCTTTTTATGTTCAAGCGACGACCGCTTGGTCTATGTACAGGTTCCACATAAGCACAATTAAGTGTTCTGGAATCCCCATTCTTTGCAATGTTATCTATAATTTGTTATGATCCACACAGTTGAATGCCTTTGCATAGGCAATAAAACACAAGGAAACATCTTTCTGGTATTCTCTGCTTTCAGCCAAGATCCGTCTGCCATCAGCAATGATATCCCTCGTTTCACATCCTCTTCTGAATCCGGCTTGAATTTCTGGCTGTTCCCTGTCGATGAATGCTGCAACTGTTTTTGAAATATCTTCAGCATAATTTTACTTGCAGGTGATATTTATGATATTGTTCGATAATTTCTGCATTCCATTGGATCACCTTTCTTTGGAATGGGCATGAATATGGATCTCTTCCAATTGGTTGGCCAGGTAGCTATCTTCCAAATTTCTTGGAATAGACGAGTGAAGGCTTTCAGTGTTGCACCCATTTGTTCAAATATTTCTATTGGTATGTCCTCAATTCCTGGAACCTTGTTTTTCCCCAATGCCTTCAGTGCAGCTTGAACTTCTTCCTTCAGTACCATTGGTTCTTCATCATATGCTACCACCTGAAATGGTTGAATGTTGACCAATTCTTTTTGGTAGTGACCTTCCATCTTCTTTTTATGTTTTCTGTGTCATTCACTTTTTTGCCCACAGAATCCTTCACTATTGCAACTTGAGGCTTGAATTTTTTCTTTAGTTCTTCCAGCTTGAGAAATGCTACGCATGTTCTTTGCTTTTGGCTTTCTAACTCCAGGTCTATGCACATTTCATTATAATAGTTTACTTCGTCTTCTTGAGTTGCCCTTTGAAATCTTTGTTCAGCTATTTTATTTCAACATTCCTTCCTTTTGCTTTAGCTACTCTGTGTTCAAGAGCAAGTTTCCGAGTCTCTTCTCACATCCATTTTGGTCTTTTCTTTCTTTTTAATGATCTTTTGCTTTCTTCATGTATGACATCCTTAATGTCATCTCACAACTCGTCTGTTCATTAGTGTTCAATGTGACAAATCTATTTTTGAGATAGTCTCTAAATTCAGGTAGGATATATTCAAGGTCATAATTTGGCTCTCATGGACTTGTTTTAATTTTTTTCACCTCCAGCTTAAACTTGTATATGAGCAATTGATGGTCTGTTCACACTGGTCT
>NW_004444068.1:1172968-1203135 GCF_000243295.1 Trichechus manatus latirostris | reverse complement strand
GTATTTGAAATATGGTGGTATAGCTTCCAGCATCACAGCAACACGCAAGCCACCATACTATGACAAACTGACAGACCAGTGGTGGACACCCATATTAAAGGCACTGAAAAGTCGTACAGTTATCTGTTTAACTTTCTTTCAAATATTTACCAAATTAAATAGGTCAAAGAATTATTCATTCACAAAACACTTATTAACATCCCACAGAGCCAGCGCTCTATGGGATACGTTTGGCACTTTGATTGTTTCCTTAAAAATCAAAGCATCAGCTCTGAGATTTCTAGAAGGCAAGCAAAAAGTGGAGAGTGGCTGAAAAAAGAGCCAGCGAGAGAAACAAGGATACAGACTGTCGTCTTTTTGCCTGTGCTGTCTGAATTCACCTTTTAAGCACTATAATAATTTGCTAAACTGATGTTTCATATCATTGAATAAAGTTGTCTTTGCTGGATTTCCTTCTGATCTTAGACGTGTCTAGAGGGGCGCTTGGAGAGTATAGTGGTGAACTTCACTTGCCCTCCTGGTGAGTGCTGGGGCCGTCTCCTCATATAGCCCTGCTCTCTGTTTGACATTTTAAAGTGATTTCTGAATGCTCCAAAAGGGCAGATTCTAAATCCAGATCTGGTGACAAATGCTGTTACTTATCTGAGAAGAGCAGCCATGGAATACGCACACATATGTGAAAAGGAGGTCTTTCAAAAATAGAGAAATGAGAGACAGAGACCTTGATGACGGGATTTATTATTTAAGGCTCTGTAGTCATAGCAATCATTCCGTGCTCTAAATTTTCTACATCTGGGCTGGGGTTCCCAACCACATTCTATGAATGTGGTTAAAAACATTTGATTCCCTCTTGCCTACCATCACACGCACACACACTCTCTCTCAACACCATATGTCAGGTTTACGTTTACTGCATTTCTGGAAAACGGTCTTGATTATGGTATAACCTCTGCCTTTGTCCTCTCTTCCCACACTTTTCCAATGGTGGCCTCATATATATTCTGGGTCTTTTGGTCCCTTCTGAACATGTCACAGTCCCAGGAGCAACACAGAGAACAACTTCTGTTCTCACAGCCAGTTATTGCTCACATCTCTCTCCCTCAGCCAGGATGCCAAGGCCCAGGACTACCGGGAACCACTGTGGCATGGACCCACATTGCCAAGCTTCAATTTTCCGTTAGACTTGGGCCTGCTCCGGCAGGAAGGAAACTGCTCTCTGGAAGTTAACCTGGACCTTTGCAAAATGAAGTCACTCTTCCACGGCACCAGAGGACCATTTAGTAAATTACTTTCACTGTACAGAATACTATCCTGGTGTCCTAGAAGATGGAATTGGTGTCACACGGGTGAGTAATTTTCTGCCGGAGAAAAAGTGTACTTACATAAAGGGCATGTTGACGGGACCCAAGTCAGCCAGGAGGACTGGGGAAGTCTGCCTGAGTGTCTGCCGGGACGGGCAAGCCTGCCCGAGATATGCTACCAACACCAGGATTGTTTGGTCCCTGAAGCTTCTGAAAGGGGGTCAGTAGGGTTTGCTGGGAACTCTAAAACGAAATTCTTGACTAAAATGGAGAAGCATTTGCCACAGTAACACCGATTAATGATAACAACTTCTTTTTAGCTCCTATTAAATTCGGACACAATAGAAGATACTTCATAGTATTATATTATTTAATTTAGCAACAACACTATGAGACAGGTTTTTTTAGGTTACCGTTTTATGGTTTAATAAGTGAGACTTTAGAGAGGTTAAGCCCCGTGTTCAAGATCATGCACCTAGAACACGGCAGAGTGAGAGTTCAAATTCACTCATTTATTCAATACATATTTGTGTGACAGATACTATTCTGGACCCTGGGGATACAGCAGGAAACAAAACTTGCAAAAGTGAATATAGTGCATTAGATGATAAGTATAATGGAGAAAAATAAAGCAGGGTAAGGAGAAAGAAAAGCATTTGTGTAGATGACACAAATGTGGGAAGGGGTCAGGGAAAACCTTTGTAGCAAGGTAGAGAGATGACAGGCATGTAGAAGCAAGCCATGTACATATCCCAGAGACAAGGAAACAGCAGGTGCAAAAGACCTGTGGTGGTTCATTTCTTGACTCTGCTTTCTTCTGAGTTGGCTTCATTCTCAGGCAGATTCTCTCCATACCATGGCAAAGATGACCCCAGCGACTCCAGCCTTACATCCATTCACATAGCCACCCCTTAAGGAAGAACACTTCTTCCTCAATAATTCTCCAGCAAGATCCCTTGGGCTTTTCTCTCTGGATGGCTTGGTTCACGTACTCATATATTGACTCAATCACTGTGGTCAAGGAGATGTGGGACTGCAATTGGCCAGGTGCACCTCATTCTTGGAGATAGTTTACATGAACTGACAGTGTGGGAGGGGTAGGTCCCTAAAGGAAAATTATTTAAATGTTTTGGACCACATCTATTTGGAGGAAATTTGTGTGGGGAGAATGAGGACCTTGGGGACAGTGTGTTCAGCCTTCCTCTAATATCCCAAGCAATTCAACATTGACCCTAGTCTTACCTATACTTCAGCCAGACAAAAGCCTAGCAGTTTATCAGACCCACCCACCTTGGAAACAATTTAGGTATTACCCTGCATCAATCAGAGTAGGCTAGATTTTGCTGCAGTAACAAATAATCACCAGAGTCTTAATGGATTAAGTTTATTTATTGCATCTACGAAGTCCATTGTGGGTCCAGGAAGCCCTGTATCATGTGGTGACTCAGAGACCCAGGGTGCTTTGATTGTGTGATTCCATCATCGCAACATGGAGTCTCATGTAGGAGCACTGCACCAAGATAGGAGAAGACTGGGGAATTGGGGAGGGCCTTTTCACTGCCTCTGCTCAGAAGTGACATACTTCACTTCTACCTACATCTCATTGGCCAGATCTTGTCACGTCCGACAGGAAGACACCAGGGACTCCTTTTTTTGCCATACTTCTTGTGTACAACTTTGTCATAGCACCTGTGTTACAGTGTTGGAACTTCCTGTTTATTTGCCTGTCTTCCCCACAAGACTGTGGGCTTCTTGGGGGGCAGGGACTGTTCCTAATTCATCTTTGTGTCTTTGATGACCAGCACAAGTGCCAGACGTAATATCATTAAAAATAAAAATAAAAATGAATTGAACTAGTTCAATCTCCTCACTTGGCATAGGAGATAAAGGAGATCCCAAAAGATGAATACGCTTAGAGAGGGGAAGGGACTGACCCAAGGTTATGCAACAAGAACCCAAACCCAAACCCAGTGCCGCTGATATTTAGCCCACCTCCACAGTGCCACCAAGTACTATGTGCAGGTTGTGCATCGTAATGGGGCACCTGGCTGAGCCCCTGTCCATCTCTATATCTCTGCTGTGAGCTGTCTGTTTCGAGAAGCAGAGCCTTTTTAATCCTATAAAGCCATATATGCTGGCCAAGCCATGTACTTGGAGGGCTGCATCTGACAGGAGGGGGTATCTTTTTCTAATTTGCACTAAGCCACTGTAAAGGCTAGTGATACTTCCTTCTCTTACCATGGGATATGTCAACCACTTGGGGTATTTAATCTCCTTGGGTCAGGTGACCCAGCCTCTATGCCCCTGGAAGAGAATAGTCACCCTCCGGGTGATAATCACCCATGATGGGTCACATGGATAATCCAGTTGTTCGCCCTTCCAGCTATGAGATGGACTGGCAGATACCCCCCTCACCACTCCCTCAGGTACCTTTTCAAACTTGCATAGGGAGGTGAGTTGCCCAGCAGAATAGCCCAGATGAAGCCCCTGCCCATGGCTCACTGCTTTGAGCGATAATGGACAGCTTGTCCAGCTCTTCCCACATTTCCTCTGGAGAGATTCCAGGATGAACTCCATTGTGGGCCACAAATCCTTTTGCTTTAATCCTTAATCTTCATCATATAACCCATCACAACAAGTTCATTTATCCCACACTGCTCTGTACCACCTGAAATCTGACCCCATTCCTCTGCATCTGTCCAAACCCATCCACTGTGCGCTTTGGAGCCCGTGGTCTGTCATCAGCAGACATACATTCTCAGTCTTTAAATTCTCAACCCTTGCCCTGAATGTTCACTTTATCTTCTCATTCTAACTGGAACCTGGCTGTCCCCGAGGACCCGGCTTCTTCTGCAGCTCTCTTAAATAGAAACTTTTTATTTCAGACCCCATGGGCTTTGGAGCCTGGAAAAAGGGCAAGTCTCTTCCTTAATCCCCTTTGATGCTTCTAATTAATCATTTCTCCTGCTTCCAACTTCAAAGACCTCATCCTCTTTGAAGCACATCATCGGATGTTCCCACCTGCTACCTCACCTTGCTGCTGTCATCGACTAATCTTAGTCATTGGTGCCTCTAGCACCTGCTTTGCTGTCTTTATTGCCAACGATAATAAGAGTTAGCATTTACTGACTGTTCTCTCTGCTCCTAGAACTCTCCTAAGCACTTGAAACACATTATTTTATTTAATTTCCATAGTGCAATGAAATAGGTACCATTGTCAAACTCATTTTACAGATGAGCGAAGCGAGGTGCAGAGAAGTAATATATTTTGGCTAACATCACATACAGTCAGTGACAGTAAGGACTAGAGATATAGTTGGGGTCCAGAGCACTTAAACACTAGATCAAGCCATTTCCTTGTCACTGTTTCTGGCAACTCTAGTATCCATGCAGGTGGCCCACCTCACACCCTGGCCTCTATGTTCCTTGACCTCCTTAGTTCTTCTGTGGGGCCACAGCCACCCATGCCGCTGGTTATGCCCATGATCTTTTCATCATTTATAAGAGCGTCATCTCAGAAATATTGATTTCAAGTTTTCCTGTTTCTGACATCACTTCCTGTATTTCCAACTCCCGTGCTGTAGTACTTCCAATTCAGAAATTCCTTAGCCCCATGGAAACTTCAAATCCAACCACTCCGCTGACTCTGCTACTATTTCACTTATATTAATGCCCCCTGAAAACCTCATTTCCTCTCAGTGGATGATAGCAACAAAGTGGTGGAACCTAGGTTATCTCCTGATTCAGTTATCTAACGCTGTGTAACAAACCACGCCAAAGCTCAGTCGTTCAAAACCGCACATATTTTATTTTCTCACAATTCTGTAGGTCAAGAATTTGGGCATGACTTGACTGGATAGTTCTTCTGCTCCATGTGGCATCAGCTGAGCTTTTTCATGGGGTTGTAGTCAGATGGTGGCTGAGGTTGGAGCATCCAAGATGGCTTCAGTCACATGTCTGGGACTTTGGTGGGGGCATCTGGGATCTCTCTTTCACTCTTTCTTTCTCCACAGGGCTCTCTCCAGTTGTCCAACTTGGGCTTCTTTTCACGGCAGCTGGACCTCTAGAGTGAGCACCCCAATTAACAAAAAGCAGAATCTGTCAACCTCTTAAGACCTTGCTTCAGAAGTTACAGGAGTCCCTGGCCTGGGTGGTACAAATGGTTAAACACTCGACTACTAACAGAAAGGTTGGTGGCTCAAGCCCACCCAGAGGCACCTTGGAAGAAAGGCCTGGAAATCTGCTTCCAAAAGGTCACAGCTTTGAAAACCCTATGGAGTGCAATTCTACTCTGAAACACATGGGGTTGCCACGAGTAGGAATGGACTCAAAGGCAACTGGTTTGATGTTTTGGTTTTCAGAAGGTACACTGTGTCACTTCTGCTGCATTCCGTAAGTCAAAACGAGATATAGACCAGCTCAGATCTAAAGGAGGGGGTGGGGAATAGACTCCACCTCTTTGTGGGTGAATGGCAAGATCACACTGCAAAAAGGTAGGTGGAACGGGAGATGTTGTTGCAGCCATCTTTGGAAACCCAATTTATCAGCAGTATAATTTCTCCTTTGTATCTCCCTTGCCCTCTTCCCTTTCCTCCATGTCTGGCGATACTCCTGACCTGGTGAAATCCAACTGTCAGTTTGCTCAGTGTGTGTACCTGAGTTGCTGAATGTTTCTGGAGAAAAATCACACAACTTTCCTAACTATTCTCACTTTTAAATTATTACTATGAATCTCACAGGGCCTCAGAAGACTGTTAGACAATCTGAACACAGTTTATTTTTACTTTCCCATTCTCCAGCAAGACCATTTCATAATGCTTCTCCCTGCTTAAATTCCCAACAACATTCCACCCCCCTTCCCTGCTGTGGGGTTGACTTCAACTCACAATTTATAAAGAAAATAGATGCAATAAGTGAGAAGTACCTCATTTTCTTACCATCATAGCCATCAACTCACATATATCTATACATACACGCTTTGCCTTCTATTTTGTTTCAAAGGAAAAAGAATCCTTGATCTCATCCAAGGCAAACACTCCACCTGCCATCCTCCATCCTTTCTCACTTTATCAAAGACTTCATCCTTGCAACGTAATCAAGTTCTCTCTCTTTATGGGATCATTCTCATTAGCATACAAACAGACCTCAATATCACCCATATCAAACAAAACAAAGCAAAACACTTCTTTGACTCCGTGTCTCCCTCCAGCTACCAAGACATTTCTCTACTTCGCTTCACACAACTCCTAAAAAGAACTGTTTGTACTCCCTAATTCTAAATCCTTACCTCCATTCCAATCAACTCCCGTTTCAAGCCATTCCAATTGAGCTTCTGTTCCACTACTCACTGAAACGATTCTTGTCTTATCAAAGCCAAAGTTCAGTTCTAAGTCTTCAAGTTACCTGTCCTTTTGGCAGTATCCAACACCGCTGACCACTCTCTCATCCTTGATCCATGCTCCTTTCTTGGTTTCAGTGATGCCACAAACATGCCTGGTTCACTTCCTACCTCACTGGCCGCTCCTTGTCAGTCTTTGCTGGCTTCCCCTCCTCTGTTAGACCTTTAAATGTTGGAGTCTCCTCAGCAAAAAATAATGCCATCTTTTCTCTATTTACATTCTCTCTTTGGTGATCATGTCTAATCCCGTGGCCTTAAATGCAATGTAAACTCTGATGACTCCTAAAATATATATCAGGACTTTTCATGGAAACTCCAGACTTGCGTATCCTGCTGCCTACTTCACATTGGATAACTAATAAGCATCTCCAACTTCACATGGCTAAAATAGAATATTGGACTTTAGCCGCCTACTCCTATCCCAAACCGCTGCTACTCAGATTCCACTTGAGCAAAAGACACGACCATTTATTCGGTTGCTCAGGCCCAAACATCTGTTCAAATGTCGCCTTCTCCCGGAGGCCTTCTTTGATCCCCTAGATAAAGTAGCCTTCACATGCCCTCTATAGACAGTCTATATCACATTACCCCGTTTTCTTATGGTATTCACCATCTGAAATTAGCTTATTTATTAAATTGTTTCTGTGTTTGCCGTCTCCCCTACAGAATGTCAGCTTGTTGAGGGCAAGGACTTTTCTTAATACCCAGAGCTTTGGCAAGGCCTGGCATATGGTAGATATTTTATAAATATTTATTCACTGATTGTACCAGTGCACTTTGATTTATTGAATAATACAAATAATTCAAGTACATGAGAACCACTTCATCTATATATTCAGACAAATGTCGTGCTACTTATGTAACATTTATACACATCTCTTTACCTCTTTGATTCTCAAATTTCATCTATATATATATATATATACATATACATGTGTATATCTAATACACGTTATATATATGTGTATATATAATGCTTCTGTCTACCCCCAACACTTCCTTGTCCAGGTTCTCCTCCCAAGAAGTAAGCTGGCTTTGGAACTTATAGAATTTAGCTCACTAACGTCACTTCTCTCCTCCCCTTGTCCCAATTTTTAAAGTTATAGTACTATTTAAAATGTCTTCTTTTGATTACTTTTATATCCATAAACAGTAGAATTAAGCCACTATTTCTTGAATCCTCATTATGTTGGAAGAGAAAAAGTACACCCCCTATAATTCCTTCTTCTATTCCTCCCTCCCTTCTCAGCCTTGGCCATTACTTTTACATGATCAAGGTTTATGACATTTATATTCTGATCTGTAACTCTAATTAAGGCTTCTTTGATGATAGGTTGGTTTCTTAAAATCGAATACCATTAAATGGCAATTGGAAATTATAATTATGTAAACTCTGTTCAGGGGAGAACGAAGCAGTTTGATTAGACTTGCAGAGAAGGAAAAATAATCCTAAATCACTAAACTCGTGATACTCAAAGAAGAAAACTCCAAGGTTCAAGATCAAATAGATTCCTTGTTTTCTGTTTCATATTCCTTCACTTGCTCAAAATTACACCACATTTTAGTTTGCTGTGATGTGACATATGACATTTCTAGACAGCTTTGTTTTGTCTTTTTCAAAATCTCTAATTGCCTCTTTTTTCTTGTTGATATAAATATTGCAATAATAAAAAGAAATCTTTTCAGAGAACTTACTAAGGGCCAGGCACTAAATATTTTGCAGCATTATCTCATTTAATACCCACAGTGACTCCAGGAAGGAGGAATTATTTTATATCCTTTTCCAAACAAGAAAACTGAGCCTTAGAGCATTCAAGTAACAGCCCAGCGTCACACACACTGTTTATGATTTGATCCAGGCAGTCTGTTTCTAGACTGTGATTTTAACTTCATTGTGATGTATTTACCCAATTATTAAGCTTATCACCGTTCTTATTTATACTATTTTTGAAATGAATCTACTTCATTATTGAAGGTATTTTTGGGGAAATTTGTGACTTTCTGTTTTAATTTGTCCTTCCAGTTTTAGTACCACCGCATAGCCGTCATTCTGGGATTTCATGTCACCCCACTTCTGGGTTGGTTCACGTCTTCCTTTTTATTCTATTTCATTAAAAATTTTGCTGGCATACGATTACAAGTTTTTCAGAAACAGTAACTGGGAGGTAAAATTTCTGAGTCCTTGCATCTTTGAAAATGTCATTATGTTTCCCTCATATTTAGTTGATAGTTTCGCTAGCTATAGAATTTAGACTGAAAATAAGCTTCCATCAGAACTTTGCCGTGTTCCATTCTCTTCTAGCATCCAGTGTGGTTGTTGAGACGTCTGATGCCTGTTCCTTTGTAGATACTTTTGTTGTCGTTGTTGTTGTTGCCTTTCAAGAAGTTTTATGGTCTTAATCTGATGTTTCAAAATTTCATGAGGATATGCATAGGTGCGAGCCCTTTTGCTCAGTAATTGGTGGGCCCAAGACTTGTGATTACTTCTGCCCTAGGAATTTTCTTCTATAATTTATTTGATTATTTCCTTCCTTCAATTTTTTTCTGTCTTTCTAGAATTCCTGTTGGATTGGTGCTGGAATTCTTCGACTAAAGTGGTTGTTGTTAGCTGTCATTGATTCAACTCTAACTTGTGGCGACATTATGTAGAACGGAATGTGACGTTGCATGGGCCTATGTCGTTCTCATGGTTGCTGGCATGTTCAAGTCCGTTACTGTGGCTATTGTGCCAATCCATCTCACTAAGGGTCTCCTACTCCTTGGATGGCCCTCTACTTCACCAAACATGATGTCTTCCTCTGGTGATTAATCGCTTCCAATGACATGTCCAAAGCAAGTGAGTCAGACAATGTTCTTTTGTGATTCATAAGGTTTTCATTGGCTAATTTTTGGAGGAGATTGTCAGGCCTTTCTTCCTAGTCTATCTTAGTCTGGAAGCTCTTCTGAAACCCATCCACATGGGCGACCCTGCTGGTACTTGGAATACAGGTGGCATAGCTTTCAGCATCACGACGACACACAAGCCACCACAGTATGACAAACTGACAGACGGTGGAGACAAAAGTTAGACCTACCATATCTCTTAAGTTTTTCTCCTTTTTTTATTTCTCCTTCCTTCTTTTCTTTTTCTTTCTTTTTAATTCACAGTCTTTCTTTGACCTTGTCTTCTAGCCCTTCTATTTATTTTTTTTCTGACAAATATATTTTTAGTTTCCAAAAGGTCTTATTTGTTCTCTGTACCATGATCAAGTATCCTGTCTTATTTTGATGGATGCACTTTCTTTTCAAATCTGTACATATATCCTTGGTGATCAGTTACTCTGTTTACCTTAGAGATTCTCTTTCATGCTGTTGATTTTTCTCAAATGGTTTTGAGCCTTGACTGCTGTTTCTATTTGTAATAAAAGGATTACATTGATACTATGAACTACAAAAGTAGGTTTCTTCTGTAGCTATGTAGACCTGCTCTACAACAGATCTCACCACCCTTTCCTTCTCCAACCAAACCAAACCAAACCTGTTGCTGTTGAGTCGATTCTGACTCATAGTGACCCTATAGAACAGAGTAGAACTGGCCCATAGGGTTTCCAAGGAGCAGCTGGTGGATTCAAAGTACCAATTTTTTGGTTAGCAACTGAGCTTTTAACCACTGCACCACCAGGGCTCCTTCCTTTCTCCACCAATGCCAAAATAGGTGGGCTTTACTATGGGGCACCAACACCTAACAAGAAGCCTCAGCCTTCCCAGGGCAAACATTCACTCTTTAAAGGACAAAGCTCTAGCTTTATGTGTAGGCCAGCAATGTGGCTGCCACCTTCTCTAATATGTGTGGAAGTTGGGGACATAAATCTGGTCTAGATGTTTCATACACAGTCCTTTAATTCATCTTGCTGATTAGAGTCCTAAAGTAAATTTTTGCTCTCTGAACTCTGAGCTTGGAGACTCTGTGTCTCCTCTAGGAGGAAAGATTCCAACTTCTGCTTGACTTTATCTTCTTTGTATTCTGAGATGCAGTTTCCTATGCACCGGTGTATTATATTTACTTTGAATTATAGAATTCTATCTACTTTGGACCAAAATCCACGAAAATTTCTGGATATTGGTGGTCCGGGGCATTTCATGCTGCTTGGCCTCCACGTGTTTTTATCCAAGTGAAATCAGAATAGTATCAAGGACAGGCTTTAGGGAAAAAGGCATTACAAAAGGGGCGAATGTGAAGATGTGCAGTTTGTCTTATAGGTGGTGACTCTAGCATGGCTTGGTGTTTAATGGGGCTGATTGTAGAGAAGAAAACCCTACAAGATTTTTAATGGTAGTGGACTTTTTCTCCACTCAAATACCGGCAGTCAGAACCATCTCCTTCAGCCCCTGAGTACCTCACAGTGTCACGGCCCAGCCATAACCATTAGGAGCACAGTGGAGCTCTAGGACTCAGGGTTTAGAGAGCAACTGTTTAAATCTATGTTGTCTGATGAAGGTGCTAGACATGCTACCCTTGGACCAGGTCTAGGCCCTTCCTAATTTAGTATCTAATAACGTGTTCACCCCTTTAATAAACCTATAAAATCATAGAAAAATGTGGTTTGGCCCAAGTAGTCCTAGACCAGGATTCTTGTCCCAGCTCTGCCACCAGTTGTCTGCATGAACTTGGACATTGAACATCTTTGGGCCTCAGTGTTTCTATCTATAAAATGAGGAAGTCTTGATGTAAGGTCTCTTCTAGCAACAACAGTCTGTGATTCTATGAATCATAATGCAAAATCTGTATAGAAAATGGCTCCCCAAAAGAGGAGTAATGTTACAACAGCTCACTGCACCATCATCCTGGGCATTCACAGAACTTTATAGAACGTATCCACCTACTACTTCTTCCATGAAAGCCACTAAGAAACAGAAGAACTGTGTATACAACAGAATTAATTCCATTTCTTGCATTTTCTAGCTTTCAGTGCCGTGATAAGACAAATTTAAAACCACTCCACGATGCCATTGTTGTGGTTCCAAAGCAGGGGTGAGATGTGAACCCTTAATGGGAGGAGGTGGGCCTCATGTTGGAGGCATGAAGCCGTGGGCACTGTTACCATTTTACAAAGCTCTAGGGAAGCTGAACAAAAGAAATTGAGTGGCTTTGAAGGTTCCTGCCAAATTCATCTTAAGAGCAACAAGATTAGGAGGAAAATGAGTCTTCTATGAGCATGACCAAGCATTTAATATTCCCTTGCAACCCACAAAACAAAACCACAATCATCTTCATCTCATGATTAAAAAAGAAAACACCAAGGACAGTGGCTTTGATTGATCTCTTTAATTGGATTGTAAAGCTTAGATGGAAATTCTTTTATAGCAAAGTGGCCAAAGCTTTATAGCCTGGACAAAATAACTCAGAGCAGAGCTTAAGGTCCACCCCAGACCGTTCAGCCCCAGAAAAATGGGGCTGAATTTCTACATCAGAAATGGTTTTAATCTGTACAAGTTTTCCTACTGCTTCTGAAACAACTCAGTTTCAAGAACAATGGAAGCTCAAACTCAGTTTGGTGGTGGCCATTAATAGCCCTCATTTGGATGAATATTTTTGAAAGCTCCTTTATATTGCCCCCCCCAAAAAAAAAATGAACTAGTGATGCATAAACAAAACGTACTAGAAGAATAGCTTAATATATTGGCAGATAAAAACACAGCACACACTGAAGGAATGTATTACGGACACAAGCCATAAAAACGTTTTCAATTTCTTTTGGTGTTAAGATAGAGCATAAGAAACCAGTTGATTTCTTGAGGCAATTTGCATATAGAATGTTTATTGCAGGATAGCAGATGTGATGGAGTAAATGGAGCCAGTTCTTGCGGATTTTGCTCCCCTCTCTGTGCACGCTACCAGCATCTGGAGGATGTGGCCATGAGCATTAAGAAACAGGATTCAAGGGATTGAGAGACAGTATTAGATCCTCCCCACAAAGTTTATATCATTTTAACTTAATTTTCAGCTAATGGACGTAGTGCAGGTAGAAGTTACTGCGAGCAGAGTCCTATTCAGAACCTTTTCAATATCAAGGGAAATGTTTTTTCCCAGCTGCAGAAACATTTTTTTTTTTTTAAGATGGCATAACATAAATTCATCCTGTTTGTACACACTGAGATCCTTTCTCGTTTTATGATGGAACATAGGTCACTGTAAACTTCATTTCTAGTCCGGTACTGGGGAAGCATTTAATTAAACACCAAGGCTCGGGGGCCCCGTGGGGGAAAAGGGGGATGAAAGTGCTGTGGAAAGCGACAAGGATGGAAAGACAGGATAATATGCCAAATTAAAAAACCAAACGACAATTTTCTCGGACTTCATTCCAGATGTAAGAGCGGCCCAGCGCAAACCAACTTTTCCGCAAACAGAAGAATGATTCCCTCCAGGCCGCCCTGGGAGAAGGGAGGAGGGGCTGAGCCCCGCCACAGATCGCAGCTCATTGGCATTTCTCACTGGGAAGGTAAAGCTGACTGTGAAGAGCTCCACTTCCTCTTCCGGGCCTTTGGGGAGAGGGCGCGGCCCTAAGATGCCTACAAGGCCCTGCGAGACCCGCCTCTGTCCCAGACACCTTTCATGTGCCCTCGTGTTTCTCGGGAGCAAATATCACCTCCTCGCGGAGGCCTGCCGTGACCTGCCGATCTAAATGAGATCTGCCAGTTGTAACAGCTCACCGTATCCCGTGGGTTTCCATCGCAGCTCTCATCATCTGTAAACGTGCATTTATTTGTGTGGTTATTGGTTTCTGGGATGCACAGCCTGGCCTCACCGCTACCTCCACAGCACTGGGGAAAGGTCTGGCACGAAGAAGATACCCAGCAAATACTTGGTGACAAATGAATGAACTTTATGGTTGTCGGAGGAAGACTGGTCTCCTCTCCCCTGCCTTGTCCCGGCCGAATTCTCCAACAGGTCGATTGCCATCTGTCTCCTTTTTACTTTCTCTCTCTCTTCTCCATCCTTCCCTTCTTTCCTCTGTTCATTTGTAACAACTTTATTGGTTCTTTTTTTTTTCCCCCCCCGTGTTGCTCTAGAAGGAAACAGATGGATAGTGGATTTCATCTGAATACTGAATAGCACACTCCCATTGATGAGATCATTTCAGAATTTTCTAAAATTATTCTTCACGGTTACATGGCCAGGGAGAAAATATCCCTGGATTTTTGAGAGTCGGCTTGCTGCAGCCTGTGCTGAAGTCATTATTGAAAAGACAAAGGCTGGCCGGGATAAAACTGCTGGGAAGTTTTTTTCACAGTAGAGTATATTCAATAAATGGAGCCCTGGTGGTGTAGTGGTTAAAAGCTCGGCTGCTAACCAAAAGGTCGGCAGTTCAAATCCACCAGCCGCTCCTTGGAAACCTTTTGGGCAGTTCTACTCTGTCCTATAGGGTCACCATGAGTCAGAATCGACTCAACGGCATCTAATAACAACATATTCAATAAGTAGTGCTCACCTGGAGGAACAGTGCCAGAAAGCGCCTTCTTTTGTGTGTGTAATTTACTTGTTACTGTATCTAAATGTCAGGTCCAGGAGAGCTATCTTCTTTTAGACATTCACAATAGCATCCACCTTGGGAATGCCAACAGGAGATCGCTCGGCTCAGGAAAGATTATTTTTAATAGGATAATATTAATAGTATGAGATATTTTCCCTCTCTTTAAAAAAATGTGGGCAAATGTGTCAGAAGGGTGATGCCATGACTTGAGCATATGAAAAGTGTTCCAGCTGTCATTGCCTGCTTGACACATTCAATTATCTCATTTCTTCCTTTCTGGAAAATGAAGTGCATGTGGACTCGGCTCCTTCAGGAGGCCAATCTGAACTTTGCCAAAGTTAAGCTCATCAGTTGGGCATTGAGCAATCAATTGAGCATTGATACTAGAAGCAGAGCTGTTGTGTTAAAAGAGCAAGCAAACACAGCCATGGTGCCTGGTGGCTTTCCAGTGATGTTCATAGCAATTTATGTCAACCACCCCTCTCTCCCACCTTCACGTCAGTCCCAGAAAGGCTGCCCTGGTGCAAAGCTGCAGCAAGTCTCAACATTTCGTCACAGGCAGGGAGGTCTGTCAGTTACCTAGCAACGTGGCAACAGAAGCACCCACGTGCTGTTTAGTTTTTCAGATAATGAAATGATAGTCACAACATTTTGCATGTAGACAGCACAGTCTCCAAGGACCTCAAAGCCTGTTGTGAATAGAGAAAAGGAATCATAACGACCTGCTCCTCTGGGGCTGGCTAGCTCCATTTTGCAGATGGGAAGACTAGAGCAGAACAAGGCACAATGGTCCATTCCACATGAGCAGCAGAACTGTAGCCAAGAAGCATTCAGAAAGAACTTCCAACCAATGGAAAAAAATGGAGCTATAAACTATCCAATTATTTCTCATTAAAACTTTACAACTCCTAGGGAGCAGAGACTGTGTTCTTCATATATTTTAAAAATTACCAACCTTACTGATTGATAAATTATAGATGAAATCAGTGAATATGTGCTAAACAGGAAATCAGCTACAGGAAAAGTTTGTAAGACATTGTTAGTTATCTAAAAGTGTGATTATTTGGGGATTATTTTCTGAAAATGTAATACATTTCCTATATGAAGACAGATAATGTTTGTCTACTCCTTCTTTGCTAACCACAGTGGTTTAAAAAAAATGACCACAAATTTCTTTGACACCTTCCATTGAAAGATAGGATTTTTGTACTCTCCTGCTTAAAGCCTGGACAGGCTTGTGATTGATTCAACTAGTAGAGTGTGGCAGAAGTTGATGCTATATGACTTCCAAGGCTGAATCATAAAAAAGTGATACGGCTTCCACCTTGTTCACTGGAATATTCAGTTTTGAAGCCCAAGGCAACCATGTAAGAAGTCTGACTACATTAGCCTCCATGTTGTGTGGAAGCCCAAGCCACATACAGAGGACAAGTGTAGGTACTCTGGTTAACTATCTGAGCTCAGCCCAGCCTTTGAGTCATTCCCACTCAGACACAAGAGACATGAATGAAGAAGGCTCCAGATGATTATTCTGCTCTGCCCTGCCACCCCACCAGTGTTTCTAATCTTCCCATCTTAAGCCCTAGATATCATGAAACGGATACTAGCCATCCCTGCTGTTCCTTCTCCAAATTTTCTGTGAACATAATTAAATAATTTTTGCTTTATGCCTCTAAGTTTAAGGTACTTTCTTAAGCTACAATCATAACTGGAACATTAACAGAACCCCAATTGTTCACCCTGCTCTGTGTGTTTATGTCCTGGAGGAGAGGCTGTGGCCCTTCCTGGACTCCCGAGGATGAATGTTTATTTGTTTAAGGCAATGATGGTCATCTCACTTCCGTTATGGTGTGTTTAGATTGGGCGTGGTGGTGAGATGCAATTCTGGACAATAAGATGAATGGAGAAATTCGCTGGGATTGCTTTCAGGAAAGTTGTTCTTACTCTGGCTCGGTGTTGCAAGGCAGGTTGGTTCGCAGTGCTACCTTTGGATGTTGTCCTCGCATGATGCCTGCACCTGTGGTACCCATCCTGGGACGCGCAGGGAAGTCAGCAGCCTAAGAGGGCAAGCCACAGTGAGGTCAACAGGGCAGAAAAAAGGGTGGAGAAGTTATCTCTTTGGTAATGCTCAAAATTAAGCCACCAAATTAACCAGTCTCTGGGACTTCCTCTGTCTTTGGACTTGTTATGTAATATAATTTTGTCATTGTTTAAACTTTTTGCATTGGGTCTTCTGAGAGCTTCAGCCAAAGGCTCCTAACTGGCTCTTTTCTTTTTTCCTTCCTCCCTTCCTTCCTCCCTCCCTCCATTCCTTTGTTCTCTTTCTTTCTCCCTCCATCCCTCCCTCCCTCCTTCTTTCTTTCTATGTTTTCCTAACTCGTTCTTGATGTTTCAGAGCATTGGTTTTTTTTCCCCCTACAGATCTAGCTTCAAAATCTTGGTTCTGCTCCTTACTGTCAAACTCTGAGTTGCTCTGACCCTGAGTTTCTTCATCTTTAAAATTGTAACAAGAATGTCTTTATCGTTGGATTCTTGTAATGATAAAATCACTCAATAGGTACTTATTGAGTGCCTGCTATGTGCCAGGCACCATTCTTGGCTCTGGGGGAATTGCTTTGAGTAAGACAGAGAAGCTTCCAGTCCTCATAGTGCTTAGACTCTAATGAGGGAGACAGATAGTAAGCTAATACAGGATAATTTCAGATAGGGGCAAGTATTATAAAGATTAAATGAGTTGAGGTACGTAAAATACTTAGTACTGTGTCTGGCACACAGCAAGCAGTCAGTAAATGATGTCTATTATTTTTGTTATTAAAGTTAATAGTATTCAAATCACTATGAGGATAAGTGAGTGACAAAGAGGACGAGAGTGAACTTTGATTTTGGTCTGGGGACTGTAGAAAAACGATGTTCCCCTATTTCCATCCACTAGAAATAAGTGGTTGAGGCCTGCTCTGAAGCATATCAGCCTGAATTTTTACCCCTTAGGATCTCGTAATTGGGGTTTCTTCCTCTGCTCTGCCCCGCCTGACTGAGCTGGAGAGAGGCTCATGAAGAGTGTGGCCATCCTGGAGCAGGATCTGTGAAGGGGTTCTGCATGACCCTGTGCCAGCAGGCACCTGGGACTCTCCTCTGGGGATCACCTTCTGCCTATCTGAGGCCGCCCAAGCGTGCAGCACCGGGAAATGGGAAAAGGTGGCTGTCAGGCCCACATGCCCAGGCCGGTCACTGAAGGGTGGGAGGGCTTGGTTTGTTATCAGGATAGTTTAGCCTTTGCAGCAGCAGTTCTAGTTCTAAATACTCTAAAGATCCAGAAATCGGAGAATCATGACGAAAAATCAACCCAGTGTACGTTTTCATAGGGCAGTACGGACAGGCATTTGTAAAGTATCTTTAAACTGTAGTGGTGTCCGCGAAAGATTAATGTGTGAAAGGCCATGACTCCCGACTCAAGGCGGCAGAGAAAGCCTGTAAGGCGGCTCTCTTCTTATCCCCAGCATCGACAGAGCCAGACTGCTTTTGTGCATTGTCTCATTTCTCTACTGTGTCCAACTACTCTTGTCAGTGATAAATAGGGCTTAATGGCAGCTTTGATACCTATTCCCACCTCTAGCTGAGAGACTTAGAGTTTTCTTTGCCTGTGTGTTTCAGGGCAGTGCTATGCTGTGTGCTGGCTTGAACCTGGTTAACCTGAAGAATACTCCCTTCTCACATTTCCACTCTCTGAACTGGGTTAGAATGCAACATAGTTGGCTTGCCAGGCAGCCCTTTAGACCTGCTGAGGGCTCGGACTGCTGCTGTCAAGCTCATGGACGAGAAAAACAAGTCATGTTTGCCCAGGCTTGGCTGCCAGGCTCCTGAGAACTGCAGCTGTGTGGCCACAGTGTCATGCGTGATGGGCCACGGCCACTCAACTGTGCAGAATCTTGACTCCCAAAATGCACATGCCACCCTTTCTGTGTGTGTGCATTTGCTTCTGCCCACTGAGGCATTTCCCTGGAGCGCAGGGTGGTGCTCTTTTTTTAGATCACCCTGTTGCAAGTGCTTCTTGCAGCCTTGCAAGGAAATCTGCTGCGTCACCATGGTGGCCAAATACTGTGGCTAGAGCTGGTGTTCAGTGGTGGCTCTGATGAAGGAGGCCACCCACAGTTCACTTTGTAGGAATGGGAGTGGGAATGGCAACTAACA
Source organism: Trichechus manatus latirostris (assembly GCF_000243295.1). Classification (NCBI taxonomy): domain Eukaryota; kingdom Metazoa; phylum Chordata; class Mammalia; order Sirenia; family Trichechidae; genus Trichechus; species Trichechus manatus. The sequence goes on along the minus strand of NW_004444068.1, from coordinate 1,184,737 downwards.
ACAATACACACACAAACACACACACACACACACACACACATATATACACGTGTACATAGAATGTGTACATATTGTAAAATGCACACTTTTTATTACAATTTAATATTTCTGAATTTTGAATTCATTTTACAAGTTTTGGCATTTATGACAATTGACATTTTTGTGGCATATGAAATAACAATATCTTAAATTGATGGCGTCTTAGTTTTGATGACTATGGTAATACTTTTTATGTATATAATAGTAGTCTCAGGAATCTGGGGCCTTCATTTGGCTCTCGTAGAACTGATTGTTCAATTCAGTAGCCACTAGTCACATGTGGGTTTGGAGCACTTGGAATGTGGCTAATCCAAATTGCAATGTGTGGTAGTGTAAAATACAGGACTTTGAAGACTTAGCATAAAAAAAAAATGTTAACTATCTCATTTAGAATATTTATATCGATTACATGTTGAAATGATAATATTTTGGATATATTGTGTTAAATAAACTATATTATTAAAATTGATTTCACTTGTTTTTAAAAACTTTTTTTAAGGTAGATACTAGAAAATTTAAAATTTCATATGCAGCTTGTATTACATTTCTCCTGGACAGCACTGCCTTAGAACAATAATCTCAGAGAATATCTGTTACGATCACCCTATAGTAACATGGTGGACCCCCACCCAAAATTTGGTTCAGATCTCGAGACTAAGGATGCCAGACACACACATACCAAGAGGGTACAACAGGTTTATTATTCACATAATGAGGCTTTCTGGGGACAGCAACGTGGCTCCCAAGGAAGTATGAAAAGAGAGCAGGGAAAGGAGATTGGCTTGGAGTTTTTACAGTGGTTATGGGTGGGGCTGGGGTGACGGGTCCCATGTGCTGACAGCGGCTTGTGTGGTTTGAAACTTCCATCTACACCAAAGGAGGGAGCACCTGGCCTTTTTCATCAGCTTGCCCAGATGTGGGGCGGAGGCAAAGAAGGAGGGGTGAGGGTTAAACGCTGTCAGCAGTCAAACATCAAAAAAAGGAGTCAGCCTTTTATTATTTTCTCTAACCCTGCGTCTCCATTGTACTGACAAGGGCTCAGACACAGAGAAGGGATGTGACCGACCCAAGGTCACACAGCCAGTCAGTGGTAGTGCTGGCAGTAGAATCCACAAAGACTCTAGAATCTCTTCCCTCTCCTCCGTAGCACCATAGGAAAGCCACCTTGGGGGACAAGAAGATTCTTTCCTGAGGGGATGGCTGCCATGTTTTGCAAATCTGTTGGGAAAGAGGCAATGCTGAAGGGTGGAGTTCAGGCACGGCCTCAGCTGCCAGGGTGTCTTTCTCACTAGGGCAGCCCCAGGCCACCTCAGCCGATGTTTGCTGACAGATTCAGGAAAGTGACTTGAAAAGCAAATACTAACTCAACATAAAATAAAAGAAAGTGAAGATTCTAAAAGAAATACAAAACAAAAACAAACCCGTGAGAACAGAGTGGGCATTGTGTGCTCCCTTCTTTTGACATTCAAGTGGCTTTGAGTCAAGCCAGAAAGCTCCCACACCTATGTCTGCTTGAGGTTCCCAAACTTTCAAGAGAGGTTATTAGTCCAGGGACGGATGTCTCACACTACAAGAGTAGAGCTTAAATGCTTTAAAAAGAAAAGGAAATAAACTTACTGAGAGTTTGTTTTAATACTTCCTGGAGAGTCGTTTTGAACGTACGGATGCATCTTGGAAGCCGTGACTACTTAAAAACACACTGGGGAAGGAATTGGATTTAAAACCTGAATCTTGGTCGGGCTCTTGGCTTCTCTGAAGTGTCAGTAGTTGAAGTGTTCTCTGTTTATTGTACCACACAGGAATAAATCTGAATTTGTTTTGATTTTTCTGATATTTTTTCCACCTGGGAAGTAGCCTACTTGGTGGAAAGGACTTTGGATAAAACCTCAAATAATTAATAACCCATCCAGCTGACAGTTGCCGGGACGCTGGAACACACTTAATCTGCTACTATCTGAGAAGAATGAAGGATGGAAAGAGTTTATTGAGAACCAGGTAAAGAACTCCTTCTACACTGTGATCAGCTACAGAGAATTTAATAACTATTGGCAGGCACAGTCAGCCCACAGTTGTCTGGTGAATGGGGCTTGATGGACAACAAAAGGTACAAGCCATAGATAATACATATTACTTACATTTAGCTTTGAACTGTCTTATATTTTTAGTATCTTTTGAATATGAAGAATTTTATGGCTAAAACAATATCGACATATATCAAGTATGTATTCCATGCCAGGCCTCAGGTAAGGCAATTTCACATTTGTGATAGCGTCTCTATTGTTTCTATTATTTACTGTCTGAGGGGTTTTATGCTTAAAGAGGAACACTTACTACTACATATCTTTCCTTTGAGGCCCAATTTATTAACTTTTAGGACTTTATGAAAAAAATAAGCGTTCTTTTAACCATTCAATAATTAATATTCCTCTAAATATTTACACACTACTTAACAAATAAGTCCAAACTTAGGTATCTGAGAAGATATTTTCCCCCAAACATGTAAACATAGTTTGTTGTTGTTATTAGTTGCTATCAAGCTGATTCTGACTCATAGTGACCATAGGGTTTTCAAGGCTGTGATCTTTCAGAAGCAGATCACCAGGCCTGTCTTCTGAGGCTCCCACTGGGTAGGTTTGAAGAACCAACCTTTTGGCTAGTAGTTGAGTGTTTAACCACTTGCACCATCTCGGGACTCCATAAACATAGATTAGAAACTAATTAAATTCTTTTTAGCAGCTGATTTTCATAAGTCTAATGTACCAGATTCTCTTAACTGCCTTGAACATCGTAAGGAGACAAGACACATGAAATATCGCAGTGAGTACAGAACCTATTTTTACACTTTACACTGTGGATTTAAGTGTTTTATTATTTTTATCCATGTCTGTATCCTCATTCTCACTCTTACATCTTCCCAGGTACCAGTCACTTTACCAGACCAACTTGGATGGCAGGTGCTGCATTTTACCAGCTGATTCTTGGACTGGACCTAAACGCGTTGCCATGGAGTCGATTCCGACTCACAGCAACCCTGTAGGACAGAGCAGAACTGCCCCATAAGGTTTCCAAGGAGCGGCTGCTGGATAGGAACCACCGACCTTTTGGTTAGCAGCTGAGGTCTTAACCACAGCGCCAACCAGGGCTCCAGGACTGGACATGGGATTTGCTTTTTACGTTCAAGATAATTTAAACCAGAGCCATGGTCATTGGGCTGGGTCCACTTTTTGAATTTGTTTCTCTTGCTATATCATGAGATATTTTATTGTTTTAAATTGTAGTAAATAAATACATAATAAAACATTTGACATTTTAACAGTCTTCACACGTACAGTTCAGTAACCATCACCTTTATCCATTCCCAAATTGTGCCATCTTCCTTAACAGAAGCTCAGTGTTCCCTAAGCATCGAGTTCTCCTTTCCATCTGCCTGCCCCTGGTAACCACTAATAAACCTTGGTCTCTATACACTTGCCTATTCTAGATATTTCATGTGAGTGGGATTGTACAATATTTGCCCTTTTGTGTCTGACTTACTTCACTCAGCATAATGTTTTCAAGGTTTATTCCTGGTGTAGCATGTATCAGGACTTCGTTTCTATTTGTGGCCGAGTAATAATACTCCATTGCATGTACGTATCACAATTTGTTTATCCAGTCATCTGTTGATGAACATTTAGGCTGTCCCCTAAATGGCTATTGTGTACAATTATGTTTGCATTCTTGCTTTCAATTCTTTCTGGTATATACCTAGGAGAGGAATTGCTGGGTCATATGATAAGTCTATGTTTAACAATTTTCCACAGCACCTGTGCCATTTTGCAATCCCACCAGCAGTGGATGAGGGTTCCAGTTTCTCTCCATCTCACCAACACCTGTTGTTTTCCATTTTTCAAATCCTAGACAGCCTGGTGGATGTGAACTGGTATTTCATTGTGGTTTTCATTTGCATCTCTCAAATGACTAATGGGTGTCCCTTGGTGGTGCAGTTGTTAAAGTGCTAGACTGCTAACTGAAGGCCGGCGGTTAGAACCCACCAGCTGTTCCAAGGGAGAAAGATGCGGCATCTGCTTCTGTAAAGATTTACGGCTTTGGAAACGCTACGGGCAGTTCCACTCTGTCCTACAGGGTCACTATGAGTCGGAATTGACTCCATGGCAGTGGGTTTTCTGGTTAATGACTGATGACGTTTTGAGCAACTTTTCATGTGCTTGCGGTCATTTGTATATTATCTTTGGTGAAATATTTGAGTTATAAGCCTTTTAGGCTTTTAAGGTTGTTGTCTTTCCTTGTGTCCTGCCATTATTGTATGTTGGCCAGGTCCTTATGTATTATTGGGAATATAGTTATGCTTTCCTAGTGTTTTAGATGGAATTGTGTTCCCCCAAAATGTATGTTAAAGTCCTAAACCCTGTCCCTGTGAATGTGACATTGTTTGGGGAAATAGGGTCTTTCTTTGAAGCAGAGCTTCGAACCGGTTCATTCCAGTTCGAACCCCTGCTGAGAATTTGCATTTCTAACAAGTTCCCAGGTGATGCTAATGCTGCTGTTTAGGGATCAGTTCTGAGAACTACTGGTGAAGCAGTGGTTCTAAAAATTTATTATACTTAAGAATTATCTGGGGATCTTGTTACAATGTAGATTCTGATTCAGTACATCTGGGGTGGAAATGCAAATTCTCAGCAGGGGTTTCAACCAGAACTAACCAGTTTGAAGCCCTGCTTTGAAGATATTATTGGTTAAATCATACTGGGGGGGAGGGGATGTCCTTATCCTAATCCCTTCTGAGTGGTGTTTTATGAAGGGGAAGAACAGACCTGGCAACAGAGTCCCACACACAAGGGGAAGAGGGATGCCATGTGATGACAGAGACAGACACATCCATAAGCAGCCAAGAAGCACCAAGATTATTGGCAGCCACCAGAAACTAGGAGAGAGGCATGGAGCAAATCATCTCTTAAAGCCCCCGGAAGGAATCCACACAGCCAAGACCCTGATTTGCACCTCTGGCCTCCAGAACTGTGAGAAAATAAATTTCTGTTCTCTAAAGCCACCCACTTTGTAGCATTTTGTTACAGCCTTCAGAAAGGAAGACACTTATAATCTCATTATAATGAATAAGGCCATTTAGAGGATGAGGTTTGCATAGTAAACTCTCTCCTTTGGGCTCTATAGTCATCCGACTCATAGTGAAACCTATAGGACAGAGTAGAACTGCCCCATAGGGTTTTCACGGAGCAGCCGGTGGATTCGAACTGCTGACCTTTTGGTTAGCAGCCGAGCTGTTAACCACTGCGCCACCAGGGCTCTATAAGTCAGAATCGACTCGACAGCAACGAGTTTGGTTTGGTTTTGGTGGGCTCTGTAGTGGATGCTGTGATGCCTCAGGACCAAGGTGCTCATTGCCCCATGGCCAGGCATGTTGCCTACGATGACTCACAGCCAGGGGCCTATCTACAGAAAATAGCCCCTGTGGCAATTAGTTTTAAATTGCTGAATGATCTCTCGTGTCTGGCAAAGGAAACTGCTCGTTAGCACCCCTACTCAAGTGATGCCGGGGGCACACACCCTACCTTCCATACCTTAGTTACACCTCTGTGGGCCACATTGCGTCCTTCCCAGAAATCTTCCTCAGCCAAAGGGAGCTTCCTCACCCCCAGGACTGGTCGATGGTGGTGGTGGTGGTGGGGGGGGTACAAAGGCCCAGGGCCCTTGCCTCAATATGGGACATCTCTGAAGAGCCATTCCAATGTCAGAGCTCCCTGTGGGGTCAGCCGAGGCCTCTGTTGCAACTGCATTACATTAATTCCCCTCATTGCCCCGGTCTGCTTCCCTCACTGTCTTAGAGAAGTTGTTCCCAACAGTACACTCCAATAAACTTCCATCTCAAGTTTGTTCCAGGAAACTTGCCTATGAAGATTGGTACCGAGTGTGATGAAAATGTTAAAACTGTTACTAGTGGTGACCTGAGATGGGACACTGATGGAAAGGAATTCACTGGCAGGTGTAACATACGGTATCTCAGGCATTTGAGAGGTTCAAAGAAAGTAGAAATTTTTTAGGATTGTGGACTTAATGTCTTAAGGTTCTCTAGAGAAACAGATTCAGTAAGATATATATATCTTATGATTTATATATTGGGTTGCTATGAGTCAGAATCGACTCGACGGCAACAGATTTGTTTTTTTTGGTTTGGTATACGTAATACATGCATATGTTGTATATGTATATATAACATATACATATATAAATAATATGAAAATATATAAATGTATACGTATGTAGAAAGAGGGAGAGAGAGAGATTTATTTTTAGGAATTAGCTCACATGATTAAGGGGCTTGGCTAGTCCCAAATTTGTAGGTCAGGTGACAGGAAGAGATTCCTGTAGTCTTGTGTCCCCAAATCAGGGATGATAGGAAGGGTGAAACGTTCTGGTAACACGTTTATTTATAGCCCAGAGGCAGAATACACCCTAGGGAAAACTCGCTTTTTGCTCTTAAGGTCTTCAGTTGGTTGACTGAGGCCCGCCCACATGATGGAAGGTAAACTGCTTTACTTAATTAAGGCCAACTGATTTAACCACGGGCAACTATAGTGGCAGCTGGACTGGGCACCACAGCCTAGCCAAGTTGTCGCATAAAATGAACCATCTCGGATGGTTGTTGTTGGGGCTGTCAAGGCATTTGAGAAGAGGAAAGGCTAAGGTTGATTAATCACCAGTGTAAGGTGAAGCGTGAGAACCGAGAGACTCTGGAAGGATGTGAAGAGACTCCTTCCTGCAGCCAAAGGGCAGAAAAATCTCAGCATCGGATCTAAGGCTTAATTATAAGGGTGATGGAGCTCCAGAAGAAGCTGAATGTTCAAACCTGGCAAGTCTGCTACACCAAGGCCAGGGTCCTGAAGTGTGGGACTCCGAGACTTTGGATGAAGTTATCTGGGTTGATGTATTTGAAGATTGTAATCTCTAGATTCCCCTGAACCCTTTGAGCCTGTAGAAATGGCTGAGTCCTTAAAGACCAGCGCACCCTTTTTCTTGAAGACAAGGCAGGGGTCTCTGTTTTGCAAGACAACACATGCCCCCATCCTTGCCACCTCCAGATTCTATCTATGCCCCTTCTCCGAGTCACCAGACCAATAACTGGAGATAAATCACAACATAACTTGACCAGAAAAGTGCTGAGCCTACTAAGAGAGGAAAGGGAAATGCAAGACCTGGTCAGCATGTGGCAGCTGGAGCCAGAATAATATGGCTAGGATGCTGGGTCAGTGAGGGAGGGTAGAAATATAAAGTCAGTGAAAGGAGAGTTTACCGATACATAAGCACTCTCACAGGATACGTGAGTTAATACCTTGGCAAGGACCCTGGGAGATGATGCTAACACATTGTCCCTTGGAAGCTTGGATAAAGCAATAGCCCACAATAACTGAAGAGAAGTGCCAGAACTGTTGTGGCAGATAATAGAGGGGATCAAATGTTCAGAGAAGTGAGTATGCTAGAGTGGATATATTATGTATGGATAAAAAAAACCCACCAATTAACTGTGCTCCATGGGAAAGCCAGAAAAATTCTCCATTTAACAAAGTATAAGGAATGAGCTGGTAAGAAGGACATCAGCATCACTGAAAAGTAGTTCAGTCAGGGCTTCGAACCTGTTCATTCTGGTTCAAACTCCTGCTGAGAATTTTCATTTCTAACAAGTTCCCAGGAAGTTATACACAAGAGTCACCCAGGGATCTTGTTAAAATGTAGATTCTGATTCAGTATATCTGGGTGAAAAGGCAAATTCTCAGCAGCGGCTTGAACCAGAATGAACTGCTTCAAAGCCCCGAGTTCAGTGGTGTCTGGGTTCTTAAGGCCAGGGCTGACAGTAGGAGATGCTGTTACAGCACTGAATTCAGTGATAGCAGTGGGGCTGATAGGATCCAGGTGGTGGTACCTAACGATTAGAAGCAAGGAGAACACAGCTATCATAACTGATGGCAAGGTCAAAGTGGCAGCCAAAGTTGCCTGACCCACTGACAACTAGGGAGATGGTTACTAGAATGCAGTGTCCCTACAAGCAATATCGATAGACAACAAAGGCTTGTTCAATCAATACAATCAAAACAAACCAAGGATAGATTATCAAGAGGTTGAGGGCAACGACTCCAATAAAAATTCAAGATGTTCTTGGCCCACTTTCCAGACCTGAGCCAGTTTTTGGACTTGGAACCCACTGATTGAGGAGAGGCAGAGCCCCAGAAGGAAGGATCCTGGACCACCACCACAGCAGGTGAAGATGGTAGTGAGTCCCTGGGCCCTTCTCCCAAGGGCCTCCAACCATTTACCCAGTTAATTGCACACCGGGTAAAGGAGGATACGCAAACATTTCAAGGACTGTCTGGGGTCCTGCAGCACCATCACACACCTCATCACGTACCTGCGTATACGTGTACAGAGAAGCAGGAAGGGCAGGTCTGCAGAGTGCAAAGAGAAATAAATTTCGAGAGAGTTTCCTCTTTTTGACTTCCACCCCTCCCTGATCCCACCTCCCTTTTGCCCTTCTGAGATACTCCTATATCTTCTTAAGCTCTTTTTCTCCCTTTAAGCCAACTTGGTTTGGCTTATAACTGTTGTTGTTCGTTGCTGTTGAGTTGATTCCAACTCATGGCGACCCATGAGTAGAACTGCTCCCCAGGGTTCTCAAGGCTGTGACCTCTTGGGAAGCAGATCATCATGCCTGTCTCTTGAGGTGTCTCTGGATGGGTTGCAACTGCCAACCTTTCGGTTAGTAGTTGGCACTTAACTATTTGCACCACCCAGGGACTTATAACTAAAGAGACTTAACTAAGACAGGATCCCTGTTACCTGGATATACTTCTGGGTACATGTTGCTGTGTACATGTTGCTGCACACTCTTCCTTCCTTCCTTTCTCTCTTTCTAATTTTTCTCCCAAAATTGTATTATGACTGTGTATTCAGATAACAGAGAATCCCCATTCTAACCCAAGGCCATTTTCTTGCTGGGAATCCCATAGCTACAAACCCACAGCTTTGAAGAGTAAATTAAGCTGGAGGGTATACCTCCCAGAATATAGCTTGCAATGTACTGTCTGAAAAAAATAAACAGAGTTATTTTTCTTCCCTAAAGGCAGGCTCCCCTTAGTTAAATGTGTATGTCTAGTTCCATTTCGTGACCATCAACAGCTCCTGTCAGTGAGAAAGGAATAACGAGCACCTAGAAGACAAAGGAAAACCAAGAGGGCCTTGTAGCCTTTTACATGAGTTTCTTCATTCTTCTTCAAGGTTCTTTCATGCAGAAGAAGAGAGACATGACCATTCCCCCACCTGTCAGTCAAGGAGACTTAAAATGCAACAGGCTTGTTTAAACGTATTTTATAAATCTCCATTCAAATTCAAGTAGTCTTGCTTGTCATGGAAAAGAAAAAAACAAGAAAAACCTGGAAAACCCCAAATTTTCAGAAATAGGAAAATGGTCATATTAACTATGACACATCCATACTTTAGAAAGCTGAGCAACTATTAAAAAGAATAATTTAGAATGACGTGTATTATGGTAAGAGCTGTAGCTGGGATAAAGTCTACTGGTTACCCCATCCCCTCCCCACCCCCGTAAGCCTATTTCTTTCCGTCATTTTTAGCTAGGCACTTAGCTGCCGGAGAAAAAGACTACAGTTCTCAGGTTCCCTTGCCTCAAGGTGTAGACCTGTGACCAGGTCCTGATTAATGAGATATGAGGAAAGTGAGATGGGCAACTTTAGAGATATGTTCTTAAAAGGAGGGCCATGTTCCTTCTATCTTTCCTCCATTTTGTTTCTTGGAATGTGGCCATGATGGAAAACCATCTTAGGCATGTGGATGAGGGGCACGGCCTGGGGATGGTAGAACAAGATGGAAAGAGCTTGGACACCTGGTTCACTGGACCTCTACCTTGAGACTCTTAAGTCAGACAGAATGGAACTTCCCTCTTGTTAATTTGGATCTCTGTCACATATAGCCAAGCTTATAGCCTAATTAATAGCTTAGCTGAGTAGGAAAAGAAATTCGATTGTAGAATAATGTGTTTAGTATGATATCATTTTAAAAAGTTGATGAAAGAAAGATTCTAACTTGTACAAATGGATATATACTTGTAAATTTTTAAGTGATCATGAAGAAAGATGGGAAAATATATCCCCAAGCAACTAACTTTGATTTCCTCAGGGGTGGGGTGGGGTGGGGAGAAAACCCGTTGCTGTTGAGTCGATTCTGACTTATAGTGACCCTATAGGACAGAGTAGAACTGTGGCTGTTGGATTTGGACTGCCAATCTTTTGGTGAGCAGCCAAGCTCTTAACTACTGTGCTACCAGGTGTCTGGGTTGGGGAGAAGGCTTTTATATTTTTCTTTTAATATCTTTTTTTTTTTGTGTCTGTTTGACTTATTATGCAACACACTTTTTAATTTACAGAAAAAAAAATTATTTCAGGTCTTCCTGAAATGGAAGCAGTTACCGTGAAGGTGCTTATTTAAACCATGCCTTTGAGTATTTGGGGTAAGGGTTCGAGAGCAGAAACCCAATATGTTGTTCTGCCATGGTAGGGGGCTATATCTGCCTGAGAAGTTTATGTTTGTGAGGTTGTTCTTGCCAACTTGTTTCTAGATAGAGGTCCTGCTGATTCTGTTACATGGTTGGATAAATGCTTTGGGGGAAGATTGATTATTTTGTATTAAAAAAGAGAAACTGTTGTATTTTACACAAAATTGTCTCTACATTTGCTTCTACCGTGGAACAATTGTGGGAAGAGGTAGATAGAATGAGCGAGGGAAATAATTAAGCTGTGGGAAGACATCCCCCTAGTGACTCCCAAACAGCTGACCTAGTGGCCAAAGCTCAGGGTGGACAGGGGTTTCAGAGAGCCAGCATTTACTGCCCACAATGGATGCAACAACATCATCCACTGGGTACAGAGATTTACACATTTGTTGATACGGCCCAATTTGGAAATCACAGGCTTCAAAGTCAGCAACCAGCAGCAAAAACTTTCAAATCCCTTTTCCAAGTCCTTATTCAGAAAAATATTCTCTTTTGCACCTCACCATACCTCCCCATTTCTCTAAGGGAAGAAGCAAATACACAAAACTACAGCTCAACAAAGGTTAAAACCACACTATTTATTGAGTATAGAAGCCATTTAAAAAAATATTTTTTCCACTTTAGCAAGGAGAGGAAAACCGATGGTTTACTTTGGTTTTTCTTCCTTCAGTAAAGAGGAAAAAATTAACAGGAAGGAAAGGATGTGTCACATACACATTTGGGAAGGGCACCTTTTCCAGGACCAAAATGAAGACTACAAAAAGTATTAAACTAATTAGAAGTAACATCCTTAAATTTGACATAGTGGCATAATAGAACAAGGGCTTTCGAATCAGATAGCTCTGAGTTCCAATCTTTGATTTACCATTTATATTAGTGTAATGTTGTTGTTGTTGTTAGGTGCCATTGAGTAGATTCTGACTCATAGTGACCCTACGTACAGCAGAACGAAACACTGCCCTGTCCTACGCCATCCTCACAATTATTGTTATGCTTGAGCCCATTGTTGCAGCCACTGTGTCAATCCATCTCGTTGAGGGTCTTCCTCTTTTTTGCTGACCCTCTACTTTACCAAGCATAATACTCTTCTCCAAGGACTGATCCATCCTGACAACATGTCCAAAGTATGTAAGATGTAGTCTCACCATCCTTGC